>NC_044035.1:335541673-335841673 GCF_901765095.1 Microcaecilia unicolor | reverse complement strand
TACGCAGCTTAGTAAAAGAGGCCCTATGTTTACTTTACATGTTTCAATGTATATTATTTTTCTATGTGCGAATAGATAATAAGCCATCGTCTGTAATTTTATATCTTATTTATGACATTATTTTTATTTATACATTTATATCCCACATTATTCCGAAAAGGCTTGAGTTCAATGTGGTTTACAATAAAGATTAAATAGATAAAGAATGAATTCAGCAATCTTAACATAGCATTGAAGTAACTAGGAATAGCAGATTAGCGAATAAACTGTACAAATGTACAAATAGACAAATTCATAATACAGAAGATTTTCAGCTAGTTGATTAGTTCTAAGTACTTAAGACTAATGTACTGACATTTGAAATGAATTAGTAAAGAAAGAAGTTTTAAGCATCTTTCAAAATTGCACGTAATTAGGCTGAAATTAAACAGATTTTTGGGGTCCGTTTACTAAGGTGCGCTGAAAAATGGCCTGCGGTAGTGTAGACATGTGTTTTGGGTATGTGCAGAATTATTTGTCAGCACGCCTACAAAAAAATGCATTAAAACATTTTTTTTTACCGAAAATGGATGTGCGGCAAAAGGAAAATTGATGTGCGTCCATTTTGGGTCTGAGACCTTACCACCAGCCATTGACCTAGCGGTAAAGTCTCACATGGTAACCGGGTGGTAATGACCTACGCACACCAAATGCCACTTGGTGTGCATCTGATACATGCGACAGAAAATAAAAATTATTTTTTGGACGTGCGCCAAAAATAAAATTACCACAAGAGCAACTCCCTCTGTGTAATAATTTTTCGGTATAGTACTTTGCCTCAGGTAAGGCACCAGAGAAAATGTTTTTTTCTGTGATGAGTCCATAAGTATATAAGTATTGCCATACTGGGGCAGACCAAAGGTCCATAAAGCCCAGCATCTTGTTTCCAACAGTGGCAATCCAGGTCACAAATACCTGGCAAGATCCCCCCCAAAAGTACAAAACATTTTATGCTGCTTATCCCAGAAATAAGCAGTGGATTTTCCCCAAGTTCATTTTAATAATGGTCTATGGATTTTTCCTTTAGGAAGCCATCCAAACCTTTTTTAAACTCTGCTAAGCTAACCACCTTTACCACATTCTCTGGCAACGAATTCCAGAGTTTAATTACATGTTGAGTGAAGAAATAT
Source organism: Microcaecilia unicolor (assembly GCF_901765095.1). Lineage (NCBI taxonomy): Eukaryota > Metazoa > Chordata > Amphibia > Gymnophiona > Siphonopidae > Microcaecilia > Microcaecilia unicolor. The sequence continues at coordinate 335,840,504 of NC_044035.1, read as the reverse complement.
TTTCTCCAATTCATTTTAAATTTACTACTTTGTAGCTTCATTGCATGCACCCTAGTCTTAATATTCTTGGAACGAGTAAACAAGTGATTCACGTCTACCTGTTTCACTCCACTCATTATTTTATAGACCTCTATCATATCTTCCCTCAGCTGTCTTTTCTCCAAGCTGAAGAGCCCTAGCCACTTTAGCCTTTCCTGATAGGGAAGTCATCCCATCCCCTTTATCATTTTCATCGCCCTTCTCTGCACCTTTCTAATTCCACTATATCTTTTTTGAGATGCAGCGACCAGAATTGAACACAATATTCAAGGTGCGGTCGCACCAAGGAGCAATACAAAGGCATTATAACGTCCTCATTTTTGTTTTCCATTCCTTTCTTAATAATACCTAACATTCTATTTGCTTTATTAGCCGCCGTAGCACACCAAGCAGAAGGTTTCAACGTATCATCAACGACGACACCTAGATCCCTCTCTTGGTCAGTGACTCCTAACGTGGAACCTTGCTATAATTCGGGTTCCTGTTTCCCACATGCATCACTTTGCACTTGCTCACATTAAACATCATCTGCCATTTAGACTCCCAGTCTCGTAAGGCCCTCTTGTAATTTTTCACAATCCTCCCGCGATTTAACGACTTTGAATAACTTTGTGTCGTCAGCAAATTTAATTACCTCACTAGTTACTCCCATTTCTAGGTCATTTATAAATATGTTAAAATGCAGCAGTCCCAGCACAGACCCCTGGGGAACCCCAATAACTACCCTTCTCCATTGAGAATACTGGCCATTTAACCCTAATCTCTGTTTTCTATCTTTTAACCAGTTTTTAATCCACAATAGGATAGTACCTCCTATCCAATTACTCTCCAATTTCCTCTGGAGTCTTTCATGAGGTACTTTGTCAAATGCCTTCTGAAAACCCAGATACACAATTGCGCTCATTTTCGAAAGAGAAGGACGTCCATCTTTCGACACAAAATCGGAAGATGGACGTCCTTCTCACAGAAACGTCCAAATCGGTATAATCGAAAGCCGATTTTGGACATCCCCAACTGCACTCCGTCGCAGGGATGGTCAAAGTTCAAGGGGGCATGTCGGAGGCATAGCGAAGGCGGGACTTAGGCATGCCTAACACTTGGATGTCCTTGACCCATAATCAAAAAAAAAGAAGGATGTCCCTGACGAGCACTTGGACGGTTTCACCCGGACCTGTTTTTCTTACGACTAAGGCACATAAAGGTGCACAAAATGACCAGATGACCACCAGAGATAATCAGGGATGACCTCCCATTACTCCCCCAGTAGTCACTAACCCCCTCCCACCCTAAAAAAACATCTTTAAAAATATGTCGTGCCAGCCTCTATGCCATCCTCAGATGTCATACTCAGGTCCATGACAGCAGTATGCAGATCCCTGGAGCAGTTTTAGTGGGTACTGCAGTGCGCTTCAGACAGGTGGATCCAGGCCCATACCCCACTACTGGTTACATTTGTGGAGGAAACAGCAAGCCCTCCAAAACCCACCAGGAATCCACTGTACCCACTTCTAGGTGCCCCCCTTCACCAGTAAGGGCTATGGTAGTGGTGTACAGTTGGGAGTAGTGGATTTGGGGGGGGGGTTTGGGGGGCTCAGCACACAAGGTAAGGGAGCTATGTTCCTGGGAGCAATTTATGAAAGTCCACTACAGTGCCCCCTAGGGTGCCCGGTTGGTGTCCTGGAATGTCATGGGGACCAGTGCACTACAAATGCTGGCTCCTCCCACAACCAAAGGGCTTGCATTTGGTCATTTCTGAGATGGACGTCCTTGGTTTCGAAAATCACCGAAAATCAGAAACGTCCATGTCTAGGGACGATCAAATTTAAGGATTTGGACGTCCCTGATGGTATTTTCGAAACAAAAGATGGGCGTCCATCTTGTTTTAAAAATACGGGGTTCTCCGCCCCCGGATCGGGATGTTTTGCGAGGATGTCCAAATCAAAACTTGGACGTCCCTTTCGAAAATGCCCCTCCACATCAACCTGCTCACCTTTATCCACATGTTTGTTCACCCCTTCAAAGAACTGTATTAGTTTGGTGAGGCAAGATTTCCCTTCACTAAATCCATGTTGGCTTTGTCTCATTAATCCATGCTTTTGAATATGAGGTATTCTGTTTCTACATTTTTTTTGCTGCAATAACTGGGAGTTATTTTTTAGTGTAAGAAAATGTGCTTACTTTCACTTGTAGAATTTTGAAAGCATAAAGCATGCTAGTCTTGGCTGCAGATGGAATCTACACAATCACAGTGCCTGAAGGTGCTAAGTTCCCTGTGGTGTGCCAATGTCTTTTTGTGTTCAAACAATGTAGTAAATTAAGCAGCTGTTAACTAATTGTACAGCATTCAATACTGGTCTTTGAAGATTCTATGTGTGCTTTGTACAGCTGTTTTTGCAGTCCAGTGATACCCCAAGCCTATTCTTGGATTCCTCCAAGGATTTCAGGATATCTCTAAATGAATTTTAATGAGATCTATTCACATACCTCAGAGACAACGTCTGAGGTTGCTTTTAATGTTGCGCTTACAAGGGGTTTCCACAGTAAAATTCCAATTGTTACAGAGCAAATCTGTCAATATGGAAAATTCTACTAATGGAACTCATATACTAATAAGTACATAAGTAATGCCACACTGGGAAAAGACCAAGGGTCCATCGAGCCCAGCATCTTGTCCACGACAGCGGCCAATCCAGGCCAAGGGCACCTGGCGAGCTTCCCAAATGTGCAAACATTCTATACGTTATTCCTGGAATTGTGGATTTTTCCCAAGTTCATTTAGTAGTGGTTTATGGACTTGTCCTTTAGGAAACCGTCTAACCCCTTTTTAAACTCTGCTAAGCTAACCGCCTTCACCACGTTCTCTGGCAACGAATTCCAGAGTTTAATTATGCGTTGGGTGAAGAAAAGGTTTCTCCGATTTGTTTTAAATTTACTACACTGTAGTTTCATCGCATTCCCCCTAGTCCTAGTATTTTTGGAAAGCGTGAACAGACGCTATTCATCCACCTGTTCCACTCCACTCATTATTTTATATACCTCTATCATGTCTCCCCTCAGCCGTCTCTTCTCCAAGCTAAAAAGCCCTAGCCTCCTTAGTCTTTCTTCATAGGGAAGTCGTCCCATCCCCGCTATCATTTTAGTCGCCCTTCGCTGTACCTTTTCCAATTCTACTATATCTTTTTTGAGATGCGGCGACCAGAATTGAACACAATACTCAAGGTGCGGTCGCACCATGGAGCAATACAACGGCATTATAACATCCTCACACCTGTTTTCCATACCTTTCCTAATAATACCCAACATTCCATTCGCTTTCCTAGCCGCAGCAGCACACTAAGCAGAAGGTTTCAGTGTATTATCGACGACGACACCCAGATCCCTTTTTTGGTCCGAAACTCCTAACGTGGAACCTTGCATGACGTAGCTATAATCTGGGTTCTTTTTTCCCACGTGCATCACCTTGCACTTGCTCACATTAAACGTCATCTGCCATTTAGCTGCCCAGTCTCCCAGTCTCGTAAGGTCCTTCTGTAATTTTTCACAATCCTGTTGCGAGTTAACGACTTTGAATAACTTTGTGTCATCAGCAAATTTTATTACCTCGCTAGTTACTGCCATCTCTAAATCATTTATAAATATATTAAAAAGCAGCGGTCCTAGCACAGACCCCTGAGGAACCCCACTAACTACCCTTCTCCATTGTGAATACTGCCCATTTAACCCTACTCTCTGTTTCCTATCCTTCAACCAGTTTTTAATCCACAATAGGACATTTCCTCCTATCCCATGACCCTCCAATTTCCTTTCTAGCCTTGCATGAGGTACCTTGTCAAACGCCTTTTGAAAATCCAGATACACAATACCAACGGCTCCCCTTTGTCCACATGTTTGTTTACTCCTTCAAAGAATTGAAGTAAATTGGTCAGGCAAGATTTCCCCACACAAAAGCCGCGCTGACTTGGTCTCAGTAATCCATGATTTGTAGTAGTAGTAGTAATATATAATTTTTTAATAAAAACGTTTAGGGGAAAAGGCCTCAGAAATCTGTGGCTGTTATTCAGTCTTTCTTATCACAGCCACCAGATGACAGACTAATCATCGACCAAAAAACCCTCTATAATTTTATATGACATTCCCAAGTGCAAAAATGTGCATGCTCTTTATATAACAAAATATATAATTGAAAATAAAAAATACTTAGCGCAAAGCATTGTTTCCAAATGTATAAATCACTACTTAAAAACCTGCATCTCTGTGAACAGATATTTGTTAATTTTTATTATGTTTACATTAACCTTCTGTGTGCTAGATCCATTGTGTGGCACTGGTATTTTACATTGGCTTGGTGACTCGATAAGCTGTTCTTTAATAGAAGGGTGTTAAGTAATGTTAGCCTGCTTCATGGCTGCTTGAGCCCGGAGCTCCCCCTGCTGCAAATTAAAATTGAACAAATCACCCCTTACATAAAGCATTTTTGGGCAAATTTCAAAAGGAATCACACCCCCGAACGGTTTGGGTGTAGAGGGATGGCTACAAAATGAAAGACTGTGGAGTTGAAGGACTTTGCGTGGACCAGAGATAAATCGGGCCTGCCGAAGGAAGGCAATATGGTGCTTGAAGAAAGGAATAGGAGCAAGGAACGTGGCACAACAGTCCAGGAACAGTGCCAAGGTTTGGGTGAAGCACTAGTAATCAGAGAAAAAAAAGTGAAAAAGTTAGGGCCCTGTTTACTAAGCCACGTTATAGGCGAGTTAGCGTCTTTAATGCACGTTAACCATGTACACGCGCTAACCGGTATGTGCCTACAATATCCCTACAGGCGCCTACATTGTTAGCGCACACACTAATTGTAGGCGCATTAAAAACACTAATGCACCTTGGGGGGGTCTTTTACTTTGGCGTGCTGGCGTTTTTAGTGCACGTTGAAAATAGGCATGTGCTAAATGCTAAAGGCGCCCATAGGAATACACGGGTGTTTTTAGCATTTAGTGCGCACCTATTTTTACTGCGTGCTAAAAACGCCAGCACACCTAAATAAAAGACTCCCTTAGTTTGTAAAGCTACGTACTGACTTTACAATGGTCAGGAAAGAAATACTTAAAAATATATCAGAGGTGAGAGCTGAAGAGGCCTCTATGGGAGGCCAGCTGGAGGAACTAGAGATAAGTGACAGTGCAGGTGGAGAACATGCAAGATGTGAAAACCTATTTACCTGGAAACTGCCAGCATATAGCTTATGACCAAATTAGAAAATCTGAAAAATAGGACAAGAATCCAAGGAATACTAGATATGAAGGGCAGACTGCTAAAACTTTGTCGCTTCTTTCTCTATAATATCACCAAAATTTGCCCTTTCCTTTCTGAGCAGACTACCAGAACCCTCATCCACACTCTTATCGCCTCTCGATTAGACTATTGCAACTTGCTTCTCACAGGTCTCCCACTTAGCCATCTCTCTCCTCTTCAATCTGTTCAAAATTCTGCTGCATGACTTATATTCCACCAGTGTCGTTATGCTCATATTAGCCCTCTCCTCAAGTCGCTTCACTGGCTCCCTATCCATTTCCACATACAGTTCAAACTCCTCTTATTGACTTATAAGTGCATTCACTCTGCAGCTCCTCAGTACTTCTCCACTCTTCTCTCTCCCTACACTCCTCCCTGGGAACTGCATTCAATGGGGAAATCTCTCTTATCTGCACCCTTCTCCTCCACCGCTAACTCCAGACTCCGTTCCTTTTATCTTGCTGCACCACATGCCTGGAATAGACTTCCTGAGCCGGTGCGTTAAGCTCCATCTCTGGCCGTCTTCAAATCTAGGCTAAAAGCCCACCTTTTTGATGCTGCTTTTAACACCTAACCCTTACTCACTTGTTCAGTACCCTGATTTTATCATCCCTACCTTAGTAATTCCCTTATCTCTTATTTGTCCTGTTTGTCTGGCCCAATTAGATTGTAAGCTGTGTGGAGCAGGGACTGTCTCTTCATGTTCAAGTGTACAGCGCTGCGTACATCTAGTAGCGCTATAGAAATGATAAGTAGTAGTAGTAAGGGCTAAAATACTAACAGAGAAGTGGTGACTAGGATATGCAGAGCCCTTCTATAGCCAGGCAAAAATGAGAATGAAATGGTCATTGTTAAACTTGACACGGAACATAGATCATTGACAGCACCAAGAGCCAACATCCTTAGTGACGTTGTCTGTGTGCATAATTTTACCATAAAAGAAAAGATGGCAGTGGCAAAAATAAAACAAAACAAAATAACACCCCCCCCCCAAAAAAAAAACAAGCAACAGATGAACTGAAGTCAGCAGATCTTTAATTTTGAGGATCTATCATTAGCAACCCTGCAAAGTAGAAAAGAGGTGTAATGTGTAACCTTGAAATTGAGAAAGACCAACCACTGCAAATGGCTTTTCCCCTTCAGATGAGCATTTACTGTCAAGCGAACTACTGGCCATAGGGGCGATCCTTGGTCGGCTGCCACCCGGAGCGGATTGCCGCTACCCCCCCCGCCCCCACCGGGTGCAGCACGACACCCCCTCTGGCGCATCAACACCCCTCCCCGGCATAGTACCCAAGGTCCCCCCCCCCAGGGTTAATTCTTACCTGCTGGGAGCAGCCACGCGGCTTTCGGTTCCGCTGTTTCCCTGCTCCCTCTGCCCCGCCCTCGGTACGCCACGTGGTCATGTTGGAGAAGGCTCTGCTAAAAATTGAAGGAGGAGTTGAGATCCTGGAGATATCAGGGAAGTGAGTCAGCAAGCAAACAATGAAGTGACAGTGTGCGCTGAAAAGAGAACACAGATTATGTAGAAAGAAGCAAAAACCCCGGGATTGGAAAGACTATCATCTAAATGTTATAATAAATTTAAGGGACTGTTGGTAAAACTGCTGTTAGAAGTGTTCAGTTTGTATTAGCGGAGAAGAGTTAATAGAATTAATGGACATGGCAAGATGCCAGTCTCTGCAGTTTCTGTAAATTGATTTCATTAATAAACCTGGATGCAAAACTTAGCAAAAATGTGACCAGCCACTTGTAAGCTGTGGTAACTATATTGGTGCATAAGGACTGAACTAGATTCATCCTAGAGAAGCAGGTGCTCAAATGATATCAGTCAATACGGAAGAACATTTGACCGAGTGGAGTTTTCCAAGTTCTAAAGACAGTAGGAGTAGAGGAAAAGTATACGGCATGTGTAAAAGCACTGTGGACTAAATTCTATATATGGTGCCTAGTTGGGCGCAGTTTATAGAATAGCTCTTCGCATTGGGATCTGCACCCAATTTTGGGTGCAAGGATTCCCACTAACTAAAACCTGGTGTAAATTATCTCCCCTAAATAATGCGCAGATCCACCTTTTTCTGTAACACTGCATGCAAATTCCAGGTACAGAGAAGGATGACGAAAACGATAAAGGGCATGGGACGACTTCTGTATGAGGAAAGGCTGAAGGGGCTAGGGCCACATTGGTGATCTGCAAGGGCCGACTTCTACATGGAATGTTGCTAGTGGAATAGCAACATTCCATGTAGAATCTCAAATAGTAGCCACAGTGGAGGAGTGGCCTAGTGGTTAGGGTGGTGGACTTTGGTCCTGAGGAACTGAGTTCAATTCCCATTTCAGGCACAGGCAGCTCCTTGGGCAAGTCACTTAACCCTCCATTGCCTGCCCCATTGAGCCTGCCATGAGTGGGAAAGCGCAGGGTACAAATGTAATAAAAAAAAAATACAAGAACCATGGGTCAAGATTAGCAGACAGTGGAAAAGGTGCCGGTACCCAGTACCCCTCAAAAAAAAGCCCAGGCTTTCAATCCCACATCTTCTTTTTTAACTCTTAGATACATCTGCTCCATCCACTCCCTCCTAGAGTCTTGCTTCCTTCACATCTTCCTGCACTCATTGACAGGACTTAATTTGTAAATTCATACCAGTCTGTTCCTTCCCACACATATTACGTCAAACCATATCAAACGCTCTTAGTTTAAATTATTTCCTTAAAATTTTTTTAATGCTCAGTGTGTATTGTAGTGCCAAAACAACATTTGTGACGGCTCCGGCTTATAGCACAGCAAAATTATAACATCGTAGCACTGAACCCTGCCTAACCCTTCCATAATGCGCACCCAGGTGATATTTCAGTTGTTATCAGTCTCTATTTGGCATCAATTCTTGAGCTCTAAGAGGAGATATTTTTACTTATCACATGTGGTCAGTTCATCTGTCATATCTCAATGCAGAGGTCAGAGTGCTCTCATGTGGTATTCGCCGATCGCTGTTATGTGTTCGAGATTACAAATTCCTGTTGTTTTCGCTTGGAAAAACTTGCTGTTCCCTACGTGAAGTCACGTTTCGCTGTATCGGCATCTTCAGGAGAATTTATGCAAATCTATCAATCGGTCATCTTAGGGCAGGAATTTGTCTCCCACTTGCTTTTGGAACAGGGGACAGATTCCTGCCCTAAATTGACCAATCTGGTATCAGTTATCAAATGAACTGATACCAGATTAATAGAGTAGAACCCTAAAGATGACCTCACTGCAAGAAACAGATCTATTTCCTCGCGAACTTAACTTACACCTTCCCAACTGTAGAGGAATTAAATACAAGACCTACTATGCATCCAGTTTCTCCTTTTTGGGCAGCCAGCTTTGGAACGCTGTACCTAGATCTATACGATTAATTAACGACTACTTGCCCTTTAGAAAAATGTTGAAAGCTCATTTCTTTAAGCAAGCCTACTCTCTAATGTCCCAACCTAACCTGATCAACCACCACTCCCAATTCTGTTCTGACTATGATACCGACCTCATCATTGGTTTTACTTACCCCACCTCCCCATTCCCCCTCTACTCATCCCAACCATCTCCTCTCCATCTCTCCTTTACTATATTCCTCCTTACCCCATTTCCCCCAACCTATACTATCATATCCTACCCTCCCTTATCCTAATCATACATTATCAAGCTTCAACTTTATCATGTTTCACTACTGTTTAATTTCTCTCACTATCAGACTTTGTATTTTGAATTACTATGTAAGCCGCATTGAACCTGCATTGTGTGGGAAAGCGCGGGGTACAAATGTAATAAATAAATAAATAAATAAGATTATAAGGACTTAATTTGTGCCAGAACAGCATTCTGGCACTTCATGAGCCCCAGAGGTGATGTCACCCTCCCCCCTTTCCCCCGTTGTCACTGCTTACGGACTTCTCTCTCTACTGCCCCTTCCCCAGCCAGTGAATATCCCCCCCCCCCCGGACCTACCTATCTCCCTGGTGCTCCTAATAGGGCCATTGGGGGCAGGAGTGAAGCCCTCTCGTTTCTGTCTCTTGCAGCTGCACTTGGAAAATGGCTGCCACAACCTCTGGTGTCCATCCCCTTCTTATTTAGCCTCCAATATTCAGTGCCGGTGCTTGAATATTTGAATATTGAGGGCTAATCTAGCTGGTGATGGTAAACATTTAAAAATCGCTGACCGCCACCGACTGAATATCGGGGGGTATATGTTAATATCCGTCTCACAACGTCATATGGAATTGCAAAGAGCTCCCTTTTCCCGATTTTTTTTTTGACTTAGTGTACTGCTTAGATTTCCTTTGTTATATTTGTAATATATCAAATAAACCTGAACCTAAACCATTAGCAGTATATGTAAGGCAAAATTTAGATATGAAGGGCTTTCAAGCAAAAAAAGAACAAATATAAAATCAAAGTGTTCACAGATGACATTATTTTCATTATAAGCTTTTGACTACTTTGCCTGTGCTTATCCAAGAAATGGCTATGCAGAGTTTGCACAAACCAATAGCTAACAAAAAAAACAAAAAGGCACAAAAACTGCTTACTGAATAATACCAACAAACAAAAAAGCAGAGAGGGTTAAGAGATTTATTGGAACAATACCCGACGTGGCCACGTTTCGCCCTCAGGCTGTGTCAGGGGTAAAACTAGTAGGAGTGAATCTAAAAACCTATTCACTCCTTAATTGTTCCTAAAAACAGTTCCTAAAAGTGTGTTCTCTCTTCTCCATTTTTTTTTTGTTACATTTGTACGCTGCACTTTCCCACTCATGGCAGGCTCAAAGCGGCTTACATGGGGCAATGGAGGGCTAAGTGACTTGGCCAGAGTCACAAGGAGCTGCCTGTGCCTGAAGTGGGAGTCAAACTCAGTTCCCCAGAACCAAAGTCCACCACCCTAACCACTAAGCCACTCCTGCCACAGCACTTCTGGAGTAGAAGAGAGAACACACTTTTAGGAACTGTTTTTAGGAATAATTAAGGAGTGAATAGGTTTTTAGATTCACTCCTACTAGTTTTACCCCTGACGTAGCCTGAGGGCGAAACGTGGCCACGTCGGGTATTGTTCCAATAAATCTCTTAACCCTCTTTGCTTTTTTGTTTGTTAGTACAAACCAATAGCTAGAAATGTTGTGTCCAATGTTGTCAGAGTAGCTTTATGGCAGTGCTGTGTATGACAAGCCAAGTAAGTATGGGTAAGTGTCAAATGCTTTGTAGCACTAAGTGCTGACATGGGAGTTGGTTGTGTGGACTCTGTGCCAGACACAATGAACCCTACATCATGTGGAAACAAATAAAATTGTATTGTCTCAATGGTGCAGTTGTTTGACACTTAATGTGTGGTAGACACAAATGGGACATGGGTGCTGTATGTCCCTAAAGCTCTGCTGCAAGTCATGACTCAAAAACTAAACTTGCAGCAGGACTTCAGGGTGCTGGCAGGAAGGAAAATCCTCCAGAATTGTAGCCACAGATTCCAGAGGGAGCCCAGATCTTCTTGTTGCAGGGTAAAAAGGAAGGCTGCATGAGGAGCCTTCCTTCCTTAGATGGCAAATCTGGCAGTGAAGAATTAAGAAAACCAGAAACTAAACAGGAGACAACCCTCTGCAGTATTCAAGCAGACAGCACAACAGCAACAGTGATCCAAGGATGGACAAGACAGCAAAAGTTCACTCAAATGTAACTTTAATGGAAACTAGACCCAACCTGGCCAACCTTGCTGTACCTGCCTCTCTGCATTTGAACTGATTCTTCTTCAGCGCAGGAGTTGCAGTATATATTGGCTACTTACGCATTTACCAGTGAAAATATTTGGAAACCAGTGTGACCCCTGACAAAGGTTATCCGAAACTTGGCCAGGTTGGGTCTAGTTTTCATTAAAGTTACATTTGATTGAACTTTTTCTGTCTCGTAATTACTTGGATCACTGCTGCTGTTTGAACTGTCTGTGAGGAATTAAGGCCTGTGCTGGGCAGACTTGTGTGGCCTGTGTCCTGTATATGGCAATCTGGTTTAAGCTGGGATGGAAAGGGCTTTGACATCAACTTAAGTAGCTGGAACATGAAGACAGTGCTGGGCAGACTTTTACCATCTCTGTCACGCCAATGACAAGATGGGTTCGGATAAGCTGGAATGGGCATCGATGGCAACTCCAGTAGTTGGAATGTAAGGACAGTGCTGGGCAGACTTCTAAAGTCTATGTCACAGAAATAATGAGTGGAGTGGAACGGGTAGACGTGAATCGTTTGTTTACTCATTCCAAAAATACTAGGACTAGGGGGCATGTGATGAAGCTACAAAGTAGTAAATTTAAAACGAATTGGAGAAAACTTTTCTTCACTCAATGTGTAATTAACTCTGGAATTCATTGCTAGAGAATGTGGTAAAACAGTTAGCTTAATGGGGTTTAAAAAAGGTTTGGATAACTTCCTACAAGAACAGTCCATAAACCATTATTAAGATGGCCTTGAGGAAAATCCACTGCTTATTTCTAGGATAAGCAGCATAAAATGTATTCTACTGTTTTGGGATCTTGCCAGGTACTTGTGATCTGAATTGGCCACTGTTGGAAACAGGACACTGGGCTTGATGGACCTTCGGTCTGTCCCAGTATGGCAACTTATGTTCTTAAGACCATGATCAAGTATATTATATCACATTCATTGTTGGTTTGATGACTTGATAATGAGCGTGACTGTTGAGCAGCCTGGAGGGACCATTCAGGTCTTTATTTGCCATCATTTACTATGTTACTGTGTAAGTGGAAGTGCATCACAGCTTGAAGTTGTGATGAAGGGGTGGAGGGTCACAGCTCCATGGAGTAGGGCTTAAGGGGGCAGGTCTATAACTAGGTACCAAAGTTAGGTGCCTAGGTCCAACATACTGAGTATTAATTCCATAACAGCATCTGGGTACCATGATTCCATCATAGAATACTAGTATTAATTGGCATCTATTTGCTGCAATTAACAATGCGCACATGCCATGTCAGTAGCAGATGTAAATGCACATGTCTAAATGTGGCACTTTGGTATGTAACTTACAGTATTCTGTAAGTTACATGTGTAAGTAGGTGCCCTGCCCATGCTCCGCACACAAATACTCCCTCTTGTATTTACGTGCTAAGCAAATTGTGCGTCTAAATTACAGAATAGCACTGAGCCCCCAGCTAACACTTAGGGTGGAATTCATCAAGATGTAGTAAAATTTCACCTTTTATCACACCTTGATTCCCCATAGGATTCATCAGCCTCTGGAATCCTGGTACCGTAGGTTGCTGAATCCCAGGACAAGAGAACAGTGCTGCTTGTAAGCCACCTCACAAACAGCGTTATTCCCTTGACTCAGAAGCATTGGGCTACAAAGCTATGGCCCGATGCTCCCAGGCCCACAGAGCTGTGTCCCCCGTTTATCCTTAAGCCCCTGGTCTAAGGTCTTTTATTTTATTTATTTATTTATTTATTTGTTACATTTGTATCCCACATTTTCCCACCCCAAGCCCCTCTCTGCCCCCACCCCCAGCAGGGGCTACCTTTACAATCACTGGTCATCTAGGGGTGTCTTCAGGCTAGAGTGATGCCCAATTGCTCCTGCCCAGCTACTTTCAAAATTGTGGCCCTAGGGGTAGTCTCACGTGACTACCGCTAAGGTTTATATTTCCATATAAGAAATAATGAGGGTCTTTTACTAATCTGCAGGAGCATTTTATGGGCTCTGTTTACTAAGCCGCTCTGTAGGCATGCTAACTTTTTAGCATGCGCTAATGCTAGAGACACCCATGGGTGTCTTTAGCGTTAGCGCGTGCTAAAATGCTGGCGCACCTACAGCACGGCTTAGTAAACAGGGCTCTTAGTTTGCGGTAGAAATCAGCTGGCGGTAAATGCCAAGATGCCCATTATATTCCTATGGGCGTCTCAGCGTTTACCGCCAGCTGATTTCTACTGCGAGCTAAAAACGCTACCACAGCTTAGTTAAAGACCCCCAATGTGACTTACGGCCCTAATGCTGCTTGACAAATTCCCCCCTTAGTAGATGCAAATATACATACCCATGTAAGTGCTAATATGCTATAATTTTCGCATGCCAATGAAGTTTACATTTTCGTGCTAGAGTTGTAGAATGAGAGGGTAAGTGTCCAATTGTAGCCAAAGCTGAGTGGTATAAATCACTGCACTTAGATTAGGTCAACTAAATTTTGAAAAAAAAAAATTCAGCTAATCTTAGATGCCTAGATTTCAGCTGAAAATTCTGAACCCAGATGGCTAAATTTCAGCTGCTTTGATAAGGTGCAAAGCCTTGGCTAAACATTTGCCCCTGTAGCTTGTGGGTTTTTTCTTGTGTTTAATGTTGCACTAAAGTGCTAAAGGATGGGTGTGGTATTATTTATTTATTTATTTTGTTGCATTTGTATCCCACATTTTCCCACCTTTTTGCAGGCTCAGTGTTACTTACATGGTACCGTAATCGGCGTTAACCGATTTCGGTATGAACAAATACAAGTTGCGATTAATATCAAGGTGATATTATGGTAGAGTGAGATACATGTATGGTAAAGACAATTGGGGAGAACTTAGAGAGGGAAAGGAAGAGTTAGGATATGTCCGTTACGATCTTTGGTTAAGTTGTGTCGCCGATGTCCAGGTTTTTTATGTTGGGTCGGTGGGGTATGCCCTTCTGAACAGTTCTGTTTTTAGTGCTTTCCGGAAATTCATGTGGTTTTTACTACTTTTGGTAGTGCGTTCCACAATTGTGCGCTCAGGTAGAAAAAGCTGGAAGCATATAGGTGGATTTGTATTTGAGTCCTTTGATGCTTGGGTAATACACATGCAAATAGTGAAAACAAAAAGTAATCCACAGAAAATGAAACTTACGCTGTTGTAATGTGAAGTAAAGGGAAGGAAAAGCCTCAAAGTAGCTCGAAACAAAATAGCATTCACAAAGTTAAAGCGGTCAATGACAAGACTTCACTTCTTCATAGGCAAAAACCTTCCCACAGGAAAGGAGGCTACATATACTATGAAAAAAAAATGTGCCTTATCTTAGAAACAATGTGTAGCTCTCAAAACATGTAGCTCCCAATGTGTCTGGTGGAAATCTGAAGGTGCAGCAAAGCCCCCGGGCCAACGTTTCGTAAAAACTGCTTCAGGGTCCCAGAAGGCACAAAAATGTCAACACTAGATATGCAAAAAGTCAGTACATCCACTAAAACATCTTATCCTGCTCTGTTTGCAAATAACACACGTAAAATAAACAAACATAATGACATTTGATTTTATTTTCTGTCATTTGAAAAAGAAGACAGGAAATTCCTTTCACTTCAAATAACTGCAAATCCCTAATAATTTAGCTGGTTCTCAACATTAGTCCATAATTCTTCTACTTCTTTCCTCGCAAATTAACACAGCATAGGAAGAAAATAGAAGTAGTTCTTCAAAGACATCAAATTAAAAACAGGATTGTCTCTCTGCACATAAATGATTATACTTCTCCGTAAACTCGGAATTCAGTGCACTTAAAATAACTATTTCCAGACTGAGCGTGTTCTATAGTCCAAATCCCCATGACTGTTGTAAGTTTTGTAGGAAGTCTTTATCAAAACCATACGTTTGAAATCATATCTACACAAAATCCTCTGGCAATATTTAAAGTTAATTTCTAGTCTGTTTTCTCTGGTAGTAGTAAAAACATAACCTGTCACTGGTAAACAGAAAAAAAAAATCGGCCTATTATATATTACTATGAAAAATCAGAGCATGTTTGCCTTGCATTATAAAATTGGAATTACATGTGCTTAATTTCAGCTTGATATATATTAAATTGTGATATACAGATTGCACTTTATTGCTTCCAAGCTCACAAAAATCAATGTGATCCACTGAGCAAAAAAGTACCAAACGTGGGGTTACAAATAACAGAGATAAAGACTATAACCTTCTGGAGAGGCAACTTTCTTTTTTTGAAAGTTTTGTGTACTATAGGGTCAGCAGAATAGGACTATGCAATTTTTTTTTCACAATTTTGGGGCCCTGTTTACTAAGCAGCGTTATAGGTGCATTAAAGTTTTTAACACCCATTAACCATGTACGTGCCTACAGTATCCCTATAGGCGCCTACATGGTTAGCGCGCGTGCTAAGTGTAGATGAGATTAAAACGCTAACGCACCTTAGTATACAGGGCCCTTGATGTTTTTCATGTTCTACAGCCTAAATTCTGCAAGTGCCTAAAAGTTATTTAAATTGTGATTTCTGGGGTTAATTACTTTCATACCTGAGGCTAAAATTTTGCAGGATTATACCATTGATATCCCTCTATCTTGTGGTATAAATAAGTCATATACCTCACTTTTGGTATCTGTTTGCTCAGCAGGTCACATATTGACAGCATAAGTTGGGAGCAAGATATATGACTTGATTTTAAATCAAGATTTCAACTTAGCAAACTGAATAGTTACATAGTAGATGACAGCAGATAAAGACCTGTATAGCCCATCCAGTCTGCCCAACAAGATAAACTCATATGTGCTACTTTATATGTATATCTGACCTTGATTTATCCTTGCCATTTTCGGGGCATAGACCATAAAAGTCTGACCAGCACTTGCCCCGCCTCCCAACCACCGGTGCTGCCACCCAATCTCCGCTAAGCTTCTGAGGATCCATTCCTTCTGAACAGGATTCCTTTATGTTTATCCCACACATTTTTGAATTCCGTTACCGTTTTCATCTCCACCACCTCCTGCGGGAGGGCATTCCAAGTCAGTTGCTGTTCAGACTTGGAAGGAGGAGGAGGTGCAGCCGGAAGCTCTGCAGGTTCCAGGGAAGGGAGTGAGGCCTAGCTCCTTCCCTGAGGATGCGGAGGGTCCCTGGGGAGCGGTCCTCAGGAAAGGCCCAGGCCATGGGGCCTCCTGGAGCCAGGGACCAGAAGGCCGGGAGAAGCAGCTCTCTTTCCGGTCGAGCTTCTGACAGGAGGGAGAGGAGTCCTGTTGATCGCAGAGAGCAGAGGCCCAAGGGTGGAAGCCAGTCCAGTAACCCCCCCACGCTCCAGCAACATCTGGGAGGTGAGAGTGAAGATTGTGGGGAGGGGAGAAAGCTGGTGGAGGCCCTGGAAGGGCACCCTAAGCAGAGAAAGGAAAATGAAGCTATGGAAGTTAGCTCAGAATGTTTTCCTGCACTTGATGAGGCAGAAAGTGAAGAGAGTGGGTCTTCAGAGGAGGAAGAGGAGGAATTCCTAGATATTCCTTATGACCCTGAGGACCCAGCACGTAGTTTGATCTGTACAGTGCGAAGAATTAAACGTGTGGAGAAAGAACTGGTTGATTTGGGAAAGCGTGTGAAAATGACAAAAGTTATGAGTAAACTTGCTCCAGCAGAGCACAAGAAAGGTTATGTGAAGGAGGAAGCCCGTTTGAGAAAACTGATACAAAAGAAAGAACTGTTGCTGCGGGGTTTAAAAAAGGGACCTGAGAACCCTTTAAGAGAACTATATTGTAATCAAGAACGTATGGCTTTAAGGTCACAGTCTTCAGGTCAAGGGAGAACTGTGTCCCAGCAAGAGTCTGCAGTTCCCAGGGCCTTGTCTCAGGATTTGTCTAAACCAGAAGACTTGCCAGACTCTGCTAGTACATCCACTTTAGCATTTATGAAAAACCTGGCAACTCAGTCCAGGGGACTTACTAAGCAGGCAGACTGCAGGGAGGCAGCAGCAGGATGTGGTTCGGGGGCAGGGTTGGTGCCTGCACCTGTTGGAGAAGAGAAAGTAATTAAAAAGCTGGTTAAGACCTTCCAGATTGTGGAGACAGAGGAGGGAGCTTCAGGCTGTCGGCTTTTTTCTACAGAAGTAGTGGCAGAGGTGTCCAGTGAAGGAGATGGTGACTTACCAATATTAGAACCTCCAGAAAGAAAGATTGCAGCAGCGGAAGCAGAGCCGGAAGGATTGCAGCAGAAGCAGGTGTCTTTATCTGCAGCTACATCTCTGCCTCTATGTTTGGAGAAGCCCTGCCCCCGCGCAGCGTCCGGGGTGCACAACGGCAGTCTTCTGGAGGGAGAGCTGGCAAACAGTGAGTCGGGTGGTGGATGCGCTGTCCCCGGCAGAGAATGGTTTCCAGAGGCACCGGGAAAGGCTGGCAGTTCATTACTGGATGGTGGCATTTCAGACGGTACAGAGGGGCGAGTGGCGGCGATTGCTGGATTGGAGAGGCCCCACCCACCTGACACGGAGCACCAGGAGACTCTGGTCAAGCAGGCAGCAGGAGAAGGACGAAACTTGCTGGTCGTTGGCAGGCAGGCAACAGGGAATTTGGATCAGAAGAAGGAACTGACTGAAACGGAACTCCCTGTTCGTCTCGCGCAGGACCTGTCGGCTGAGGAGCGGCATGCTGAGCCAGCTTTACAACAGACGGCAGATAAGTTGCTGAACACTTTTCCTGACATTGCTGTGACTCAAGTGGGGGGAGTGTTGAACTGTGAGGGTTTGTGTCCGACTGTTGACTCTGTTCCATGTTTGGGCAAGGACGATGGGGGGAGGCTTGGTGTGCAGGAAGGGGGAGGGGGGCAGGGATTGCGGAATGGAGGGGATGTGATTGACATGTCTCCTCCTGTTGAGGGGAATAGGTTAGCAGGTGTGGGGGCTCCGGGGGATAAGGTTCAGGTTGGAGAAGGGGGGAAGGGAGGGGGGGATAATAGGAGCAAGGAAGGGGATGGAGGGGGCCAGAAGGGTTTTGTAAAGGGGGGTTTGGTGTGTGCAGGGCAGGAAGCCTCGAGCGCCAAGGGTGGGGGGGGGGCGGGGGGCTCCTTCTTTTGCCACGGTGGTTGGTATGGGGAGTGGTAGGGGGGGATTTGGGCAGCGAAGGGGGGACAGGGGGTGGGTGAGGGGTGGTCTGGGGGGTCTGTTACCAAACGCCGGAATGTGGTTCAATTGAGGTGGGTGGGGGAGGGGGGATGCCAAGTAGGGATGTGGTGTTAAAAATGGTTCTAGGGTTAGGATTTCTCCCGGAAGATCTGTATGCTTGCATTCACCCGGCGAACATTCCAGAGTATGATGTCAGTTTTTTGACCCAACGGGGAATGGAGATTTTTTGGGAGAAATACGGGGAGGTTAAAGGGGGGGAGGACTGGAGAAATTTTCGAGTTGTGCCTATTAGTAAACCTGACCTGGTGCAGGTGACTCTGTTAGTGCGGAATGAGTCAATCTCGGGGGCGGATTTGACCTACTGGCTGCAGAGGTATGCAGAGTTAAGGACTCCTCTGGTCAAGCTTCCAGACCCTAGTAGGGTATGGGCAGGGGGGTGGGGGGCGACGGTGAGGTTATACCAGGTGGGGCACGTCACCCAACACATTCCTTCAGCGGCTTTCATCGGAAGAGATCGGATCTTGTGTTTTTATAAGGGACAGCCTAGGCAATGTTTTAAGTGTGGTTCCTTCCGGCATTATAGTATGTCGTGCCCAGTGGTTCAGTGTGCAAAGTGTGGGGCGAGGGAGCACGTGGCAGAACATTGTACCTCCATCCGGTGTAATTTGTGCGGGGATCTGGGGCACGCCTTTCGGGCTTGCCCGCAAGCCTTTCATAATGGGGGGGGGAGGGGGAGGAAGGGGGAGGGGAGGGTGATGAAAGGGGAGATCGTGCTGGGGGGAGGGGTGGAGGTTTGGGGCGGGCAGTAGAAGTGATTGGACGTGGGCGGAGGGTAGAGGAAGAGTTGGGGGAGCAGGGGGCAAACGCTTGGAAGGGTGAGAAGAGGCAAGGAGGGGAGGGGGAAGGGTGGACGCGAGTCTCTAGGAAGAGGAAGGGGGGGACTTCTGGTGGAGGCTGGAAGGAAGTTAGGGCAGGGAATAGCGGTGGAGAATAGATTTCGGGTCCTCGAAGATGAGGGACGGGGGGAAGAGTATGGAGAGGAGAACGGAAGAGAGGACAGTGAGGCATGGCAGGGGGTAGGTGAAGAGGGGGAGATAGGGACAGAGGGGGGCGGGAAGGGTACAAGGAGGGGAAGGGGGAGGATGGGGAGGTTGGAGATAGGAGATGGTATGGACGTGCAGGAGGAGGGAGGGAGAGCAGAGGTAGGTGGGGGAGAAGGGGAAAAGAGGAAATTAGGTAAGGTTCAGGGGGAGCAGGGGGTAGAGAGGGGGGAGGAAGGTGGAGGGGAGGGAGGGGGGATGGAGGGTGGGGTGGGGGGGGAGGGGGTGGGGGAAGGGGGGGAGACCGGGGTTTTTCCGGTGAAGGGGGAGGGGGGGGAGGAGAGGAAGAAGAAGGGGAGGAAGAAAGCAAGGACCAGGGAAGGATGGAAGGGGGGGACCTTTGAGTTTGGGGTTCGGGACTGGGCGGAGGAAGAGGTGGAGGAAGAAGCCGGGCCTTCAAAGGGAGGTCTGGAGCAGAGAGAAGGAAGGATGGGGAGGCAGGGCCAGGGGAGGCGGTTTTCTAATTGATAATGATGGCAGGTTCCTTGTTGGCGTTCATCACGCTGAACGTGGCAAGTATTGCCTCCACAAGGGCGAGGTGTCTGGCCTTTGAGGGCCTTTCCTCCATGTCGGCTGATTGTTTTCTCCTGCAGGAGACCAGGCTGCAGTCTTTGGCCGATGTGAGAAGAGCAAAGCAGGCTTGGAGATGGGGACCCTCTGTGTGGGGTTGGCAGGGGAGAAGTATGGGGGGGTGGGAATTTTGTTTAAATCTCACAAAGCGGTGATTCAACGGGTGGTGGAGTTAGGGGTAGGGAGGTGTTTGGTGGTGGATGTGGTGTTGCACGGGGTGGCGTTAAGGGTGATAAATGTGTATGGGCCACAAACTAAGAAGGGGAGGTCACAGTTATTTGGGAAAATCAAACCCTATTTGTATTCTTCACGTCAGTTAGTGGGGGGGGGCGATTTTAACACGATTCTGAGGAAGGAGGACAGTGGGGGCAGGTGTGCACAGGTGAGGTATGACGGAGTTCGTTTAGTGGGGATAATGAGGGGGGCAGGGTTAGTGGATGTCTACTTGGAGCACGGGGGTGGGCAAGGGGGTTTTACTTTTTTTAGAGGGAATTGTAGAAGTCGGATCGACCGGTTTTTGGTTAGGAGAGGGACCTGCGTACAGGCACCCGAGTTAGTGGTGGTAGAATTTTCGGACCACAGGGCGGTGCGGATAGAAGTAGGGGGGTCGGGGGTCCATAGGCCAGGAAAGGGGTTGTGGAGATTAAATTTGAAATGGTTAAAGGAGGGGGAGGTGCATAGAGAGTATGTGGAGTTTTTGGAGGATCAGCAGACTATCTTAGGCATCTTCCCCTCGGTAGGGAGGTGGTGGGAAGCGGTGAAACAACGCACGAAGGGGTTTTTTCTTAGACAGGCAAGGCAGGAGGGGAGGGAGGCGACACGGTTGGGAATAGCATTAAAAAAGAGGAGGGATAATTTAATTTCCAGGGGGGGGAAGAGGGAGGATATAGAGGCTATACAGGTGGAAATTGAGCGAGTTCAGTATGATCGGTACTCCTCATTAGTTTATGAGAGGGATTTTGGCAATTATTGAGTCCGGACCCGTTTGAGTGCTGTAAGGAAAGAAGGGAACGTAGGGTTATGGAAGGGTTAATGGACAGGGACGGGGTTGTTCAGGATTCGAGGGAAGGGATTTTGCGGGTGGTAGGGGAGCATTTTGGACATTTCTTCTCCGATCTACATTTGGATGAGGAAGACATACGGAGGTATGTGGAAGGGACTCCGGGGGTGGGACAGGGGGGGCCCCATCTTCAGGCCTTGCTGCAGCCTTGGACAGTCAGGGAGGTGGAGGCGGCCATTGAGGCTCTGCGGCGCAAGACGGCACCGGGGCCCGACGGTCTCCCGGCTGAGTTCTATCAATGATTTAAAGTTCAGTTGGCACCTATCTTGTTGGAGGTATGGGAGGAGGCCCGGAAGGGAGGTTCTCTGCCAGAGTCCTTTGGGAAATCGGCCTTGGTTCTTCTCAGTAAGGGGAAAGATGCTCGAGACATAGTAAATTGGAGGCCCATTGCCTTATTGAACAGTGACCGTAAGATCTTTGCTCACATGTTGTTGGCACGTATGCGGCAGGTGGCAGGGAGGGAGTTGGCGGTGTCTCAGGGGTGTGGGGTCCCAGGGAGGGGGGTGTTGGCAGCAGTGGCCTGGGTTCGGGAGGGGGTGGAGCGGAGCCGGGGGGGGCAGGAGGGTCGTCTAGTAGTGGCCTTGGACCAGGATAAGGCCTTCGACCGGGTGCAGTGGAGGGTTCTTTGGGAGAGTTTGCGGTACTATGGTTTTCCGAGGGCTTGGGTTGAGCAGCTCCAGTTGTTGTACATCGGTGTTCGCTGCTTTCCATTAGTTAATGGGTGGAAAGGAAGGGAATTTGACATCACGGCTGGGGTGCGACAGGGGTGCCCGTTGAGCCCCCTGCTGTACACTTTCGCGATTGATCCCCTGGTGCGCCGGTTAGAGTGTGGGGGGGTGGATGGGCTTAGAGGGATAGAAGTGTGTACGGGGGTGTCTCTGCGTGTGGTGGCATATGCAGATGACATAACAGTTTGGGTGGCGGATCAAGGGGAAGGGGAAGTTTTGCACAGGAAGATTGCGGAGTACTCTCGGGCGACAGGATCCAGGATTAACCTGCAAAAGTGTACTTCCTTGTGGGTAGGTCCGGAAGGGGCTCGTTTTGAGTTAGGGGGAGGGTTTCCACCAGGGGTGGAAATGATGCGGGTTCTAGGGGTTTACTTTGGGGGGGGGGATTATGGACAGTGGAACTGGGAACGGAAGATTTTGGAGGCCAAGGCTAAGGTAGAGAGGTGGAAAGGGTGGAGGATGTCGATGACTGACCGGGTGAGATTACTGAAAATGCAGGTGGTACCCATGTTTTTGTTTCTTAGCTATATTTGTTTGTTGCCGGAATGTTGTTATACAGGGCTTTATAGTGTTTTTTTTCAGTTACTCTGGGGGAACCGAATGAACCCTGTAAAGAGGAATATCACATATCTGCCACGGGGAAAGGGGGGGGTTGGGATGGTTAATCCGGTTCTTACGTTCAGTTCTTTCTTTATCCAGTTTAATTTGGGGAAGGCGGTGGGGCGAGATGCTCCGGGATGGGCGTGTAGTGTTGTGCAGTGGTGGGAGGAGTTTTGGGGTCCGTGGTTGGAAGGGGGGAAAGTGGTGGGCCGACGGAGGGGTTTCCCAGGAAGCGTTGGGTATTACAGGACATTGACTAAACTGGTGCGGTTGTGGGGGATTACGGTGGAGGAGGTTAAAGAGGGAAGGAGGGAGGTATGGGTAGAGAGAGTGCGGATGCAGCGATTCTCCTCTCCTTTGGCACTTCGGGACGCTCCAGAGCCAGTTCTGCAACAAGGCTTGCAGTTTGTGGCATCAAAGCGGATTCCACACAAATATCGTGACATTGCCTGGCTGTCCCTACACGGGAAACTGTATGTGAGAGCAAACTTGAATTATAGGAACGTACAAGATCGTGATTGCCCAAGGGGGGAATGTGTTGGTTGTACTGAGACGATGGATCATTTCCTTAGGGAATGTCCATTTTCGATTCTGGTGTGTAAACGTGTGGCCTCCCTGCTTCATATCCCCAGCTTTTGCACCTACTCTTATGCGGATTGGGTGTATGGGCGGGGGCAGGGGTCGGGGGGCTTGGACCCAGGGACGGAGTTCTTGATCTCGGTCATTGTCCGTTTCTATCTTTGGATGGCACGGTGCGGAGTCTCCCTGCGCCAGGAGTTCAGGTCAGTAGAACGGGTTAGCTGGGATATTGTTGGAGCTGTGTGGGAAGTGGCACGTTGGGAGCGGGTAGAAGTAGGGAGGGGTACATTTTGCAAATGGTGGAAACATGTGCGATTGAAGCCACCTTGAATTTGTTTGAATTTATTTGACTGTGTTGGGGGGGTAGGGGGTTTGGTCTGTCTTTGTAAATAGGGGATTGAGGGGTTTTTATGTACCTTTTAGCTTTTATGTATTTGGTTTTCCGTTTCCATTAATAAACGAATTTTCCAAGTATCCACCACTCTCTCTGTGAAAAAAATACTTCCTGACATTTTTCTTGAGTCTGCCCCCCTTCAGCCTCATTTCATGTCCTCTAGTTCTACCGCCTTCCCATCTCCGGAAAAGATTTGTTTGCGGATTAATACCTTTCAAATATTTGAACGTCTGTATTATATCACCCCTGTTTCTCCTTTCCTCCAGGGTATACATGTTTAGGTCAGCAAGTCTCTCCTCATACGTCTTGTAACGCAAATCCCATAACATTTTTGGAGCTATTCTTTGCACCGCCTCAATTCTTTTTACATCCTTAGCAAGATATGGCCTCCAAAACTGAACTCCAAAACTGAATGTTGAAAGAGAATGTGCTTATGGGAAAGGATAATAGGAAGAGCATGTGAAGGCATGGAGATGCATGCGGTGCAGGGTTGCCAGATGGGAAAAAAAATTCTCAGCCCAACCCGCACCCAAAGGTAGCCCAAACACAGCCCAAGCGGGGAGGGGGAGGGGTTTCCCACCTGTACAAGTGCGGGGAGGTGGTATCTCACCTGTGCAAGTGCATGCTGTCTCTTCTCCTCTTCCCACCATGTGGCTGCTCTATCCTCCTGACGTGCTGCTGTTCTGCTCCTCTGAGTCCTCCCCAGTCTGCTGCGCTCCACCCTCGCTCCTCCTCCAGACAAGAGCATAATGAGTCTTCTTCATCTGCTGACGACCTCATCACACACCTCACTCTCCTGTTGGTCAAATTTGGAGCCAAGCTTCATTCTGGCTCCAAATTTTGACCAATAGGGTGACAGTAGAAAGCCGGAACAAGGAGGAGAAACCAGCAGAGCCCCCCCACTCAAATAAAACCTGCTCAAGTCGCAACTCGCGACTGCCAGAAAGCGCCTGCAAGCAGCAGAGAAAACCCCAGCCAACTCTGCGGGAACCCTGATGCAGTGCACTTGTTTGATAAAGACAACTTATGGAAGAATGTGATTTCATGGAATAACCCCCTCCCCCACCCCTAAGAAACTTGCCACGCAAAGGTACACCTGCATTGAGACAAGCATAATGGGTGCATGTATCTCATGATGAGAGTCACACCTGTGGACATATGGAGGCCCTTTTGTTAAGATGTGGCAAGAAGTGACCTTAGCGTGCCTTTACATGGGGTTTTCCCACACAGTAAGGATATTTTCCATTTTTTGTATTAATGGCCATGTTCTAATGTTGCCATTAGCACGCAGCCATTAAAAGACATTAATGCAAGAGCAGTTACTACTACCCATTTTGTTGGTGGTAAGGGCTCATGCAGCAATCCTGCACTAATCAGTTAGTGCACGGTAATGTAGATATGCTAACTGATTAGGGCAGGAACATGCCTGACATGCCCCCTCCCAAAAAGGATTCTAAAATATTATAGTGCGTGGATTAACGCAAGCTAAAATGGAATTTACTGTAGGACGCCTGAGTGCATCTCACGGTACGCCATTATAAGCTGCATTAGACACTTCTTAGTAAAAGGACACCAGTGTCATCGAGCCTTCAGTTTCTGTAGGATACTTGCTTTCTGATCTTTTTGGTGTAGCCTGATGATATGGTTAGTTTATCACTATCCTAATCTTTGTCTTTTTCCAATGTCCAGAATTAGTATTAAGCTGTTGCTGGTGATCTCTTTGGCTGATGTAGTATGCACATAAGTACATAAGTAATGCCACACTGGGAAAAGACCAAGGGTCCATCGAGCCCAGCATCCTATCCACGACAGCGGCCAATCCAGGCCAAGAGCACCTGGCAAGCTTCCCAAACGTACAAACATTCTATACATGTTATTCCTGGAATTGTGGATTTTTCCCAAGTCCATTCAACATGATTGTTGAATAAATATAAACTTTGAAAACAAATAGAATTATTGCTTAAGCATTTATTATATAGGATATTTGGATATCTCACACCCCATTCATCCTTTCTCCAATACCTAGTCTGTTTACATTTAATATATAACTAGGCTGCATAGGACCCTTTTACTAATGTGTGGTAGAGCCTTGCACTTTCTATGTGGTAGAAGGCTAAACTATAGTACAGGAAGTACAAAGCCAGTAGAGTAAATAGGGGGGGGGGGGGGGGGGCTACTGCACAGGCTCTACATTACAAGCAGTAGTAGATAGTACGGACACCTACACAATTTGCCACTGCATATAACGAGTGTGGGCCCAGAATCAAGATAAATAAAAGATGACACAGCCACGGTGGCACACCTCCCCTGATATTTCCCATTCCCTCCAGGTCCCGCCTCTCATTTCTTTGATCTTCCTGCCCCCTCCCTATATCAATGCCCCCTGATGTTACTATCTTCACTCTCAATCCTTCCTCGATATCTGATTCCCACCTATCCCCTTCCCCATGTCTGATCTCCTCCCAACATCACTATCCCCCTCCCAATTCCCTGGACAAAACCCTACCCCCAAATGTCCAAACTCTGCCCCTGATATCAAAACTCAACCCCTCAACCTTTACCCTCTCCATCCTCCTGACTTCTCGCTCCCTGATATTTACCTGGGTCTTCCATCTGGTAGTTCAGGATTTCCAGGCAGCAGCAGTCCCTCTCCACTACTGCCCAGGTTGGGGTCATCTCCTAAAATGGTGCTTCTGCCCCCTAGCAGTTGTCTCACAAACTTACCTCTAGGAAGCATCTTTCCATGTAACCATATAACCTTATGTGGAAGGATGACCTCACAGTTGTCTTGCAAGACTATTGCTGGGAGGTAGAGCTGTCATTTTGGAGATGGCACCAACCCAAGCAGCAGCAGGGGGGGGGGGGGGGCTGCGGCCACCCAGAAGCTCTGAACTAGCAATGGAAGACTCCTGATTGAGTCCTGGGGATGGGATGGGGGGGAGGTGAGTTGTGGGATACAGCTGGGGGGAGCTTCATTTCCATGTTGGGGGTTAGGGGTTCATATGTCATGGATACATGGTTTTGATGCCAGGGGAATCAGAAGATGATATCAGGGAGGATCAGACATGGGGGTACGGGTGGGGACTGGACATCAGGAGAGGATTGGGAGGGTGATAGTGATGTCAAGGAGATGGATATGGGCGGGGAAAGCAGATCAGAGCAATAGGAGGAGGGATCTGGATGGAATGAGAGATGGGGGAGGTATGCTTGGTGACAAGTACCTCAAGACGCATATGCTATTGGACTGCCGGTAGCAACACTACACTTACTGCTTCCTCTTGAGGTGTCAGTAATTGTGGCCATGCTATCGGCATTCATGACAGCTAGCGCACGGTAATGATCCATGAGTCTAGCTGTCAGGGTATGCCACTCCTTGCTCCACCTCAGTCCCACCTCATTCCTTCTGATTTCCATGTTAAGAAGTTAGCGTGGCATTTTTGCCACATGGACTGTCTTAATGCATGTTAATCATTAGCATGGGTCCGTAAACACTTTACACATTTAAAACCTGCAGTAGCTAATTAACACAGCATTAGCTAATTAACACAGCTTAGTAAAAGGGGCTTTATGTTTTTTTTCTAGTACCTATTTTTATTCAAGTATATGCAAAGCAATAAGTGCCTAATTGTTAATGTAAAACAGATTCTATATGTTCATGTCGCTTATTAAATTACTCCGGTGGTCTATATCTCTTCTGGGCTTTCATACTTCTTTGCCTTCCTGCCTGTTACTGATCTTAATTTATGCTGATGCCACCTAGAGGCTCATTATTATATTTCACTGTTTTCCTATTTCCTCTTTGCTGTCACCTTTAACCTTTGGCTATAATGCAGCATGGTTCCTGCACAGCTGCTTTTATTTTTAATTCGGAAACATGGTGTCAGAAGTTTCTGATCTCTCAGAGAAGAGTAAGGATACCAAAGCCATCTTGGATGCATTAGAAACCTATTTCCACTCTGTATACAGCCATTGAAACATGTCATTCTGCAGAAGTTACTGACTTGTGACTGAGAACAGGATCAGCAGGCTGACAGTGTTAAGGCAACAGACAAGAATCAGTGAAGTGTGGATGGCTACAGCAACGAGCAACCTCAGAGTAACCCAGTGGCATCCAAAACGTCAACATGTAATTAAGGTGGCAGTGCACATAAGCAAGTCCAGCATATGGAAAAAACATGTCAGCCCTACAGTGGCCCATATCATTTTGTCAGGTTATGCCTATCAAGTAGGAAGCAAAACACAGCAACTAAGCTACATATGTTGGAGGAGATACCAGAGTGAATTGATGCAGACCTTGCTCAAAACTGATGTAATTTTCTCAAACAAGTGCCCCGTCACTATGCGAATTCAAGGACAAAAATGATTTGTGAATCTCAGATTGAATAACATGGTACAACCTTGTCAGTTGTAGTCTGAGGCAACCTGTAATGTCATGTGTCTGAAAGTCAAAATGAGGTTGGCACCGAGGGCACCCTGCAGCTAAGTAGCACCCAACTGAAGCTATATTCAGGGGAGTTCATACCATCCTTGAAACTTGTTCTGATGCAATGTTTCATACATGGATGCACACATGAGTTTGAATTTGAGATCGTGAAAGCAAATCAGAAATCACTGATGTCTAAACCATTCTTCCTGAGGGAAACATTTCGCAACCTGATACAATCAATGGTTCTAAGCCATATAGACTATTGCAATGGAATTTATGCAGGATGCAAAGAACAACTCATAAAGAAACTTCAGACCACTCAAAACACGGCAGCCAGGCTTATATTTGGAAAAACGCAATTCGAAAGCACCAAACCCCTCCGAGAAAAATTGCACTGGCTTCCAATCAAAGAACGTATGGCTTTCAAAATCTGCACCCTGGTTCATAAAATTATCTACGAAGAGGCCCCGGGATACATGACAGACCTCATCGACCTACCAATCAGAAATAGAACCGGATCAACACGAACATATCTAAACCTCCACTACCCAAGCTGCAAAGGACTCAAATACAAATCAACTCATGCATCCAGCTTTTCCTACATAAGCACACAACTATGGAACATATTATCAAAAGCCGTGAAAACGTGTGCGCCACCTAAACTTCCAGAAATCACTAAAAACTTACCTGTTCAAAAAGGCATACCCTACCGACCCAACTTAAATGCCTGAACCCTGCAACACTACGAAACCAAAGCACGTAATGGACGTAACGTAACTCTTCCTCTATACGATTCCCTAATATGTCTGTTCCACATGAACCTCATTCTACCACAACATCACTGTGTAACTGTTTATACAGGAATTGGCAAATGCCTTTACGGTACTATGTAAGCCACATTGAGCCTGCAAATAGGTGGGAGAATGTGGGATACAAATGTAACAAATAAAATAAATAAATAAATTCCTGCACAGCTGGGAGAAATCCACTTTGAACACAACACCAGTGTTTCACCAGTACAATGTACTCCACACAATGCGACATTTGCCATAAAGCCAGAGGTGAAAGACTAGTTACAAAAGGATAAAGCAGATGGTCATATAGCACCTCTGACTGAACAACCAATTCTATCTGCAATATGGTTAGAGTGAAATAGCCCGAGAAGCTGAGAATTTGTATTGATCCAAAGTTTCTGAAGAGATCTCACTATATTACTACTACTACTTGACATTTCTAAAGTGCTACTAGGGTTACGCAGCGCTGTACAATTTAACATAGAAGGACAGTCCCTGCTCGAAGGAGCTTACAATCTAAAGGACAAATGTACAGTCAGTCAAATAGGGGCAGTCTAGATTTCCTGAAAGGTATAAAGGTTAGGTGCCGAAAGCAACATTGAAGAGGTGGGCTTTGAGCAAGGATTTGAAGATGGGTAGGGAGGGGGCTTGGTGTAAGGGCTCAGGAAGTTTATTCCAAGCATAGGGTGAGGCGAGGCAGAATGAGCGGAGCCTGGAGTTGGCGGTGGTGGAGAAGGGTACTGAGAGGAGGGATTTGTCCTGTGAGCGGAGGTTACGGGCGGGAACGTAAGGGGAAATGAGGGTAGAGAGGTAATGAGGGGCTGCAGACTGAGTGCATTTGTAGGTAAGAAGGAGAAGCTTGAACTGTATACGGTATCTGATTGTAAGCCAGTGAAGTGACCTGAGAAGAGGGGTGATATGAGTATATCGGTTCAGGCGGAATATAAGACGTGCAGCAGAGTTCTGAACAGATTGAAGAGGGGATAGATGGCTAAGTGGGAGGCCAGTAAGGAGTAGGTTGCAGTAGTCATATCATGCCAACATTCAGCAATATCTTATACAGTCCCCAAGGCACCCTCAGTACACCCCACACTGTCACCCTCCACCCTACCTTAATAAAAGGCTGCAGGTCTTCAAGGGCAGGAACGATCATGCCTGCATTTCTAGTGCTAAAATTGAAAATGGGGCCAGCTGGTTCACAGCTCATTTTTGCCCTTCCTACAATTTTTTGAGATTTGAGGAAATGAGGTAGTGAGGCGCTGCAGTTAATTTTACAGGAAATAACTATTCGCAAAATAGCAGAGAGGTTTACTGTGGATTTGCAAATAGTCCCCGTAGCATTGTAAACTGGTTATAAACTCTGGCTCACATTTTGCCTCCATCTACACACATTTTTCTGAGATTAGGGAACTGGAAATATGGTCTTGCAGTTTATTTTACTTCTATGAAAAAAAAAACTCTTGCAGTTGTGGTTAATTCACTATAGAAACTGGCTCCCTTTCAAGGACTCAACCCCACCTATTTATTTGATATTTGACTGTGCAAAGGCAGTCTAGTGCACCATGCTGTGAGCAGAGGAAATGTTCCACAACAAGTGGTCAACCTCACTTTTCCTCTGTTTACTTTACCACCTGGTAAGAACAAAAAAGGTGGAGTAATGACAGATGATCCAGATGAACTGGATTAGCGGTCTAGTCTTCGGTCATGATGCATTAACACTTCTTAATTCATGCTGGGAAGGACCATGATCAGGTTGGGTAGTGTTGCTTCTTTCCCCAGCTCAACTAAAGGTCACAGAGGGAGGATAAATGTAAAAATGCTTTCAGGGCCATGGAACCCCAAGATTGCTTTGATTAAGGGCTTCTTGTCCAGATCCAGATGAACCTGAGATGAATGTAAATGCAATGGGTTGAAAATTCTAGTATTTAATTTAATGTACTGCTCAATGAATAGTTGAAAATGTATAATTTTCAGAACCTTGTATAATTTCACCGCTGGAAGACTTAAATTCAATGAGTAATTACAGCTAGAGGGCCAACGAGATGATGGATAGGACACTAAAAATGTGTGATCCAATGGGCAATAACCATAAAAATCTTATAAATCAAACAAAGAACTTTAAGATCTATTCTAGCCCTAACTGGCAGCCAGGGCAGATCCCTTAGTAAAGGAGTAACATGTTCAAACTTTTTACAGCAAAACATTAATCTAACTGCACAATTCTGCAAGAATTGCATCCTTACCTGAATGGTCTGATGGATACCAGTTAGTATATAAGGAGCTACAGTAATCTATATGTGGCAAAATAATAGCCACTAAGATGTGTATAAATATAGGCTGTGGAAATATAAAATCGTTAGATACTGTCACTTGTCTTAATTTCCACTGATTAATGAATTAATGGTATTCAAACATAACATTGTTCTATATGGAAGAAGGAAAAAAGGCCTGACAGAGCTCCTAGATGTGACTATCTATCGGAGCTAAAACGGATCTATAATGATCCTCTGTTCATCATTGGCCAAAACCTTCAAAACTGTGTGGTAATCTAATCTTTTTCACACAATTATCTCAATCTGTAGATTATTAAAGATATTCTCTCTCACTGTGGTACTCAAAAGAGCTACTCCACACGGTGTTAATCTGAATCTATATTGTTCAAAAGAACACTTATCTTTTGAAACTGCTTGCACAAGGGTATTCAATGATTCCGACTCGTTCCTTCTCTCCCCTCGCCCCAAGCCAACGATGGCCAGCGTTTCATCTTGCTGCATCAGGGTCTTGGTGGTGGGACTGCTTTGGAACAGATATTCACACTCCGTGAATTGTGCCTAGGCCATGGTTGTGAAGGGCCGTTGCTAAAGGTATCATCATGATGTTGAACTGGGTAGGCGAAAGGGGTGAGCCTTGAGGAACCCCACAACAAGATCTCCAGGATGGTGAAATAGAGGTCTGGACTTTGACCCGATAGGATCGGCAAGACAGAAATTCCCAAAACCAATCCAAGACAGTACCTCCAACACCATTTTCAGCTAGTAACATAAGGAGGAGATTGTGTCAACCATGTCGAACGCGCTCGACATATCAAATTGAAGAAGTAAGATGCTTTTTCCAAAAGGCAGCTCCTTTCTAAAGTTGGACAGGAGAGTAACCCGTACTGTTTCGGTACTGTGGTGAGGTCAGAATCCAGATTGGGAGGCATGAAGAATCGAAAATTTGTCCAAATGATCAGCAAGCTGAGAATTTACCAAGCTTTCCATAGTCTTGGCAAGCAATGGGATTGTAGCAACAGGGCAATAGTTATTAATAATACTAGGCTCACACTTCGGGTCCTTCGGGATTGGTGTCAGGAGAATATGGCCGTGATCAACGGGGATGCGCCCGTGCTGAAATGTAGCTAAGATAGGATGTGAGGTCAGCAACAAAACATTCCGGCACCGATTGCAGAAGGTAGTTAGGGCAGCTATCCAGCTTGCAGTGCGTACGTGAAAATTTGCGAAGGGCCACAGAGACCCTCTCGGTGGTGACTGGCTCAAAGGTGGACCAATGACGGTCAGCTGGGCATGGGCCATGCGTGGGCACAAGACCTGGAAGGAAGTCAGCAGCACTAGAGGAGCTTAGAGGAAGTGAGTTCCGAAGTAGAAGGATTTTTTCCCTGAAATGGTTGGCCAACTGGATCGCTGATGGCATGCCCTCACTTGGTGAAGTAACTGGGGTGGTGTCAAGTAAGGAATTCAGCTGACGGTAGAGCTTCCGTGCATCCAACATAACAGTTTGAATTTTTTTCTGGAAGAAAGCTCTTTTGGCCTGTTTGATTGCATATGTGTAAGTGCGAAGTGAGAGCTTCCAAGCTGATAAGGTGTGGTCGCCTTTAGACTTGTACCAAGCTCTTTCCAGCCGCCTAGTTTGTTGTTTTAGCGCTTTAAGGTCAAGAGTAAACCAAGCTTTAGATTTGCGGTGGAAGGAGGATTTAAATTGCAAAGGTGCAAGTCCATCTAAGATGCATTGTCACCGGTTCTCCCAACGAGTGAGGTAATCAAAGGAGTCTGCGTTTGCATGCCAGGCACACACATAAATTTGCTCCCAAAATGATTTGAGGTCAACTTCCCCTCAAATTCCCCTTAAAATTGTAAGTTTTATGTTAAAACTGTACCTGCTGTACAGTACCTTGAGTGAATCTCTTCAAAGAGGTAGTTAATAAATCCCCAACAATAGATAAACATATATTTCAACAATCAATCGATAAATAAATATAGGTGTTCTGGGTCAAGGGGTGGGGGACAGGGAGTCCACTAAATCACCAGCGATTTTTTTTTTTTTTTGGGGGGGGGGGGGGGGGGTTAGGTGAGCTCAGGCGATCATCTATAGGATTAGGGTGTGCACAAGACCATCAGGGATATTTTGAGGGGAATGTTGGGAGTTAAAGCAGATCTGGAGAAAGGAAGCAACAAAATTTCTTTTTAAATATCTCCCTTCCTGTCAGTGAA
Source organism: Microcaecilia unicolor (assembly GCF_901765095.1). Lineage (NCBI taxonomy): Eukaryota > Metazoa > Chordata > Amphibia > Gymnophiona > Siphonopidae > Microcaecilia > Microcaecilia unicolor. The sequence continues at coordinate 335,807,579 of NC_044035.1, read as the reverse complement.
TGAGTCAGTCGTGATTCTATCACTGACAGGAAGGGAGACAGTTTACTCTTAAGTGCAGTAAAGGCTGCATATTATTGCAGTGGTATGCAAGTTTTTTTTTGACAAAGCACAAACTTTTTGAGGCACAGGTAATTTGCATCCTATCAGTGGCGTACCAATGACGGGGTGATCTGCTCCAGGTGCATGCTGCAAGGGGGTGCTCCCTCTGATGTTACTTCCTGTTCCGGGGCAGGGAACAGGCAGAACTGACAGCTGTGCAACTGCTCCCAACACCCCCAGGAGGTAAAAGTGATAAGTTGGGGGGGGGGGGGGAGATGCACCAGGGGAGGGTGCAGTGACGATCCGCCTTTGGTGGCAGCCAACCTAGGAACGCCACTGCATCGTATGTGCTTATGGCTATTTGTGGTGTGACTTACAGGGCCAAAATTAAAACTGTCTTTGATTTCCAAGGTCTTCAGACAAAATGCCAGAATACCTAAAGAATTAGCCTTCTACACACCTTTGAGGCCTCTAAGTTCCTCTCAAGGAGAATCACTGGGCCCGATATTCAGACTATGGGAGGTAGCCAGGCTACCTTCCGTGGTCAGTGCTGAGGCCCAGCACTGAATATCCAGTTTATTTTTGGCCACTAAGACCATAGCCTGCCAAGCCAATATTCAGTACTGGCCGGCTAAGTTCATAGCAGCCAAAGATAGACCTGCTATTGATGCGGCCAGCTTTGGCCACCAATCTTAGCCAGCGATGCGTTGAAAATCGGCAGATAGCTGGCTATATCATATGATTTAACCAGCTATCCACTAAGTGCTAACTGGGGATATTCAGCAGGGGACAGCTGGCTATCTCCCGCTGAATATTAGCGGATAGTCGGCTAAGTACCATTTAAGCGGCCAGGTGGCGTTCCTGGATGGTTAAATGGTTTTGACTATTGGCTGGACTATCTTTACCCTTGTCAATAGAAATAGCACTATGTGATACCTGCCAGTGAGCCTTCTAGGGAGTTGCTCTTACACATTGGAACACTCTCCAAGGGTGTTTGCCTAACTCAAGACTACCTGCACTTCATAAAGAAGGTGAAAGCCTGGCTCTTTCCCCAAGCCTTTAATACACCTGGTGACTTGACTATCTACTCCAAATCTGGACCACCTTCCTGAAGACTGTGTGACTATGACCAGTTCCTCATCCTTATGCAACTGTACATATTATTAGCCTTCAGTTTAGCCACTCATCAATTTATCCTAATGACCTTTTCCTACCAAGCTTGTCCATCTATATTTATTTATTGGGATTTATTAACCGCCTTTATAAACAGTCTCAAGTGCCCTTGCCCCCTCAGTTGCCTAAAGATTTGCCATTGTATGATGTTGATATTATGAATGTGATATCTATCCTGCTTATTTTCGAAGGAGAAGGGCGGCCATCTTCCGACACAAATCGGGAGATGGCTGGCCTTCTCCTAATGCCGGCCAAATCGGTATAATCGAAAGCCGATTTTGGCCGGCTTCAACTGCTTTCCATCGCAGGGCCGGCCAAAGTTCAAGGGGGCGTGTCAGCAGTGCACTGAAGGTGGGGCATGGGCGTGGCTAAGAGATGGCCGGCCTCGGCTGATAATGGAAAAAAGAAGGCTGGCCCTGATGAGCATTTGGCCGACTTTACTTGGTCCCTTTTTGTTCACGACTGAGCCTCATAAAGGTGCCCGAACTGACCAGATGACCACAGGAGGGAATCGAAGATCACCTCCCCTTACTCCCCCAGTGGTCACCAACCCCCTCCCACCAAAAAAAAAAATTAAACACATTTTTTTGCCAGCCTCTATGCCAGCCTCAAATGTCATACCTAGCTCCATCACAGCAGTATGCAGGTACCTGGAGCAGTTTTAATGGGTGCAGTGCACTTCAGGCAGGCGGACCCAGGCCCATCCCCCCCTACCTGTTACACTTGTGGTGGTAAATGTAAGCCCTCCAAAACCCACCCAAAACCCACTGTACCCACATGTAGGTGCCCCCTTCCCCCTTAGGGCTGTGGTAGTGGTATACAGTTGTGGGTAGTGGGTTTGGGGGGGATTTGGGGGGGCTCAGCACCCAAGGTAAGGGAGCTATGCACTTGGGATCAATTTGTGAAGTCCACTGCAGTGCCCCCTAGGGCGCCCGGTTGGTGTCCTGGCATGTGAGGGGGACCAATGCACTACAAATGCTGGCTCCTCCCATGACCAAATGGCTTGGATTTGGCTGGGTTTGAGATGGCCACCATTAGTTTCCATTATTGGCGAAAACCAATGGCGGCCATCTCTATCGCCGGCGATCTCTAAGGGCGGCCCAAATGTTGAGATTTGGCCGGCCCCGACCGTATTATCGAAATGAAAGATGGTCGGCCATCTTGTTTCGATAATACAGTCGGGTACGCCGCTTGAAGGGGCCTTCATTTGAGGTGGCAGCCCTTATAGATGGCCAGCCCTGTTCGATTATGCCCCTTCACGTTATATAATTGTTCTAACGCATGCCTATTTAGGTGTTTCATTTTTATCGTGCTGTCGTTGCAAGTATCATATCTATGTTACATGCTTTCCATGCTGCTTATTGTGGTCTATCATTTATATTCTGCTAATATTTACCATATCATATCTGCTGTGCTGTTTGATTGTGTACATTTCTCATGCTAGACCATGTTATTCCTGCTTCTAGGATTCAGTTTCCTATCTCCAAATTTACCTCATTTGGTCATTTCACTAGAGTTATGCTGTTAACAAAATTACAAGTGTTACGTTAAGCTGTACCCACCGTACACCACCTTGGGTGAATCTTTTCATAAAGGTGGTTAATAAACCTCAGGGGCTTCTGTGGATCTGGACATGATGTAGTTGTTTTAAGAGGGATGGGTCGTGGGGGAGGCATATACTTTAGTGGAGGGTTCAGGAAGGGGTGATGGGATGTTGATTGATAATGCATTAGGTGGGGGAGGGGAAGAATGGATGGTGAAATGAAAAATTCATGCTGTTGGTTAATTCTGATTGTTTCTCTGTATTTCTACTAAAAAAAGGTTTTCGCATAAAGGTGAATAATAAATCCCAACAAATAAAGACATAGTTGCAGTGAAGAGCTAAAATTTTGTCTTAGGCTTGTGTTAAGAAGCTGTGCACGCACTAACCCCCTAATTCTATAAAAGTTGCCAAACATTGTGCACGCAAATTTAATTGATTAATTATTTTAAACAAGCAATCATTTGCAGGAATTAGATTTAATTGGAACTTACACGCGTAAATTTAGGCGCAGGATACGGCCTTCCTTTTACGTGCGAGTACCAAAAAGGGGCATAGAAATGAGAGGGCCAAGGGTGGAATGGAGGCAACCCTAACATTTATGTGCATTGTTATAGAATATACTCAAAACCCAACCAGTGAAGGAATGACATTGCAAGGAGGAAAAAAGATCTCATACAACTGCGGCAAACAAAGAAAAACACCACTTTTTTTTAGCGATTCTTCTGCCCACAGTGGAAAAAAGTAATCATTAATCCTTGTAATATCATTCCTTCTCTGGTTGGGGTTTGAGTATATTCTATAACAATGCATAAAACTGGCTAAGGGGTCCTTTTACAAAGGTGCGCTAGTGTTTTTAGCGCGTTCTTAAAAATAACCACATGCTAAACATTAGAGACATCCATATATTTCTATGGGTATCTCTAGCATTTAGCACATGCTTATCATTAGAGTGCACTAAGCTAGCACGCCTTTGTAAAAGACCCCTTAAGTGCTGACTCCGCCCCCAGAACACCCCCTCCCCCCAAAATAGCCGTTTTTCATTTTGGCACTAACCAGTTGAATACCATTGAAAATTAGCGATTAGCCCTGAACAGGTGATTTAACTGGCCAGGAGCCATTTCTGGCCATAGAAATTGCTTTGAATATTAACGTCTTTGTGGTTTTTTTTTTCATTCACTGATAACAGTGCCCGCGCTTTGCAAATGTTGCATTCCCTAAAGAAGGGGCCCTTTTAAGGAAGAGTATGTGCTCTTTGTAAAGAGCATATACTACTCTTGATGACATTCTTACTGGAATGAAAAAAAAATTCCCTGGTAAGAAATGAACATAACCAACATTCCCATAAACAATATGGGAAATGTTCTAGCTGGCCACCCCTATAATGTAGTAGCTTGATACTTAGTGTGCACTGATTCTTGCATTAACTGCAGAGTAGGGGCAATGGATGACCATGGGCTCTGTTTTACATTTAACACTTGCTATGCTATAGATGTTTTATATTCTGCGATATGTCCTATTTATTTAGATTTTGCTCACACCTTTTTCAGTAGTAGCTCAAGGTGAGTTACATTCAGGTAGTCTGGATATTTCTCTGTCCCAGGGGGGCTCACAATCTAAGTTTGTACCTGAGGCAATGGAGGGTTAAGTGACTTGCCCAAGATCACAAGGAGCAGCAGCAGTGGGATTTGAACTGGCAACCTCTTGATTGAAAGACTGGTGCTCTAACCACTAGGCCACTCCTCGTAGGGTTCAGCGCGGATTACAAATAAAAGAAGCTACCACAAACAGGAGGAATTACACAGCAATAACAGAAACCCCATAGAACTGGCCATGGAGTAGGTAGTGATGAGCGTTGAGGTGGACCGCCTGCTCCAAGCCACTGGTATAGATCGAATAGAAGAGAGAAGCTCAGGGTGAATTGGACACTCTTTTGTTAACAGAATTCCTCTTAAAGCCTTGACCCGAGCTCGGGCGTGCCAACAGAGAAAAGTTACCAAAACTCAGCCGAGTGGAGAGACACTTGAAGCGGGTGGTTTGGGAAATATGTTACCTCAAGTACCCGTATGTGTCTATTGCAGTAAGGCGTACAGTAAGGGGTTAATTGCAATTACATTTCTCTGTTTTAAAAATATTAGGGTACTAATCTGATCATTTGGTTACATTTCAATTTACGGCGGCGAGATAGTGGAATTCATTGCCTCTTCAACATAGGAATATTCTACATTACTTTTTGTTTCGAAAGACACTTAATACTTTTTAATTAAAAAAAAACTTGTCATATCAAATAGAATGCACACGTAAGGAACTAGTCAAAGATTTGTATATTCCTGGGTATGTCCAGTTTCTTAATATGTATATCGCACTGAACTCCAATGGGGGCATGTTGCGATTAATAAGAAACATGGTAATGTAATGTAATATATATTCTTTTTCTGTTTTGTTTTAACTGCACGAAATCAATTTTAAGAAAACAGTGCCCTTTTTTTTATACCAAAGAGGAACTTATCTGCTAGAAAATATTCAAGACTGAAAGAATTACTCTTATGTTCTCTATCCCTAACTAAGGGCCCTTTTTACGAAGCTACGGCAAAAGGGGGCCTGCGCTGGCGTCGGCATGTATTTTTGATGAGCGCCGATGTCCCCTTTTAATGCAGCGGATAAAAGGCAGGTCTGTTTTTTCAGAGAATGGCCATGTGGCCATTTCGGGGGGGGGGGGGGGGGGAGTACTTACCGCCACCCATTGAGGTGTTAATAAGGGCTCCCACGCTAACCCGGCAGTAACCTGGCAGTGCATGGCCCTACCTGATTAACTCCGAGTACACACCAGTATTACAAAAATAAAACTATTCAGGTAGCACCGGATATGACATGCACTGGGGGTGGAACTACCACCGCTTTGTAAAAGGATCCTTAAATGCATTATTCATTAAGGGATTTCCCCATAGATAGTGAATAGGACTCATATTTGGAAAAGCAAAATACGAAAGCGCCAAACCCCTAAGAGAAAAACTACACTGGCTCCCACTAAAAGAACGAATTACGTTCAAAATCTGTACTCTGGTTCATAAAATCATTCATGGCGAGGCCCCAGTATATATGTCAGACTTCATAGACTTACCAACCAGGAACACAAAAAGATCATCACGCACATTCTTGAACCTCCATTACCCCAGTTGCAAAGGACTTAAATGCAGTGGCGTAGCAAGGGGGGGGGGCAGGAGGGGCGGTCCGCCCCGAGTGTCAGCTCGGGCGGGGGTGCTCCCTGCCAGCTCCCCCCCTCGGCGCATCAACACCCCCCCCCCCGACCAGTGCCTACCCTCCTCAGCTCCCTCCGGCTCCAACCAGCTCCTGCACCCTACCTTTAAAGAAATTTCGGAAGCCATGGAGAGGCAAGGCGCAGCGCCTCGCGCCTGCATGTAAAAGAAGCGTGGATCCTCATCGGGCCTTCCCTCACACTGTCTGTCCCGCCCTCCGCTGACGCAACTTCCTATTTCCACAAGGGAAATAGGACGATCCACACTTTTTTTACATGCAGGCGCAAGGCGCTGCGCCTCGCCTCTCCACGGCTTCCGAAATTTCTTTAAAGGTAGGGTGCGGGAGCTGGTTGGAGGGAGCTGAGGAGGGTAGGCACTGAGTCGGGAGGGGGGTGTTGATGTGCCGAGGGGGGGTGTCATCGTGCTGCACCCGGGGGGGGGGGGGTGTGCAACGGTGAACCGCCTCGGGTGGCAGCCCTCCTTGCTACGCCACTGCTTAAATGTAAATCAATACATGCATCTAGCTTCTCCTATATCAGCACGCAACTATGGAATGCACTACCAAATGCCATAAAAACAACGCATGACCTGGCAGCCTTCCGGAAATTACTAAAGACAACCTATTCAAAAAGACTTACATATAATGATCCTTCATAAATGACCTGACATCAAAACTCTACCAGAACCAGACAAAATCAGACTCTCTATACCTGGTTGCTTCAATCAATTTGTCACTAATGAACGTTAATGCATTACCCCATTATCTCTCCCGCCTGAAATGAACTGTCTATCTAACTTACTTTATAATTTATTTCAACATTTATGAACTTTAAATGTAATACTACTTTGTATTTCTCCTCCGAAAACGGCGTTCGCCATTATGGCATAATGTAAGCCACATTGAGCCTGCAAAAAGGTGGGAAAATGTGGGATACAAATGCAACAAACAAACAAATAAATAAATAAATAAATAGGAGCAAAGCCTGTAATGTCATTCTAAGAAGCACCACATTTGGCATTGATATTTTAATGGACAATAATACTCCGCATTAATCTGTCTGTACAAGAATCACTTTATTTCTGAAAGTACACTTCCCTTTAATGTACTTCTCTTTCATGTGATTACACAGTCCCCATTATCAAGGAAATAACTGAAGCATTAATTTTTCAGTAAAAACTTCCCGCCATCTCCTGTTTGCTTTGTGATGGGTTTCAGATGTGTCAGCCCTTAGTGGAATATCTAAAAACAGATAATATCTCAGATTGCTGTAACACACTCCAAGTAAAACATTAGTATTCTCTATGCAAGGGTTACACTTAGTTCTTTCATAAATTCCAATCAGCTCTGACTTGGACGTTTCCACTGATCATATTGTTTCCTGAATGCAAACACCATGTGCAAAAAGATAGTATTTGCTAATGGAAGTTTCAGTATGAAGTGACTCTTTTGGGCTACACGTGGAGAGACAGGAGCACATCAAGGCTCAAGAGATACAGTATCAGAAAGAGATAGAAATAGCAATTGTCGGAGGCGCTACTATATAAACCAATAAGAATTGTCAAGCTCTCTTCTTTCCCCTGTCCTTTTTAATATTTTCTTAAGCCCTTAAGCAACATTGATCCAATCAACTGCAGTAAAATTCTACATCTATGCCAATGATATTCTCCTTGTCTTTCCTCAGTTCCCCTTCAATATTGACCTCTCCCCCCTTCAGTCCTGTTTAAACCAAACTGATCAGTGGTTAACCACTCACCGTTTAGTCCTCAACCTTTCTAAAGATACCTCAACCTTTCAAGTCGATCTACTTCCCCTACTCAAGATCCTTCATTACAGGGTACCCCACTTCAACTGGTACAATCTCTCAAATATCTTGGCATGACTCTTGATCCATCTCTGACTTTCCATCTCCACATTTCTGCTATAGTCACAAGCTGTTTCTTTTTCTTCTGTTTTATCAGGTCCCTCTGTTCTTCTTTAGATGATTCTTCTTATGCAGCTCTTCTGTGCTCTCTAGTTTCCACCCATCTAGATTTTTGTAATATTATTTATTCTGGTCTCCCGAAGGTATCCCTCAGGTGTCTCCAAACAGTACAAAATACCGCTGTTTAATCTCATTTTTGCTTAGATCGGATCACGTTATTCCCTTGTTGGCTGCCCACTTCTGGCTCCCTATCCCGTATTGTATTCAATTCAAGATTCTCACTCTCAAACACTATACTCTCATCTCTCTGCCCTCATCTCTCCCTATACCTCATCTAGAGTCCTCTAATCAGCCCGCTCTTCTTGACTGGCTCTTCCCCCATTGTACTGCTCTTGCCTCCAATTGACCTGCCATTCGGCCTTTTTCTGTGCCACCTCAACCCTATGGAATGCTTTCCCAATAGACCTCCGGTCTGTACAATGCTACCCCCAGTTCAGGTCCCTTTTAAAAACCTACCTGTTTACCTAAACATTCCCTTCCTGTCCTTGCCCCTAAAGGAGGGCCTTCACTGTTGCCTTCCCTGGCAGATGTAATTCTACTCTATTTCTATTTTTTTTCTTTTTTCCTTTGATAAATTTTATGGCGTTCCTTTCTGATTTTGATAATTGTACACCCCTCAGATTGTGCCAAAGGGTGGTATATCAAATGAAATAAACTAATCTAAACTAAACTATCTTACAACAGGGTGTCCTCAAATCTAGTCCTTGAGGTCCACAACCCTTTTCACAATGAATATGTATGAATTTATTTTGCATGTAACAGAAGCAGTGAATGCAAATAGATCTCATACATATTCATTGTGGAAAAGCAGGCTGGGTTGTGGAACTCGAGGACTAGATTTGAGGACCCCTGCCTTACAGGCACCAGAAGGAAGCTCTCGTTGGCACAATGCAAGTATTAAGAGGAACAGTATCAGTGCATTTCAGGGAATGAAATCAAACCCAACATACTCTGGCTTATGAGAGATTTCTTCCTGCCACGTTATGTGCGAGACAAACCCATTTGCAGATATGACCTAAGAAGGACCATTCTAAATCACATGTGTCTGACGGAGATCTATTCTATGGTGGCAATTCAATAAATTGGTGCCAAGATCTAGGTGTCCCAATGTCATGTGCTTAGCGCAAATTTTATAATGACTTCTTGGCACCAAGGTTCCGTTATAGAATGCAAGTGTAAGTTTTCATTGGTCCCTCTTAGGTTAGCTGCCAACAGTTACACCAAGTCAATGACAGTTGTAACTGCTAGTGCCTAATTGTGCCCTGAAGTGTTCATAAGTTCTAGTATTCTATAAGTTGCATATGTAGCTCAGACCAGTGGCACAGCTACGTGGGGCCACGGGGTCCTGGGCCCCCGTAGATTTGGCCCTAGACCCCCTCTCGACCCTCCCTTCCACCGCCAACCATCCCCTCCCCGCCACCGTTGCTGTGGGCTACCTTTGCTGACGGGGGACCCCAACCCCCGCCAGTCAAGGTCCTCTTCTTCCGGCGCAAGGCTTCGGTCTGTTTTTGAGTCTGACTGCGCCGGAAGAAGAGAACCTCGGCTGGCGGGGATTGGGGTCCCCCACCAGCAAAGTAGGCAACAGCGGCGGGGGAGGGTTGGCAGTGGGAGGGGGGGTCGAGAGGGTCGTCGTCGGGGGGGGGGGGGGGGGTCAAAGTTGGTGGTGGCGGCAGCACCGGGGGGGGGGGTCGGCAGCGCTGGGGAGGCTAAAATGTGCCCCCTCACCTCGGGCTCTGGACCCCCCCCCTGCCGAAGTCTGGCTACGCCCCTGGCTCAGACCCATCCATGTTGGCTCATATGTTATAGAATAGTGCCTAGTACTAATTGCCAGTTGTTGGCGCCAGTCAAACTCATAAATGGTATTATTGTATAACTTACACACACAATTTGGTGGGGATTCTATAAACGGCACTCAAAATTCAGTGCTGTATTAAATCGGCACTAAGCACGTTTCTGCAAAGGACGCACGCCCTTTATAGAATCATTCTTACTGCTGACTCCCATGCGTAACTTTAGGCGCCAAAATTTATGCCTGCCGAAATGCTGGTGTGCAAGTTAGATGTATTCTATAAATATGCGCACAGCTTTTTGGAACATCCCTGACACGCCCTTGGCCATGCCCCTTTTGAGTTACACACTAGTAGATTTAGGTTCCATGCGTTATAGAATAGCGTGCAGCCATATGCTAATCAGTGTCAATTAACATCAACAATTGGTTGTTAGCATCCAGTTATTGGTAGTTAAAGGCTCATTACTCAATTAAGTTGCTCACGGATCTTTGGGCATGCACCTAAATTCGGGCATAGAATTCTCGGTGCCATATATAGAATCCAGGGGTATCCATCTGTCTTTAGGCACTGTTTTATAGAATTGCCCTTCAAGGTTTTTTTTTGTATCATTTGTGTGGGAGAATTCATTCTGATCTACTACAGTTCTCTAAATCCATTAAACATAATATTCAGCTGTTTGAAGAATGCATAAGATATCCATTTAAAGTTATGTGTATCTGAAAGGAGTTGGTACATGGCAATGGGCTTGCTGGCCACCAACCTGGTACTACCGCAAGTCCAACGCAGAGGCTGGCGGAAGTTCTGCCACCAGCGTGCACCATTAGGGGATCTAGCAGTAATTAGGGAATAATAATACTGCAGGTGGTTACCCGGCGTTAATCGGGTAGTGCCACGCACTGCCTGGTTACCGCCAGGTTAACGCAGGAACCCTTACCCCAGTGCTTCCTCCAAAATGGCCGTATGGCAAGTGCAAACTTACTGCACGACCATTTCATTTTCCCCAATTTTTCACCCGCTGCAGTAAAAGGGGCCCGGTGTGCGGTAAAAATGGGTCGTCACTGCTAGCACAGGACCCCTTTTACTGCAGCTTAGTAAAAGGGCCCCTAAGATTTTTAACTTGCGATATAGATGAGGAATGTTGTAATAATCAGCCAGCTGACTCCAAATTCAGAACACAAAAATTATAATTCAAGACCAGGAAATATAAGCAGGGAGAGATTTACCTTTGTAGGCTTCAAAAGGAAAAAAAAAATCAGTATTACACATGATTTTATAATAAGGGTTTATGTGAAAAGGCAACGTGGAGGGGCATAATCGAACAGCGCCGGCCAAATAGATGGCTGGCCATCTATTTTGGCGGCGCCGCAAAGAGCAGTCCCGACCCGTATAATCGAAAAAGATGTCTGGCCATCTTTTGCTTCGATTATACAGTTCGGCCCGGCCAAATGGCAGAGATCGCCGGGTTTCAGGTGGCCGGATTCGATTTTCAGCAATAATGGAAACTGAACCCGGCCATCTCAAACCCGGCGAAATGCAAGCCATTTGGTCGTGGGAGGGGCCAGCATTTGTAGTGCACTAGTCCCCCTGACATGCCAGGACACCAACCGGGCACCCTAGGGGGCACTGCAGTGGACTTCACAAATTGCTCCCAGATGCATAGCTCCCTTACCTTGGGCGCTGAGCCCCCCAACCCCCCCCCCCCAAATCCAATGCCCACACCTGTACACCACTACCATAGCCCTTATGGGTGAAGGGGGGCACCTACATGTGGGTACAGTGGGTTTTGGGGGGGGGTTGGAGGGCTGCCATTTACCACGACAAATGTAACAGGTAGGGGGGATGGGCCTGGGTCCACCTGCGTGAAGTGCACTGCACCCACAAAAAACTGCTCCAGGGACCTGCATACTGCTGTCATGGAGCTGGGTATGACATTTGAGGCTGGCAAAAAATGTTTTTAAAATGTTATTTTTTGGGTGGGAGGGGGTTGGTGACCACTGGGGGAGTAAGGGGGGTCACTGATATCATTAAGCTCACTGATAATTACTTTGGCAGCAGTGGTCTCTTCCAGGACCTTTTGAACGGTCACGTCACCTAGCTGATTGTACTGACTGCCTGACTAAATGGTTAGAAACAATTATAAATCCCTGAACATGCAAAAATTATGTTAATGAGCATGGTCATATACCTTGGCAACAGCAAGAGTTTGATTCCCACTGCAGCTCCTTGTGACTCTGGGCAAGTCACTTAACCCTCCATTGCCCCTGGTACAAAATAAGTACCTGAATATATGTAAACCGCTTTGAATGCGGTTGCAAAAACCTCAGAAAGGTGGTATATCAAGTCCCATTTCCCTTTCCCTATTTGAGATTCTACATGGAATGTTGCTACTATTTGAGATTCTACATGGAATGTTGCTATTCCACTAGGAACATTCCATGTAGAAGCCTGCCCTTGCACATCAGCAATGCAGCCGCACAGGCTTCTGTTTCTGTGAGTCTGACGTCCTGCCAGGACTGCAGCTCCTTGTGACTGTGGGCAAGTCACTTAACCCTCCATTGCCCCTGGTACAAAATAAGTACCTGAATATATGTAAACCGCTTTGAATGCGGTTGCAAAAACCTCAGAAAGGTGGTATATCAAGTCCCATTTCCCTTTCCCTATTTGAGATTCTACATGGAATGTTGCTACTATTTGAGATTCTACATGGAATGTTGCTATTCCACTAGGAACATTCCATGTAGAAGCCTGCCCTTGCACATCAGCAATGCAGCCGCACAGGCTTCTGTTTCTGTGAGTCTGACGTCCTGCCAGGACTGCAGCTCCTTGTGACTGTGGGCAAGTCACTTAACCCTCCATTGCCCCTGGTACAAAATAAGTACCTGAATATATGTAAACTGCTTTGAATGCAGTTGCAAAAACCTCAGAAAGGCGGTATATCAAGTCCCATTTCCCTTTCCCTATTTGAGATTCTACATGGAATGTTGCTACTATTGGAGATTCTACATGGAATGTTGCTACTATTGAGGTTCTGTTGCTACTATTTGAGATTCTACATGGAATGTTAATGTTGCTATTCCACTAGCAACATTCCATGTAGAAGCCTGCCCTTGCAGATCAGCAACGCAGCCGCGCAGGCTTCTGTTTCTGTGAGTCTGACGTCCTGCACATACGTGCAGGACGTCAGACTCACAGAAACAGAAGCCTGTGCGGCCGCATTGCTGATCTGCAAGGGCAGGCTTCTACATGGAATTTGCTAGTGGTTAGCGCAGTGGACTTTGATCCTGGGTAACTGAGTTCAATTCCCACTACAGCGCCTTGTGACTCTGGGCAAGTCACTTAACCCTCTATTGCCCCTGGTACAAAATAAGTACCTGAATACAGTATATGTAAACCGCTTTGAATGCAGTTGCAAAAACCTCAGAAAGGCGGCATGTCAAGTCCCATTTCCCTTTCCCTTTTATACAAAAAAGAACATTTCCTTGTCAGCAGCATATTATGATTCAAACCATTTCTTATTCGCCATGCAACCTGCACTCTCATGAAAAACAGCAACTCCTTGGTGGGCTCAGGTAGCTAACGGATATTGCCCAGATATGGGCCCGTCTCCTTCTGCATATATATTATATCCTGTTTTAAAACAATGTTACAATTTGAACACTAATATATTTTCAGTTAATCAGTAATAAAATCATAAAATTATAGGCTTTAATAAAGTCAGCAATTATAGATACAGTGTGGACAGAGCTGTACTGTCCAGAACAATCCAGAATTCTAATACTTCTCGCTCTCCAGAGGTGAAAGACATTGTAGTGCAGGCAATCAAACATATAAATTGCGAGTGACCGTACTCACCCGCAAATGCGCAGTAGAGACTTTCCCTCTCTGTCCCGCCCCCGCGTTAAAACGTGATGACGGGGCGGGACAGAGAGGGAAACTGCGCGAAGGGGAGGGAGGGAGGGAACCGCCGAGGTCGCTACCGCTCCCCCCCAACCAGAGTCACCGCCGCCGCCCCCCTCCACCCAGCCCGGGCCCTCTCTTCGCGATTCAACTTACAGTGCCGAAAACGCAGCAGGCAGATCAGCTGATCTGCCTGCTGCGGTTTCGGCGCTGTAAGTTGAATCGCGAAGAGAGGGCCCGGGCCGGTGACTCCGTGGGGGGGGGGGGGGGGACGGTAGTGGCGACCTCGGTGGGGGAGGGGTGGCGGCGATCTGGCGAGGAGGGTAGCTGGAAATCTCGCCTGTTTTAACGGGCATAACGGCTAGTAGATGTAGAAAAAGAGAGAAATATACAGTTTCACCCATTTTGGTGTTTGTATCCTGCATGAAGCGTAAAACCTTAGCTGGGTTGTTGAAATTGTAAGTACAGTTATTCAGCGTGATTTTCAAGATGGCGGGATAAAAAGTCCATATCGCGCCCCTATTTGTTTTAGTTGCGGTCTGAGTGCCAGCAGTTGTTTTCTTTTATTCACAGTTTCTTTAGCAAAGTCTGGTAGTATAACAATTTTGGATCATAAATCTGATGTTAACCACATAAAGCGCTTTTGATATTGACTCACGTCTAAATGAATCTGTGTATGAGAAATATTTGTTGTAGATTTCTCATCAGTCATCTTTGACTATATCAGAACATGCACAGTAAGACCGGTTTCTGTAATTTAAAGTCACATTTAAGACACGAATTGTATGCGTATAAGGGGCAGCATCTTACATGAAAAAAACAGAGAAAACCCTTTATTCCATATGGTTTGAATTATGTATGATATGAGTCCTCTCAGAATAATTTCAGATGTGAAATCCCTTTAAGATGGGAAATTGCAAACAGATTTACCAAGCTGTTGTCCTACAGTAGGAGCAAAATCAGATAAATGTTCAGTGAATGTGAAATTATGAATGATTGTTTTTGGGTATGTCTGCCTTATGTCACCCACAGTGAAACTCCCTCTCTAACATGTGTTGTTTCTCATGAGAATGTGCTGACTGCAAGCAAAGAAAGCAGTTTTCATCTAGAGGTTTACTTAACACAATAAATAAATAAGTAAATAAATAACACGATACAATACAAAACATTATAGCATGCTTCACAACACATACACAGGGAGACAGACTGTGTGGAGGGTGAAGAATGCGGAAAGGAATAGGTTGTTTACGGCTTCTCTTCCTTGTGTGTTGCCTGGGAAAGTGGAAGTATGGTAACAGTCTCATAGCTCCACCAACTTACAGCAGGGGCGTAGCCAGACTTCGGTGGGAGGGGGGTCTAGAGCCCGAGGTGAGGGGGCACATTTTAGCCCCCCCCGGCGCCGCTGACCCCCCGCCATTGCCGACCCGCCGCCACCTTTCACGACCTCCCGCCCTCTCTACCCCCTCCTGCCGCGGACCCTCCCCCGCCGCTGCCTACCTTCGCTTTTGCTGGCGGGGGACCCCAATCCACGCCAGCCGACGTCCTTTTCGTCCTGCAGTCAGTGCAAAAAAATCTTCGTTCTGTTGCACGTTGATGCCGTGCAAGACGTCAGACTCAGAGAACAGTCCTGCGCGTCAGCATGCAACAGAACGAAGACGTTTTTGCACTGACTGCAGGACGAAGAGGACGTCGGCTGGCAGGGATTGGGGTCCCCCGCCAGCAAAAGCGAAGGTAGTCGGTGGCGGGGGGGGGGGGGGGGTCGAGAGGGTCGTCGGGAGGGGAGTCCAGGATGAAATCTATGGGGGCCCAGGCCCCACGTAGCTACGCCACTGCCTTACAGAGGTGACTTCAAGGTTGTGACACATTGCCACTAAGTTCAGATCAATGCTGCATCAAGCCTAGTATTTCCAACAGTGGTCAATCCAGGTCAAAAGCACCTGACAGAAACCCATGCTACTGACCCCCAAGGATAAACAATGGCTTTCCCTAGGTCTAAGATAACAACAATCTATTGACTTTTTCTCCAGGAACTTGCCCAAACCTTTTTACAACATCCTACAGCAGCAAGTCTCAGAGCTTAACTATGAATTGAGTGAAAAAAGTATTTTCTCCTATTTACTACCTTGTAAATGCATGGAATTTGTACAAGTCATTTATAAACTGGCTATCTACCTCAGCTCCCAATATCCGAGATGATCCCTTGAGCTTAACTTTAACAACTCCTAACTCAAAAAAGGGGTAGCTTTGTTGTAGAATACTTGGTGCTCCCACCCATTAAAAAAAATTAAGTTTTGTTTTTATTCAATTTTAACCTGTGGGAGGAAGCCCATGACTCAATCAAGTTCAAACAGTTAAACAGAGCATCAGTATCATTGCTAACAATGGAAAGAACAGCATTACATCATCTGCATATATAAATACTTTAATAATAATTTTATCAAGGGCAGTGCAGTGTGAATCCTGGAAATCAGAGCTGTTTCAGTGTGACATATGTTCTATAGAGGCACCAAGTGTTTTTACAGAGTTTTAAGTAACTGCTTTGGTTGTCAACATAGCAGTGCATATCAACATAATAGTTTTAAACATGTTAACATAGGGGTCAATATTTAGCTGACGTGATAAACGTACCAAGTTAAATGCTTACACTAACTCTGAACAGTGTAGTAAATTTAAAACAAATCGGAGAAAATGTTTCTTCACCCAATGCATAATTAAACTCTGGAATTCGTTGCCGGAGAACGTGGTGAAGGCGGTTAGCTTGGCAGAGTTTAAAAAGGGGTTAGACGGTTTCCTAAAGGACAAGTCCATAAACCACTACTAAATGGACTTCGGAAAAATCCACAATTCCAGGAATAACATGTATAGAATGTTTGTACGTTTGGGAAGCTTGCCAGGTGCCCTTGGCCTGGATTGGCCGCTGTTGTGGACAGGATGCTGGGCTCGATGGACCTTTGGTCTTTTCCCAGTGTGGCATTACTTATGTAGTTAACTTAATATTTATATTTAGCACTGCTATTCAAAAAGGTAGTGGTGTTCAGTATACTTATATAGGATTAGGTGCTTACATTTGCATGCATGCTGTGTTTGTAAATGTTTAGAATACTAGCATTTATGCGTGTCTGGGCCCACCTATGTGTGTAAATGCCATCATGGCATTTAATTGTTTTCTTCAAGGACCTGTTTAACTTACATAGGGGCCAAAATGTGGTAAAAAGTGGCCATAGCGTGTGCTTACGCGAGTCATTCAGGTGCACTAAGGGCACCCTAAGTGCATCACTTTTTTTAAAATTCAATGCGAAGAAATGCAAAGTGATGCACTTAGGGAGCAGAAATCCAAGGGAGGCGTATGTGTTAGGCGGGGAGAGCCTGATAGACACGGACGGGGAGAGGGATCTTGGGGTGATAGTATCTGAGGACCTGAAGGCGATGAAACAGTGCGACAAGGTGGTGGCCGTAGCGAGAAGGTTGCTAGGCTGTATAGAGAGAGGTGTGACCAGCAGAAGAGAGGAGGTTTTAATGCCCCTGTATAAGAAGTTGGTGAGGCCCCACCTGGAGTATTGTGTTCAGTTTTGGAGGCCGTATCTTGCGAAGGATGTTAAAAAAATGGAAGCGGTGCAAAGAAAAGCTACGAGGATGGTATGGGAGTTGCGTTCCAAGACGTATGAAGAGAGACTTGCTGACCTGAACATGTATACTCTGGAGGAAAGGAGGAACAGGGGTGATATGATACAGACGTTCAAATATTTGAAAGGTATTAGTCCGCAAACGAATCTTTTCCGGAGATGGGAAGGCGGTAGAACGAGAGGACATGAAATGAGATTGAAGGGGGGCAGACTCAGGAAAGATGTCAGGAAGTATTTCTTCACAGAGAGGGTGGTGAACGCTTGGAATGCCCTCCCGCGGAAGGTGGTGGAGATGAAAACGGTAACGGAATTCAAACATGCGTGGGATAGGCATAAAGGAATCCTGTGTAGAAGGAATGGATCCTCAGAAGCTTAGCTGAAATTGGGTGGCGGGGGGAAGAGGGGTTGGTGGTTGAGAGGCTAGAATAGGGGAGGGCAGACTTATACGGGGTATGTGCCAGAGCCGGTGATGGGAGGCGGGACTGGTGGTTGGGAGGCAGGAAATACTGCTGGACAGACTTATACGGTCTGTGCCCTGGAAAAGACAGGTACAAATCAAGGTAAGGTATACACATATGAGTTTATCTTGGGCAGACTAGATGGACCGTGCAGGTCTTTTTCTGCCGTCATATACTATGTTACTATGTTATTTTACCACATGGCTAAAATGGCCAAATTTCTGAGTTTTTCTTTTAATGGCCATGTACTAATTTTCCCATTAGCAAATGGTAATTAGCCTGTGAGCCCCTATCACCACCTATTTTGTAGGCAGTAAAGGCTCTTGTGCTAATCATGTGCTAATCGGTTAGCATGTGACCATGTAGCTATGCTAACTTATTACATAAGTACATAAGAACATAAGAATAGCCCTACTGGGTCAGGCTAGTGGTTATCTAGCCCAGTATCCTGTTTCCAAGTACCTGGCAGAATCCCAAAGAGTACCAAGATTCTAGAATCCCAAAGAGTACCAAGATCCTGGAATCCCAAATAGTAGCAACATTCCATGTAGAACCCCAAAGAATAGCAAGATTCTGGAATCCTAAAGAGTAACAAGATTCTGGAATCCCAAATAGTAGCAACATTCCATGTAGAACCCCAAAGAATAGCAATATTCTGGAATTCTAAAGAATAACAATATTCTGGGATCTCAAAGAGTAGCAACGTTCCATGCTACCAATTCTAGGGCAAGCAGTAGCATCCCCATGTCTATCCCAATAGCAGATTATGGACTTTTCCTCCTAGAACTTGGCCAAATCCTTTTAAAACCCAGATACGCTAATGCTGTTTCCATATCCTCCAGCAAAGAGTTCTAGAGCTTAACTATTTGTGAGTGACAAAATATTTCTTCCTGTTTGTTTTAAAATTGTTTCCATGTAACTTCCTTGAGTGTCCCTTAGTCTTTGTACTTTTGGAATGGGTAAAAAGATCAGTTCATTTCTACTCGATCTACACCACTTAGGATTTTATATCTCCTCTCCTCTTAGCTATCTCTTTCCGTGCTGAAGAGGCCTAACCTTTTAGCCTTTCCTCATATGAGAGGAGTTTCTTCCCCTTTATCATTTTGGTTGCTCTTCTTTGAACCTTTTCTAATTCTGCTACATCTTTTTTGAGATACGACAACCAGAAATGAACGCAATAATGAAGCTCAGGACATGCCTACTTGCCACCCCCAACACTAAAATTAAAATGTATTTTTCAGTGTGTGAGGTTGCGTGCACTGATGCCACAATTACTGCACGATGCCTGAGTGCACCCCCGCAATACGGCATTTTAAGCGGCGGGAATAGGGTTACCATATTTTGTCCCCCAAAAAGGAGGACACATGCCCCGTCCCCACCCCACACCCCTCCCCCTTTCACACCCCACCCCGCCCCCTTTCCTGCCCTCACTCCGCCCCCTGTCACATTTTCCCCTCCCCACTGTCACACACCCTGTCACCCACCTTCTCATCACCCCCCTCCCCTTACCTTACTACTGCCCTGGTGGTCTAGTGACCTCTTCAGGGCAGGAAAGAGCCACCTCTTTCCTGCCCGGAGCGCTGTCCTGATGCATCCTTCCTGTTGCTGATCTCGGTACCGATTCAAAATGGCCGCCAAGAGTTGAAGTCTTACGAGGTCACTTCAACTCTCAGTGGCCATTTTGAATTGGCGCCGAGATCAGCAACAGAAAGATGCATGCAGGACAGCGCTCCAGGTAGGAAAGAGGGGGCTCTTTCCTGCCTCGAAGGCGGAAGAGGTCACTAGACCACCAGGGCAGTAGTAAGTAAGGAGAAGCTAGCAATCTGCCCGTTTGTCCGGATTTCTGGACAAACGGATAGGCTGGTGGGTGGGCCTTCCTCCACCAGCCTGCCCGTTTGTCCAGAAATCTGGACAAACGGGCAGATTGACAAAACCCGCCCGGTTGCCCGGACAATGTCCTCAAAAAGAGGACATGTCCGGGTAAATCCGGACATATGGTAACCCTATGCGGGAAGCACACATTAGTGCATACTGCAGCTTAGTATAAGGACGCCACAGTGCATATCTGCAAGAGGACAGAACATGGGCAAGACATTGCCAGGGCTCCCACTTTTGCAAATAACTTAGTATTCTGTATTCTGTGTCTCTGGCCTCACTCATATCTACTCTATGGCTGGCACAGGCATGAGCACCTATATATTAGGTATGTTAATACCCGGTAATGCTGGGTATTATATAAAGGAAAGTAGACACCCTATAGAGAGCACTTCTATAACTGGATGCCTCCAATTAGGTGTCCAGAGGGCACATGGTATAAGCCTATCTATAAAGGTGCCTCCTTGCTTTTATAGAATACTAGTGCAATCAGGTATTAACACACCTAACTTTTAGGCACTTACATGCTTAAGTAATAACAATTAAGTGCCATGCATTGTTCTCTCTAAGCTGGGTGAGAGTCCTCTAAATGCATTGCTGCCAGCGGGGGGCAGTGTTTCAATATTGTATCTTCCATCACTAGGGACAGGCAGATTCCCTGGATCCTGCAAAACTTGCCTGTCTCTCACTATTGAAAGCGTGATAGTGAAACAGTGCCCTCTACTGGCAGGACTGTAGGTGGAGGACTCTTGCTCAGCTTAGAGCAGTGGTTCCCAAACCTGGTCCTGGAGGCACACCAGCCAGTCAGGTTTTCAGGATATCCACAATGAATATTCACGAGAGAGATTTACATGCACTGCCTCCACTGGATGCAAATTTCTCTCATGAATATTCCTTGTGGTTATCTTGAAAACCTGACTGGCTGAGGTGCCTCCAGGATCAGGTTTGGGAATCACTGGCTTAGAGGGAACAATGGTGCCATTTTAGCATTTATGTGCGCAGGTGCACACTTGCACGTGTAAACACTAGTATTCTAAACACATTCACCTGTGACACACATATAAATATGAGTGCCTAGGTTATAATACCAAAACTAACAACATTCCTGTAACAATGAATTAGAACTAGTCGAAAAGAAGAGGAAGTAAGTATACAATAGAAATTTCCAGATATTTATCAAGCTTCAACAGAATATTGGTAGATGCTACAATTTTCCATAGAAAAAGAAGGTCAGTGACAAGGTGCCATAAAGGGAGGGAGGCCGAGAGGAAATTTGAGGAAATATATGAGAGGGTGACGGAAGCTTGCAATAGCCCACCAGTGTAGATGGTAGAGACCAGCACAGTGACAGAATAAGTATGTTTGGGATTAACAGACTGGGTAAAAGACAAGAGAGAGAGAGAGAGATAAGGCCCATAGAATTTGATTTCTATGTGTGTGTGTGTGTGTGGGGGGGGGGGGGGGGGGGGGTGGATTTCTCCAAATGGACTAGTTTTGTTTATGGAAACCAGAATGCAGAGGTGGCCAAAAAGGGATGCGTAACTACATAAGGAATCTTTATTAACTGACTCAACACAGTCATATTTCAGCATAATGCCTGCATCAGGGGTTCGTGAAAGTTTTGTGCACACTTAGCTACTTTTGTATATACTGTAACAGGAATGAGCTTCACTCCTAAGCCATGTATGTGGAGTATGATCTCAATCTTTTGAATGGTAGAGTACCAAGACGGAAGCTAACAAAGCTGACTTGGCTAAGATGAAAGATACCTTAGTTTGAACAGCGGAGATAGAAGCAACCACATAGACTAGGTGAGCCAAATGCTCCTTATCTCCTATCGTCTACTCTGTTACTATATTCCTTATCCTTTATTTTTCAGTCCGGTTTGATAAGGACACAAGAAAATGAATTCCTTATATCACCATTACCTCAGCACCTGGCAGAAGAACATAACTACTCATCGCCTGCTGGACATCATCCTCATGTACTATATAAACGGACAGCAGAGCCTAAAGTACATCGTCACAAAATAGATTACAGTAACGACCATTTGTCTGGTCGTCTTAGCCGAATTCACACTTACCACAGGCAACATTACCAAGAGCATCATGAATTACCAAGGTTTCAGAAGCAGCATTTTTGTGGACGGCGCAAGAAATGTATGTAAGGAAACTTTCTTTTTTTTTACTTGAGATCATTGGTAGACTCTAAACCCTACGGTTTAAAAGTACCTACAAACTGGTGGTGTTTAAAACCATTGATAATAATGTTTGAACACAGAAGCCTTTATAAAAATGTGCTGAATAAAAGCCAGTTGATTGTACTGTGCTAGTGCTGCACTCATAAGAATGTCAATATTTGTTTTACAGTAGCATTTATCAACAAGTTAATTGGCCAGATTGTTGATAAAGGTGCACCTTGGTTTTCTTTAGAACTTCTATTTGCGCTTATGGAAAAATCATAAGACTTTAACTTAAAAAAGATAGCAGAGGTGGGTGCAGTTATTGTGCATTTCATTGTAATACTGTGAAATTCTCAGTAACTGATTATCTCAGAAATCCTTTGATGGAAAGTGTTTTTTTCTTAGACATAGATCCTTATGTGAACTTGCACAGTGACTGTCGACTGAAATGTAAGTAATTTAGTATGAGTTTTCTGTATTTTTAAGTGCCTGCACAATGTCCCCATGAGAATAGTAAATTTCTATGTTCTTGGCTTTAGTAGAAATAGAGGGGCATAATCGAACGGGGGCGCCCATCTCTAAGGACAGCCCTGTAAAGGGGCGTCCCTGACCGTATTATCGAAACAAGATGGGCCTCCATCTTTCGTTTCGATAATACGGTCGGGGACACCCAAATCTCAACATTTGGGTTGACCTTAGAGATGGCTGCCCTTGGTTTTCGCCGATAATGGAATCCAAAGACGTCCATCTCAAAAACGGCCAAATCCAAGCCATTTGGTCGTGGGAGGAGCCAGCATTTGTAGTGCACTGGTCCCACTCACATGCCAGGACACCAACCGGGCACCCTAGGGGGCACTGCAGTGGACTTCACAAATTGCTCCCAGGTGCATAGCTCTCTTACTTTGGGTGCTGAGCCCCCCAAACCCCCCCCCCCCCAGGTCCGCCTGCCTGAAGTACACTGCACCCACTACAACTGCTCCAGGGATCTGTATACTGCTGCGATGGACCTGAGTATGGCATTTGAGGCTGGCATAGAGGCTGGCAAAAAAATATTTTTAACCTGTTTTTTTATGGTGGGAGAGGGTTAGTGACCACTGGGGGAGTAAGGGGAGGTCATTCCTGATTCCTTCCGGTGGTCATCTGCTCAGTTTGTGCATCTTTTCACGGCTTGGTCATGAAAAAAAATAGACCAAATAAAGTCGGCCAAGTGCTCATCAGGAATGCTCTTCTTTTTTCCATTATTGGCTGAGGACGCCCATCTCCTAAACACGCCCCCGTGAACTTTGGTCGTCCCCGCGACGGAAAGCCATCGAGGGTGTCAAAAAATTGGCTTTCGATTATGTCGATTTGGGCGGCCTTGCGAGAAGGGCGCCCATCTCCTGATTTGTGTCGAAAGATGGGTGCCCTTCTCTTTTGAAAATAAGCGTGATAGTTGCACATTTAAATGGTGTTTTTTTAATTTTATTTTTTATTCAATTTAATAATTTTACAAGACGATATGCTTGTTCAAGCAATTCAGCAAAGTAACAAATTGAAAAGAAAACAAAATTAAAGAAATAATATAATAAACTTCCTTAGACCACAACAAATGGGAGAGGGGTCAATGGAAAATAAAGAATTAGATAAGTAACAATACGTAGAACTTCACATAAAGAACAAGGTAAAAGCTTAGCATGAAAACCTCATCCTTACTTTACATAATATTCCAACAAATTCATAACAAATTCGTAGGCAATCTATTTCAAATCCAAAAAGGCCTTAAGTTGTTCTGGGGCATACAAAATATAGATGCGTGAAATGGCCTCCTGGTGAAGGTCCTGAAAACGCAGACTGTATCAGAATTTCAGAAAGCATGGGACAGGCATGTGGGATCCCTTAGGAAAAGGAGAAGCTAGTGGTTATTGAGGAAGGGTAGACTGGATGGGTCATTTGGCCCTTATCTGCCATCAAGATTCTATATTTCTATGTTTCTTTTTAGAGCCCCCCCCCCCTAAATAGAACGAGGCATTTAAGTGTTTCTAAATGTACTCAGTAATGGAGGAAAATGTTCTTGTTAATGAGACAGGAAACTTCTTGGTGCGTCTTTCCTGCTGGCTTATCCTTGTAAATATCCAGCAAAAAGACTGTCCTTAAGTTATCCAGCTAGCAGACTAAGGGCTCCTTATACAAAGCCACGGTAAAAAGTGGCCTGTCGTAGTATGGGCATGTCTTTTTGGCGCATGCTGGGACACTTTTTACCGTGACTGGGAAACGGGCATGTAAAAAAATGAATACTAGCGCACGTCTATTTACGGCTTGAGCCCTTACCGCCAGCCATTGACCTAGCAGTAAGGGCTCATGCGCTACCGGCATGGTAACCATACAGCACACACCAATGTGGCTGCCCTGCCAATTACCGCTGGGAATGCCCCCCCCCCCCCCCCGCGGTAGAAAATAGAAAAATATTTTCTACTGCGGGATTCAGCACGGTCAAAACTCAGAATTACCGCCAGTCGCATGCACTACCCTGGCGGTAGTGCTGCTTTGGCACATGCTACCCGCGCATTAGTCCTCTGTGGCTTTGTAAAAGGGTTTCTAAGGGCCGTATTTACTAAGGTGCGCTAGCGTTTTTAGCATGCGCTAAAATGAGCGAGTGTTAAATGCTAGAGACACCCATATATTCCTATGGGTGTCTCTAGTGTTAGCATGCTCTAAAAAATCCAACTTGCCTACAGTGCAGCTTAGCATACAAGGCCCTGAATATCAACCTATCAAGATTACGCTGCTGGTCTCCTCTCTCTCTGGATATTCATCGCTGTTCACTATCTGGAAAGCAGACTGAATATTTGGATTTTTTTAATCTTCTGTGGATGGCACTTTAGAAAACACACTGACTGCAATAGCTGAATATTTTATTTATTTATTTATTATCTCATTTGTACCCCACAGTTTCCCAATAGTGTCAGGCTCAATGTGGCTTACAGCGCACCACAGAGGCAGACGGCAATGCAGTAAAATGAAGCTAATACAGCAGAAAACCTTAACACAAGAGATAATGGGGAGGAAGAGGAAGGAATGGAAGGAGTAGGGAAACCAGGAGAGAGGAGGGAAGGGGAATGTATCCAAAATTGTCTCTAGATTGATGCACATCCAACAGTGGAGACACATGCAGAGACCGTGGGATAAGCGTTTCCAAATAACATGGTCTTTAGTGATTTCCTGAAGGCTAGGTGGTTGGTGATGGTTTTTATGGTTTTCGGAAAAGAGTTCCAAAGCTGAGTGAATATTGACACATTGATTGTTATAGCCAAGCCCAACTGAGTTACATACCTCAAACCAAAGAGATAAATAAAGGTTGGAGAAGGGTTGGGCTGGAGAGATGTGTTCAAGAGCTCAGTGCTTGTAAGTCTGAAACCATTAGAGGAACTTCATAATGATGGTTATGATTGTCAGTGGTTTCTAAAATATCATTAAGTAGAGGAGTGTGGTAGCCGTGTTAGTCCACTCTTAAGGTTATCAATAGAAATCAAACAAAATAAAACATGGAAAAGAAAATAAGATGATACCTTTTTTATTGGACATAACTTAATACATTTCTTGATTAGCCCATTATAAACCATAAAGCTGTATTTCTCTGTTGATCACCCTCCCCTCACCTATCCACACCCATCCTGTTAGAATATCAATGATATGCTTTGATGTCCCCATGCATACCTCCGACCCACCCCCATCCTCCCACCCTGTCAGACTGTCATAGTAATGCTTGAATGTTTTCACTTATATACACTGTCAGCTAGCACATTTGCTTATTTCCGATCTGACAAAGAAGGGCAACCTTCGAAAGCTAATCAAGAAATGTATTAAGTTATGTCCAATAAAAAAGGTATCATCTTATTTTCTTTTCCATGTTTTATTTGGTTTGATTTCTATTGATAAAATATCATTGTACTTATATATCATAATGGATTCTTGTTATGTGGAAAATTCAAAAAAGATGTAGTGAATTAGAAAAGGTACAGGGAAGGGTTACGAAAATGATAAAAGGGATAGGACAACTTCCCTATGAAGAAAGGCTGAAATGGCTTGGGCTCTTCAGCCTGGAGAAAAGACAGCTGAGGGGAGATATGATAGAGGTGTATAAAATACTGAGAGGAGTGGAATGGGTAGATGTGAATCGCTTGTTTAGTGTTTCCAAAAATACTAGGACTAGGCAATGAAGCTACAAAGTAGTAAATTTAAAACAAATCAGAGAAAATATTTCTTCACGTAATTAAATTCTGGAATTTGTTGCCAGAGAATGTGGTAAAAGCAGTTAGCTTAGCGGGGTCTAAAAAAGGTTTGGATAGCTTCCTAAAAGTCCATAAACCATTATTAAAATGGACTTGGGAAAATCCACTGCTTATTTCTAGGATAAGCAGCATGGAATCTGTTATACTGTTCTGGGATCTTGTCAGGTACTTGTGACCTGGATTGGCCACTGTTGGAAAAAGGATGCTGGGCTTGATGGAGCTTTGGTCTGTCCCAGAATGGCAACATTTATGTAGGAGCATAAATTTAGGAGCATAACCTTTATAGAATAAGGTCCAAACTGCATGCTAAGCTAGTATTCTGTAAAGGGTGCTTAGCACTCCTTTGCAGAATGATAGTTTAATGCAGATCATTTAGGTACCAAATTGTGGTCGCCATTTATTGAATGTGGTGCTATGTGCATATTCCCCCTAATTCTATAATCTTAGTGCCTAAATGTAAGCACCACTTGCATGCTAAGATTTTAGAATACTAGTTCTTACATATTTGAATGTAACAGTTATACATGCATGTGCCGGTTGGCCACTAAGCTGTATTTTATGAGGCTGGGGCCCTTTTACAAAGCATCAATAAGTCCAACGCATAGATGTTTAGAATGCTAGCACTTACACACATATGTATGCACATACCACCATAAATGCTAGCAGGGTTCCTAACTGTTATTCTACCAATGCTCGCTTAACTTACTTAACATGTATCTGCAAAGGGGGATGTACATGGAGAAGATCGAGACTGGGGCTTAGGCGGGTGTCCCACTTATACAGGTAACTTACAGAATAAGCAATTAGGTACTCACACTCATGCCAGCTCTATGGCTGCTCTAATTGCAAACACCTAAATATTAAATATTAGACGCATCGATACAGGGTTTAGCTAGTAGTCTATAATGAAAGAGAGGAGGGAGAGAGGAGACATGATAGAGACGTTTAAATATCTCAAGGGCATTTATGCACAGGAAGAGAGCCATTTTTCAAATGAAAGAGAGCTCTGGAATGAGGGGGCATATGATGAAGTTAAGAGAGAACAGGCTTAGGAGTAATCTAAGGAAGTACTATTTCACAGAAAGCTTGGTGGAGGCGTAGAATGGTCTCCTGGTGGAGGTTGTGGAGTCAAGGACTGTTTCAGAATTTATAAAGGCATGGGATAAGCATGTGGGATCGCTTAGGAAAGGGAAGAGTTAGGGGTTAGAGAGGATGGGCAGACTGGATGGGTCATATGGCCTTTATCTGCCGTCATGTTTCTATGTTTCTATGGAACCTAGGTGCCTACATTCCTTTATAGAATAAACAGCCTAAATGGAGGAGCCCCGTTATAGAATTGCCCCCAGGATGACCATATAGCTCCGTGATTTTCTTGGGCCTCTTCTAAAAGTGTGGTCTTTTTCTTTTCTAGACACACCCAAACCCCCCACCAAGGATACTTATATCCAGCCAGATGAATATGGAAGTTCAGCAAGGTTAAGACGATCTACTGAAAAACTACAGAACGGTGAAAGTCTAAATGTTGAAACCCTAGTTGTGGCAGACAAAAAAATGGTAGATAAGCATGGAAGGGAGAATGTGACCACTTACGTTTTAACAGTTATGAATATGGTAAAATATTCCATTCTACTACTATTGCAATTTAATTGAAAGCACTATTATAGAAAACATTGACAAGCAGTTGCAATTAGCAGTTAATCATACGATCCAGCCGTCCCATGAAGATTTGTCATTAGAACTAAAATGTAAGATTTCGATTTATCAACACTAATGGGAACTGCTTCATCCAGCAGACATCAATTCTAGTCGGTTGGAATTTTCTACTCTGTTTAAATTCATGAATGTTGTAATAAATTGAGACAGATGTCTGTGTGAGGGGATTGCATTAGGGTGTCTTCATAAATTGATTACTGCTTCAAAATGTTTACACAGTTTGAAATATCTGGCTTCACTGACACTAGTTATGGCTTCTGTAATAATAATAATAGTGAAACTCGTAAATGTATTTTATAGATTTTTTTTTTTTTACTTTGTTTCCTAATGTTCATGCAGGTTTCCAGTCTTTTTAAAGATGGCACAATTGGAAAGGACATAAATGTTATAGTTGTGAGTCTTCTGCTTCTGGAGCAAGAACCTGTAAGTTCTATTTTGTTTTACTTGCATGCTTATAGGCTTATATTGAACTTTATGAACAAATATATAATTCTACTACTACTAAACATTTCTATAGCGCTACTAGATTTACGCGGCACTGTACAAATGAGCATGAAGAGACAGTCCCTGCTCAACAGAGCTTACAATCTAAATTAGACAGACGAACAGACAGCTAGGGGTGGGAAATTGCAGTGGTGGGGGTGATAAGTGAGGGTACTGAGTAAGAGAGTCATGATTAGGAGTTGAAAGCAGTAGCAAAGAGGTGGGCTTTAAGCCTAGATTTGAAGACAGCCAGAGACTGAGCCTGATGTACCGGCTCAGGGAGTCTATTCCAGGCATAGGGAGCAGCAAGATAGAAGAAACGGAGCCTGGAGTTAGCAGTGGGGGAGAAGGGGGACGACAGGAGATATTTACCCAGCGAACGGAGTTCACGGGGAGGAGTGTAGGGAGAGATGAGAGTGGAAAAGTACTGAGGAGCTGCGGAGTGGATGCACTTGTAGGTCAATAGGAGAAGTTTGAATTGTATGCGGAAGCGGATAGGGAGCCAGTGAAGTGACTTGAGGAGAGGGCTAACGTGAGTATAGCGACTCTGGCGGAATATAATCCTGAAGTCATTTTATGTTCTTTTGAGTTTCTTATCTTTGCTTTTCATTCTGAACCTCTAAGAAGGGATGACAATTGGTGCCTAGTTATCATTATCAAGCTCTTTGAGTGGGACAAGGTTCCCAGAGTTTGAACCTTGTCTTATTTCTCTTTGTCCAGAAAGTGTAGGTAATTTTTGAGATCAAACAAAATAGTTTCTAACTTGGAATTTTTGTCAACTTTTCTAGGCCGGGCTTATTATTAATCATCGTGCAGATCAGACATTGAACAATTTTTGTCAGTGGCAGTCAGCTCTTGTTGGTAAGAATGGGAAACGCCATGACCATGCCATCTTACTTACAGGCTTGGATATCTGCTCCTGGAAAAATGAACCCTGTGATACGTTGGGTAAGCATATATTTCAGTTTCTGTTCCTATTAACCAATAGTTTTGCACAGAGATAGGGGCTCTTTAATAAGGTATGGGGTCCTTTTTCTAAACAGTGGCCTGCGGTAGTGTGGGCATGTGTTTTTGGCGTGCGCTGGACCAATTTTTACCGAGTTTGGAAAAAGGACTTTTTTAATGGGATGGGAAAAGGCCATGCGGTAAAACTGAAACCAGCTTGTGCCTAAAACCGGCCTGAGTCCTTAATACCACCCATTGATCTAGCAGTCAGGGCTCATGCGCTACACATACATTAACCGGTTGGTGCGCGCCAACTGCTAATTACTACCAGAAATGCCATGTGCGGTAGGAAATAAATAAATCATCCAGGTGGTACGGGTGTGTGGAAAATCTGAAATTACCACCGGGGAGGGGGGGGGGGGGCGTGGTAGCCTGGCAGTAGTCTCGTTTTGGTATGTGCTGCACACGCATAGAAAAAGGGCCCCTATGTTAGGCATACAGGACCAGTTTCAGTAAATGATGCCCAAAGTTGGCGCCATTATTGTCTGCACTAAGGAGCCCTTTTACTAAGCTGCGTAGATGCCTATGCGTGCCCAACGCATGCCAAATTGGAGTTAGTGCCCGATTACCACATAGCCCTTGAAGTAATTTCAATTTTGGTGAGCATCCGCTACGCACGTCTGAAAAATATATTTTTATTTTCTGACGCCTCAGCTACGCTCGTCGAGTGGAATTTGACGTGCATAGACCATTACCGCCTGGCTACTGTGTGAGATCTTACCACTAGGTCAATGGCTTGCAGTAAGGTCTCAGACCCAAAATGGACGCACGACAATTTTCATTTTACCGCACGCCCGTTTTCAGCAAAAAAAAGGCATGTTTTGTAGGTGCACTAAAAAATAATTCTGCGTGTGCCCAAAACACGCGTATACACTACCACAGGCCATTTTTCAGCGCACCTTAGTAAAAGGACCCTTAAGATACTATTCTATAAAGGGTGCTCCACACAGAACACCCTTTACATAATACTATCTTAGCATACTTCCCACATGAGGACTTATGCTTGCTAAAAACTTGGAGTAAATCCTTGCACCCAATTGATGATAGATGGGTATTTTATTTATTTATTTGTTGCATTTGTACCCCACATTTCCCCACCTATTTGCAGGCTCAATGTGGCTTACATAGTCCCTTCAAAGGCATTTGCCCAGTCGGTGGATAACAAATACAAAGTTGTATAGTGATCGTATGAGATAAAAGTGGAGAGTCGGAATGGATGAAGATTGCGTGTTGTCCTGTTCGATCATAGTCATACTGTGTTGGTAGGTGAAGAAGGTTATGTGGGGTCGTTGGGGTAAGCCTTTTTGAAGAGGTTGTTTTTTAGTGATTTCCTGAAGTTCAAGTGGTCGTGGATTGTTTTCACAGCTTTTGGGAGCCCATTCCAGAGAAGCCGGCTGCGTAAGTTGTTTTGTATTTCAGTCCTTTGCAATTTGGGTAGTGTAGGTTTAGGTAGGATCTTGATGATCTGATTTTGTTTCTTATTGGTAAGTCTATGAGGTCTGTCATGTATTCTGGGACTACGACCTATATGATTTTGTGGACTAAGGTGCAGATTTTGAGGATGATCCGTTCTTTGATTGAGATCCAATGCAACTTTTCTCGGTGGGGTTTGACACTTTTGAAGCGTGTTTTGCTGAATATCAGCCTGGCTGCTGTATTTTGGGCGGTGTGGAGTTTTTTTTATGAGTTGTTCTTTGCAGCCCGTGTAGATTCCGTTGCAATAATCTGCAAGGCTTAGGACCATTGATTGTATTAGGTACGCAATGCAAGTATTCTATAACATTGTGCCTAATTTCTGAGAATGCCCCTAACCTGCCCATCACCACACCCCTTTTGAGTTGCTATGAAATTAAGTCATGATTGTTATAGAATAGGGCACAGGGCTGATTTGCACGTGACATCAAATGAGTGTCAATTTATGCTAATTTTTTATTATTATTATTATTATAAATGTTTATTAGCAATGTATACAAAAGAACAAAAACAAACGGAGCTTGCACACTAGGTTAACTCAAACCTAAGGGATACATAAAACCAATAACACCCATGTGTCTAACTATCACAAAACACAGCAACCAGTGAGCATTGAAGCTATGGTCATAATATCAAAAGTAGTATCAAAGTATTATTAGAGTAAATACTGTCCCTGCCCCAGGACATATTCAAAGCCAAATAAAACTAAGCTGTTATATTTGTTTAAGATAGATATCCACCTGATCCCTGCATGTCAGCTTCCTAAGATCTTCTTCCATTGTTCTAATGATAGGGCTTTTTACAATTTCCAGTGCTTAGAATCCTTTGAGCTGATAAATAGCACACATGAATCTTCATTCCTAAATGAGATTGCTCCCTCCCAACTTCCAATAGACAATATTAAGGAGATGCATCAAACAAAATAACAGTAATCTCTTTACCCACTTTATCCCAAAATTCTTGCACTACTGAGCAGGTCCACCAGTGGTGAAAAAGCATGCCCATAGCCTCACACCCCTTCCAGTATAATTCAGATACTGCATAATTCATTTTGTGCAACTTGACCAGAGAATAATTCCATAAGAACATAAGCGTAGCCATACTGAGTCAGACCTAGCCCAGTATCCTGTTTTCCAAACAGTGGGCAAGTCAGGTCACAAGTACCTGGCAGAAACCCAATTAGCAGCAATATTCCATGCTACCAATCCTGGGGCAAGCAGTTGCTTCCCTTGTCTGTCTGTGGAGTTTTCCTCCAGGAATTTGTCCAAACCTTTTTGGAACTCAGGTACACTAACCACTATTACTACATCCTTTGGCAAAGAGTTCCAGAGCTTAACTATTTGTTGAGTGAAAAAATATTTCCTTTTATTTTTTTGTAAAGTATTTCCATGTAACTTTCTCGAGTGTCCCCTAGTCTTTGTACTTTTGGAACGAGTAAAAAATCGATCTACTTGCTTTATACCACTCTGGATTTTCTAGACCGCAATCGTATCTCCCCTCATCCATCTCTTTTCTAAGCTGAAGAGCCCTAACCTCTTTAGCCGTTCTTCGTACAAGAGGAGTTCCATCCCCTTTATCATTTTGGTCACTCTTCTTTGAACCTTTTCTAATTTTCTAATGCCAGCACATTAAAACCTTTATATTAACCTCCGCACTGAGTAAAATATCCCTCTATTGTGCTTCAGAATAATCTATGTCTAAGTCCTTTCCCCACTCTATCATAGAAGGCAATTTATAAAATCCTTTAGATATCAAGAGAGCATAAACTGATGAGATCAATCCTCTGGCACCCAGATGGGATACCTACAGATATTCCCAATCATTCATGGATCTCTTTCAGATTCCTGCCCCCTCCTTCTGGTGCAAAAAAGTGCTTTACCCTTAAATATTTATAAAAATCCTTATTAGGAATCTCAAATTCCTTCTGTAGTTGGGGAAACGTTTTCATACCATTCTACTCAAGCAGCTGAGAGCAAGATTCTAAACCATATCTTTTCCACCCTACTATCTCCTCTCTATTGCACTTCCCAATTGAAAGGTGCCAAAATGGATCTTCCTCCTTCAGCTCCTCCAGTATTCCTTCTCAGTATCTTCCACCAGAAGGAGAGTAGATGTCTAGTATAGGGGGTTGCTATCTCCTGAGTCAGATGCAGCTCACACCTTGCCCTGATTAAGTACCTTAATTTACAATCTCCTAGTAGACTTTGTTCCAACCCCTCTTGTCAATCCCATAGATGTCAGATTTGTACAGCTTCGTAGTATGCTCTCGTCAGGTATTACTAGCTCCCTGCCCTCTGATTCATGCCTCCTGAAAATACTCAGGGCAGTTCTAGGAGGCTTGCCACCCCCCCCAATAAATTTGTATATAGGTTCTTGGGATCTATTTGGGGGGGGGGGGGAGGCATAATCTATACCCAAGGTCAATTTTATGTGGCCTGTTTGTTCTTCTGTTCTACTTAATTTTTTGTATGACTGTTTTTGGTTTATATTTTAAAGTCTGTACAGAACTTTTTTTAATGTTGTAAACTACTTAGATTTGTTTTAGATTTGTGGTGTATCAAATAGAATTAAACTTGAACTAGAGCACCTACTCATTTCTTAGTGGCCACTCAATGGCTTTCAGGTGGAAATGAGTTGGCCCTTCTATTTTATGCTGAAATTGAATTTGTGATCAGTTTCCATTTGTATTTTGCCTTCACATTCTTTTTATATAAGTTATCTTTATGATTTAAGGTATATTCAGTATTATATAGATATTTATTTAAATTGTTTAGGCTGCACCTATTATATTTGTTGTGAATATTGTAACTAAGTAGCATTGTCTTATAAGAAACCAGTTAGGGTTACTTTTACTAAGGTGTGCTAATGGATTTAGCGCACACTATCAATTATTGCATGCTAAATCCATTAGCCCACCTTAGCCAAAAGGAGCCCTTACTCTCTCCTCTTTATCAATTATATTTTATACAATGAATATCTGTTTTTCTCTTAGGATTTGCTCCTATAAGTGGGATGTGTAGTAAATATCGCAGCTGTACCATCAATGAAGATACAGGGCTTGGCCTTGCTTTCACGATTGCACATGAGTCAGGACACAAGTAAGAAATCTCTCATTAAGTCTTTCCCACACTCTTAAATCTTCTGTGTCGGTGGTGACAATGTATAGTGTACAGGGCGCAAGTTCTGTGCCTCAAAGAAAAAAAAAGTGTGAAAAAGAAGACCATTCTCACAACTGAAACTGATTATTCCATTTTGTAGCCTGAGGGGTCCTTTTACTAAGGTGCGCTGAAAACTGGCCTTCGGTAGTGTAGATGCGTGTTTTGGGAGCACGCAGAATTATTTTTTAGCGCACCTACAAAAAAATGCTTTTTTTTTTTGCTGAAAATGTACGTGCGGTACAATGAAAATTGCCGCGCATCCATTTTGGGTCTAAGACCTTACTGCAAGCCATTGACCTAGCGGTAAGGTCTCATGCGCTAACCGGGCAGTAACGGTCTACGCACGTAGCTGCCACGCGCCAGAAAATAAAAAATATTTTTCAGACGCACGTAGTGGACGTGCACCAAAATTGAAATTACCACAAGGGCCATGCAGTAACTGGGCGGTAACTCCAATTTTGCACGCATTGGGCATGCGTAGGGACCTACGCGGCTTAGTGAAAAGGCCCCTAAGGCAGGTGTTCAGTTTTGAATAAATGAGGGTTACTCATTCCAGAGCAGTGCCTGGAGAAAGATGCGTAGGCATTACAG
The DNA here is from genome assembly GCF_901765095.1 of Microcaecilia unicolor. Lineage (NCBI taxonomy): Eukaryota > Metazoa > Chordata > Amphibia > Gymnophiona > Siphonopidae > Microcaecilia > Microcaecilia unicolor. The sequence goes on along the minus strand of NC_044035.1, from coordinate 335,773,072 downwards.
TGGAGGATAGATAGCATGTAAGCTATGAGCTAGATTCTATATATGGTGGCTAAAAAAATTGTCACTGACAAAACCCCGCGTAAGTGCCACAGTTAATAGAATTAATACTTAAGTGGAGAGGTCACACATAAATTTAGGCCTGGCCATTTGCATCAATGAAAATGTGGTGCAAATATCAGTACCTAAATTTACTCGCGGAGCACCATTAATCTACAATTATGCATGTAACTCAAATTCACCACAAAACGTCCATGACCCTCCCATTTCTGTGCCCCCCTTTTTTGGACCGCATGTAACTTTTAGATATGGATTCAGTGCCTAACTTTACACATGAGTCAATTAAATCTAATTAGTGTCAATAATTGCTTATTAAAAAGCCAATTGTTGGCACTAATTGGCTCATCTATATATATAAAAGGCACCACTGAAGCCTCCAGCCGGAAGTGTGAAGCACCAGAGCGCCAGAGATATCCGGTTTCCCCATGAGTGAAGGAAAATCAGAGGGGGGAGGGGTGGAGAGAGATGCCCTCACTCTCTCTGTAACACAAACACAGAACAGCAGGAAACTTAACACTGAAGGACTGAACTCTGAGGGGGAAGGGGAGGGGGCAGGGACACACATACTCCCACATGCACACTCTGAAGAAAACCTTGCTAGCCCCCGTTTCATTTGCATCAGAAACGGGGCTTTTTTACTAGTTATTCTATAAAGTTGTGCACACAAATCAGGAACATGCCCAAATTTGCGTTCACAAATTTTGACAACCTTTATAGGAATCCGGGGTACAGTATACATGTTCTAAGGGCCACATCTAAGTACTTTTAAAAGGACCATTTCCCTTCCTATAAACTATTGTGTCATTCATTTCTTTCTAACAGTTAACTTTATATTTCTGTCTTTGGTTATCTATGTGTTTTTAATTCACTTTTACCCTTAGACCAACATTTGTAATCTACTTGTGTTTCTGTCAGGGCTGGATGGATATACAGCAGTTTTCCAAGGCAAATATTAACATATGTTACATCCTGGAAGGACTACACAGTACTTTTGCAATCCCAAATATAATTTTTTTTTTACTGTACTTTTTTGTCCAAACTTGCTCAACTTGTGAAAAAGAGAACTTGTCAGTGATATCTTGTGGATATCTGTAGACAGTCAGTTCTTCAAAAAATGATTTTTCTGATCTTATCATAAATCTGCAGAGAAAATATTAGGGGGAAATTCATGCTTGAAACACATCATCATGTGAATGATTAATGGCAAATGAAAGATGAGTCATTCCACAGATGTAAATGAAAATAGTGTGATGATAAATCAGACATTATATAAGTTTTCTCCTTTCATTAAAGTATTCAGGGTTATAATAGACAGCAAGTTATCTTTAGATTCTCAGATTAAAGGACTCACTCAAAGATCATTTTTTGTTATGCGTAATTTATGATGGGTGTGAAAATATTTTGATCAGGATCATTTCCTGTTAATAGTGCAATCTTTGATCTTGTTTATTAGATTATTGCAATATAATTTATTTAGGTGCATCTAAACATTTGATAAAGCATTTCAAGCTGTTCAGAATGCAGCATTACGTCTGATTTTCTCCCTGAAAAATTTTGAAAGCGTCTCTTCATGTTACAGAAAACTTCATTGTAATGTTTAAGTTTTTTTTGTCTTATTTATAAGACTCTACATGGTTTAGCTCCACTTTATTTTCTGGATCATTTTGTATTTTTGCAAAAAACAAGAGTTTCAAGAACATGGACTTTATTTATGTATCCTCCTTTAAAGTATTTAAAAGACAAAACTAGATTATTGGATGCCCTTTTTTAAGGACAAGGTCCTACTTCTTGCTCTTTAATTGGATGCAGGGCATTTCAACATTGAAATTTTGATTCTCAACGGTGAACCTTTTGAGTCTTACCTAAGATCACTTCATATCACATGCTATCTGCACGGTGAACGTTAGAAATTCTATTTCACTTATGTTGCACATTTTATTCACGTCAGGGCCTTTTTACAGAGTGGCGGTAAACCCAACGCAGGCTTACCGCTCGCTCTTTCGGGACTGCTGCCGGCCCAACACGACCACCAGAGGTAGTCCTGCCCCGAGCGCACGCCATATCCAGGGGAAAAAGAAACCCCCCAGAAATGGCTTTGTGCGGCGGTAACCTGTGGTAATTGGGCATTGCCACGCGCTGCCTGGTTACTGCCGGGTTAACGTGGGAGCCCTTATCGCCGCCTCAGTGGGTGGTGGTAAGGGCTGCCCATTGCATGGCCATGTGGTAAGAGTTCTCCTACCGCAGGGCCATGTGTGCTGGGGTCCTTTTTACCCTCTGTGGAAAAAAGGGCCCCGGCATGCCGGAAAAACGGCCCCCGCTGCTAGTGCAGGTTCCTTTTTCCCGCAGATCAGAAAAAAGGGCCCCTCTGAATTTAGTGTCGCACACTAATTTGAAAAGCATGTTTACATCACTACTTATCTTCAACACACTGCCTTCAGTATATATGTGCACATCACACGGTATCCCTCCGTATGTGTATTGGTTTTGGTGGTTCTAGCGTGTATTTCATTATCGTTTCTTTTATTATTTTAAAATGTCATTATAGTTCACATTATTTTATTGCATGTTTGTTATTTTAATATGGACCCCTGATGCAGGCGCTGTGTGCTGAAACACAGCCCATGTTGGGTAGCTGATGTTCAAGGTTGAGTTTTTTGAGATATATAACCAATCAACATTGTGGAATAAAAGGACTTGTTCCATTTTTTAAGGCTTTTGGTACTTCGTTTTGTGTTTTGGATTGTGGTTTGTGCTCTGGACCCTCTCTGTTCTGTTCCATTTTTTTTTTTTTTTGGGGGGGGGGGGGACAGTAAGAGGTGATATTCAGTGGCACTTCCCAGTTTAGTGCAGCTGAATATCAGCGGTTTGGGGTGGACAGGCGATTTAAGTGGGCTACAGCTCTCTCCAGCCCACTTAAATTGCTCTGAATATTGGCCCCAAGGGTTTTGACCAATGAAAAACAATACCATGCCAGAAAGACACTGAGTTGTTAGAGTCCACGTGTACATAAGTACATAAGTACATAAGTAGTGCCATACTGGGAAAGACCAAAGGTCCATCTAGCCCAGCATCCTGTCACCGACAGTGGCCAATCCAGGTCAAGGGCACCTGGCACGCTCCCCAAACGTAAAAACATTCCAGACAAGTTATACCTAAAAATGCGGAATTTTTCCAAGTCCATTTAATAGCGGTCTATGGACTTGTCCTTTAGGAATCTATCTAACCCCTTTTTAAACTCCGTCAAGCTAACCGCCCGTACCACGTTCTCCGGCAACGAATTCCAGAGTCTAATTACACGTTGGGTGAAGAAAAATTTTCTCCGATTCGTTTTAAATTTACCACACTGTAGCTTCAACTCATGCCCTCTAGTCCTAGTATTTTTGGATAGCGTGAACAGTCGCTTCACATCCACCTGATCCATTCCACTCATTATTTTATACACTTCTATCATATCTCCCCTCAGCCGTCTCTTCTCCAAGCTAAAAAGCCCTAGCCTTCTCAGCCTCTCTTCATAGGAAAGTCGTCCCATCCCCACTATCATTTTCGTCGCCCTTCGCTGTACCTTTTCCAATTCTACTATATCTTTTTTGAGATACGGAGACCAGTACTGAACACAATACTCCAGGTGCGGTCGCACCATGGAGCGATACAACGGCATTATAACATCCGCACACCTGGACTCCATACCCTTCCTAATAACACCCAACATTCTATTCGCTTTCCTAGCCGCAGCAGCACACTGAGCAGAAGGTTTCAGCGTATCATCGACGACGACACCCAGATCCCTTTCTTGATCCGTAACTCCTAACGCGGAACCTTGCAAGACGTAGCTATAATTCGGGTTCCTCTTACCCACATGCATCACTTTGCACTTGTCAACATTGAACTTCATCTGCCACTTGCACGCCCAATCTCCCAGTCTCGCAAGGTCCTCCTGTAATCGTTCACATTCCTCCTGCGACTTGACGACCCTGAATAATTTTGTGTCATCGGCGAATTTAATTACCTCACTAGTTATTCCCATCTCTAGGTCATTTATAAATACATTAAAAAGCAACGGACCCAGCACAGACCCCTGCGGGACCCCACTAACTACCCTCCTCCACTGAGAATACTGTCCACGCAATCCTACTCTCTGCTTCCTATCTTTCAACCAGTTCTTAATCCATAATAATACCCTACCTCCGATTCCATGACTCTGCAATTTCTTCAGGAGTCTTTCGTGCGGCACTTTGTCAAACGCCTTCTGAAAATCCAGATATACAATATCAACCGGCTCCCCATTGTCCACATGTTTGCTTACCCCCTCAAAAAAATGCATTAGATTGGTGAGGCAAGACTTCCCTTCACTAAATCCGTGCTGACTTTGTCTCATCAGTCTTTTTCCTTTTTCATTTCATATTATAGGTTACATCTAGTTTGTTTTGACTTGTCTCAATAATTTCTTGAGTACTGCTTCTTGTGAGCTACCTTGCGATCAATGTTATAGCACCCACCCGGAAGCATCAGGCTGCAAAGCCGCAGCCCAATGCTCCTGGGTCACATCTTAAAGGACCATGCATATCAACTGGGAGGTGCCCCTGTCTCCCCAAGCAAAAAAAACCTCTCCTGAGACCACCTCCCAAGTAAATCCCCCCATAAAAGTTTCCCCAACCTGAAGACCCCAATCCTGAATGTCCCTCCCAAGTCAAGGTACAAGGAATGTTTTAAGGTAGGCCTGGGGGCCCTTTGTGATGATGGAGCCCTAGTGAGTGGGGCTTTTAAAAGACTTGGGTGGGAGGTGTCTTCCAGTGAGTTATGGAGGACTTCCTGGGAGGTGAACTTGATATGGGAGGACATTTAATTGGGGGGGGGGGGCTTCAGGTTGGGGGAACGTGCGTTGAGGGGACTTTATTTGGTAGGAGGACCTCAGGAGGTGTTTCTGCTTGGGGGGGGGGGAGTACCTCACAGTTAGCACCTTTAAGATGCAACCCAGAAGCATCAGATCATGGCTTTGTTGCCAAATGCTCTCAAATGGTAAACATCCCACAAGCCACATTATAGAAATTACATAGTAATGAGGTGTTATACGTGCTTTGCATCTCATTACAATGTACTCTGTGTAAACATACATAACACTGTATTATGACCCTGAAACTTATGTTGACTGGAGGAGTAGCCTAGTGATTAGTGCACTGACCTAAGAGTTACACAAATAAAGTTTGATTCCCACTATAGCTCTTTGTGACTCTGAAAAATGGCTTGCAGTAGTGTAGGCACGGGTTTTGGGCGCGCACCGATCCATTTTGTTTAGCATGCCTGTAAAAAAGGCCTTTTTAAATTTTTTGTCAAAAATGGACAGGCGACAAAATGAAAATTGCTGTGCGTACATTTCGGGTCTGAGACCTTACCGCCAGCCATTGACCTAGCGGTAAAGACTCAAGCGGTTACCGGGTGGTAATGACCTGTGCGCACCAAATGCCACTTGGTATGCATTACTTTTCAGACGCGCGTATCGGACACGCGCCAAAAATGAAATTACCGCAAGAGCCACGCAGTAAACGGGCGGTAACTCCATTTTGGCGCATGTTGGGCGCGCGTAGATGCTTATGTGGCTTAGTAACAGGACCCCATAGAAAGGTGGTATATCAAATCCCATCCTTTTTCCCTTGCCCTTTAACACATACTAAGGAATAAGTAACATGGGTTATCACTGTAACACAGCTTGTTAACTACTCAAAGTTGTCATTCCAAAGATCAGATGCATTCCTGAAGTTGAGTTGGTAAGGTTTCTGTAAAACAGAACTGCAGCTATTTTTTTTTTTTTGCTACATTTGTACCCTGCGCTTTCCCACTCATGGCAGGCTCAATGCGGCTTACATAGGGCAATGGAGGGTTAAGTGACTTGCCCAGAGTCACAAGGACTTTAATATTAATAGTTGTGCATTGAAAATTTTAGTTTTTTTATTTTATCCAAACAGACAAAACATTTAAAACATTTTGTATAGGTATGGGTTTTGTTTTTGTTGCCAGTTTAATCCATTGGCATTTGTTTTCACTTTTTTTTAAAGTTTTGGTATGATTCATGATGGAGAAGGCAATCCCTGTCGGAAAGCTGAAGGCAACATAATGTCTCCAACGTTAACAGGAAACAATGGGGTGTTTTCCTGGTCTGCGTGCAGCAGACGCTATCTCAACAAATTCCTCAGGTAGGCTGCAACCGCAACAGAATCCCTACCATGAATCAAACTATTCCAGTGAGCTTTTACGTGAAATTTAGTCATATATGAGTTCATAATATCAATAAGAGGGTAATTGTTTGACAGGTGGCTTAAACGTGAAGGCCAATTTTAAGCCTCTTTTATGAGAATATATAAATAAAGCTCAACTTTACGTAGAATGTTGAAAAGGGCATTTAAGCATCCAAGTAAGACATGCACAATTCCTCAAGTATTTTACAAAAAGCTCTGGCAAAATGCCAAACCTATTGTAAAATGTTGTAAGGATGTGCAGAACTGCACAAGTATCTGCTATCATTTCCAGCGGGAGTGGCAATTTTATAAAGGTCCACATGGGCAAAAATGGCATCCTGTCCACCCCTGTTATTGAGATGGACATGTTCCTACAAATTGGGTTTCTGCCAGGTACTTGTGACATGTATTGGTCACTGATGGAAGCAGAATACTGGACTAGATGGATCATTTGTCTGACCCAGTATGGTTATTCTTATGTTCTTATGGTTTCCAGATCTGCAACTTCTTAAAATTGATATTGCCTATAGCATTGATCCTCCTCCATCCCTGCACTTTCTGACAAAATCAGACACCCCCCCCCTAGCACCCGCTAAATACCAACATCAGCTCCCCATATCCCCACACCCTGTGATACTAACATCAGCTTGTCCCAATCCCAACACTAAATCACATCCAGATTAGCTTCCCTGCTCCTCTGACATCTACATCAGCTTCACAAATCACCTACATCTTGATAAAGACATGAGCCTCCCAAATTCAGTCAGCCCACTGATGAAGACCCTCACCATAAGATCCATTCTGGGTCTTTTCAGAGGTGTATCTTATGTAGGTGGGTGGGGGTGGGGAGGAGGAGCAATCCCCAGTCACTTGTGATCCTTCTGTTGCTGGGTTCAAAATAACAGTGACTGACCCCCTAGTGGTAGTCTTTTAGTAATACGCCAAGCCCCCTCCCTGCCCATCTTCAAGTCTTTGCTTAAAGCCCACCTCTTCAATGCTGCGTTCGGCACCTAACCCTTACCGTTCAGTGAATCCAGACTGCCCCAATTTGACTGCCCCGATCGGACCGACCGTTCACTTGTCTATTAGATTGTAAGCTCTTTGAGCAGGGACTGTCTCTCTTTGTTAAATTGTACAGCGCTGCGTAACCCTAGTAGCGCTCTAGAAATGTTAAGTAGTAGTAGTAGTAGTAGTAATACAGCTAGGGGTCAACCACTGCCTTTTTTGAATCTGGTGCCAGACAGGACAGGAACAACTACCTCCTGTTAGCAGGGAGACTTTTGGTTTGACCCAGGGGGGAGTTGAGGTGGGAGTCTTCACTGTGGGAGCTGCCTATGTTGGGATCCTGAGGGAAGTTTGTAGAAGCTGATGTAGATGTTAAGAGGGTATAGGGATGGGAAAACCAATGGAGTGTGTGTGTGTGTATGTGTGTACAGAGATGGAAGGAAGCTGATACTGGTGTCAGGAGTGTGAGGGAGTCTGATTTTGTCAGGGGGTGCAGGGACAGAGGATTCTGTCAGCTTGTGCATCTGGAACTTATGCGTGCCTTGGGTTAGTGTAAAGGCCAAAGGCTGACATACAGAAATTAAGGATTTCATGTATATTCCCCTTCTAAAATGTTGAATACATATGGAGATGTTCAGCTTGCCGAAACCACACCCTATCCATGCCCACAACACCCCCTCCCCTTAAAATCTACAGAGTCCCTTTACTAATCTGTGGTAAAATTAGGGCTTAGTGTGTCATTACTGCAGTGGACTTCATAAATTGCTCCCAGGAACATAGCTCCCTTACCTTGTGTGCTGAGCCCCCCCAACACCCACTACCCACAACTGTACAACACTACCATAGCCCTAAGGGGTGAAGGGGAGCACCTACATCTGGGTACAGTGGGTTTCAGGTGGGTTTTGAAGGGCTCACATTTATCACCACAAGTGTAACAAGTAGGGGGGGGGGATGGGCCTGGGTCCACCTGCCTGAAGTGCACTGCACCCACTAAAACTACTCCAGGGACCTGCATACTGCTGTGATGGAGCTGGGTATGACATTTGAGGCTGGCAAAAAATGTGGGTGACCCTGAGAGAAGGACGCCCATCTTCCGATTTGTGTCGGAAGATGGGTGCCCTTCTCTTTCAAAAATAAGCCTGATAGTGAACACTCTCTTTCAGGTCAAAATGGCAGCAGCATTTCTTAGGGAATATTTATATGGTGTGATACTGGTCAGCTGACCATAAAGAGGCCAATCAGAAAGTTATCTCTGTCTTTCTCTGCCCCTTCATGTCCAGCATCTCTTTAACCCCTCATCTGCCCCCTCCCCCACAGATTCCAGCATTTCTCCCCTCCCCCCTCCCCCCACAGTTCCCAGCATTTGTGCCCTCTCTCTCTCTTCCACATGTCCAGCATCTCATTAACCTCCCCCCTGCTTCTCCAGGGCCCTCAAAATCCATAACAGGCAGAAGGCAGAGGCAGTGAGGTAAACAGCCTGCTTCTAGCTCGTGCCCCAAAGCCTTTCCAGTGCTGCATCTTGCTCACAGGAAGTGACATCAGAGAGGCGGGACATGGCAGTGGAAAGGCCCTGTTGGGGCCGGCCAAAGGCAGGCTGTTTACCTCACTGCCTCTGCCAGCTGCTCATTCTGAATTTCAAGGGCCTGGGGGACAGCAGGAATAACAGACCTATGAGAGGGTGGAGAGAGGGGGAGAAATGCCAGGATCGGCAGGGAGGGGATGGAACTGTAGGCAGCCCTAGGCATTTTGCAGGGCTTACCCAAAGGTAGCTACACCCCTGCTGGGAGTTATGTCTATGCATCAAGAAAGGAATAGGGCGCACTAGGGACAACATTCAGTACATGGTGCCCATATTTGGGCACCCAAAAAAATCCACATGGAACACTATTCTATAATCAGTGTTCTAAGTTGCACACCATTTATAGAAGAGTGCTTAGAGTCAATTTCCATATCAAACTTTGGGCATGAGGATTTACATCAACTGAAACCTGGTTTAAATCCTGGCACATAAGTTAGGCGTGGATTCCTAGTATTCAGTAATAATGAACACATACTACTACTACTACTTATCATTTCTATAGCGCTACAAGACGTACGCAGCGCTGTACACTTGAACATGAAAAGACAGTCCCTGCTCGACAGAGCTTACAATCTAATTAGGACAAACACATCTTTTGTAATACTGAACGTCCCTGATCTGCCCATGCCCCTCCCATGGCCAGGATCCATTTTGAGTTGCACACTATAAGATTTGTGTGTGGATCTTTATAGAATAACATTTAGCAAGATGCACATACAAAACCAAATTGTTCTCAATTAATGCCAATAATTGATTGTTCGCCTCTCTTGCCTGCTTAAATCATTTTGAACATTGACTGGTCTGTTTCTAGGTAGAGAGCTAAAACAAAAAAGGCTTGGCATCTGTGGTGATAGGAGGAAGAGTGGCTGGAGAAGGAGCTTAAAAATCTTGAATGGCATTGAGTTGAGTACATCTAAGAACATATGTACATAGCATACATAAATGTTGCCATACTGGGACAGACTGACGGTCCATCAAGCCCAGCATCCTGTTTCCAACCGTGGCCAATCCAGGTTACAATTACCTGGCAATATCCCAGGACAGTAAAACAGACATTATGCTGCTTATCCTAGAATAGGCAGAGGATTTTCCCAAGTCCATCTTAATAATGACTTATGGACTTTTCTTTTAGGAAAGTATTTAAACCTTTTTAAAACCCTGCTAAGCTAACTGCTTTTTAACACATTCTCTGGAAACTAATTTCAGACATAAGTTACATGTTGAGTGAAGAAATATTTTCTATGGTTTGTTTTAAATTTACTGCTCAGCAGATTCATTGCGTGTCCCCTAGTTCTAGTATTTTTGGTATGAGTAAACAAGTGATTCACATCTACCCATTCCACTCCACTCAGTATTTTATAGACCTCTATCATATCTCCCCTCAGCCATCTTTTCTCCAGGCTGAAGTGCCTTAGCCACTTTAGCCTTTCCTCATACGGAAGTCATCCCCTCCCCTTTATCATTTTTGTCGCCCTTCTCTGTACCTTTTCTAATTCCACTATATCTTTTTTTAGATGCAGTGACCAGAATTGCACACAGTATTCAAGGCATGGTCGCACCATGGAGTGATACAGTGGCATTATGACCTTCTCATTTTTGTTTTCCATTCCTTTCCAAATAATTCCTAACATTCTATTTGCTTTCTTAGATGTTGCTGCACACTGAGAAGGGGTTTTCAACGTATCATCAACAATGACCCAATCAATTATGAACGCCCACCTTCTATAACTACCCCAATCACTCTCTTCCTTCTTCTTTCTTCCCTTCCTTGATCGCTACACATTACTAACTGTATCTGATAACCTGAAATGACAATGTTAACAAATCTATGTAAGCCACATTGAGCCTGCAAATAGGTGGGGGAATGTGGGATACAAATGCAATAAATAAATAAATGACACCTAGATCCTCTTTCTAGGCAGTGGCTCCTAAGGTGGAATCTTGCATCACTTAACTATAGTTTGGGTTCCTCTTTCCCACATGCATCACTTTGCACTTGTTCACATTAAACATCATCTTCCATTTGGATGCCCAGTCTTATAAGGTTCTCTTGCAATTTTTCACAATCCTCTTGCGATTTGACAACATTGAATAGCTTTGTGTCATCAGCAAATTTAATTACCTTACTAGTTATTCCCATCTTTAGATCATTTATAAATATGTTAAAAAGCAGCAGTCCAAGCACAGACCCCCGGAGAACCCTACTATCTACTCTTCTCCATTGAAAATACTGACCATTTAACCCTACTCTCTGTTTTCTATCTTTTAACCTGTTTTTAATCCACAATAGGACATAACCTCCTATCCCATGACTTTCTAAATTCATCAGGAGTCTTTCATGAGGTAAGTGTTTTTTTAGGAAAGTGTCACATGAATTTCCTTGTCTGCACCTTTTATTATAAAGTCACTACTGTCCTTATAAGTATCACAGCTATGTGGATGATTGTTTTCAAATATATATGATGGTATGTGCAGCCATTGTGAAAACTGTCTTATCATAGCAGTGTTCTTGAACACTTCAAGGAGTATATGTTCTAACATGGTTGCCATAATGCCTAAGAAGCTTACATTGGTTTCCTATTAATGCTCGCATAACTTTCAAAATATGCACAGTAGTCCACAGAATCATCTACAGACTCGCACCAGATTACATGACAGAACTTATCTATCTACCAATAAGAAACGTGACTAGAACAGCAAGAACCTATCTAACTCTTCACCACCCCAACTGCAAAGGTATAAAATACAAATCTTCACATGCCGCCAGCCTCTCGTTTATAGGCACACAACTTTGGAACTCACTACCCAAAGACCTGAAACTCACAGAAAACTACCTACAATTCAGAAAAAAACCTGAAAACACATCTTTTCAAGAAGTCTTCCCCCCTGGATCTGCCTAATCCCACACCACCATACATCACAAAAAGTTTAGAATGGAAAACAATAATATTAATCTCTTTCACAATATGCTAATATATCAACCTAAGCGTTTATTGTACTTCTGTATTATGTACTAGACTTCTACAAATCTAAATTTTGTAACTGCCTTTTTAGCAATATGTAAGCCACATTGAACCTGCGATACGGTGGGAAAATATGGGTTACAAATGCAATAAATAAATAGTCTGCTTCAGAGGTGCCATGGCCACCAAGAAAGAGGCATCTTTTCAAAGTGTCCCCATCATGTTGACCTTTCCACTCTGGCCTCTTATTCAATGCTTTCTGTGTTGAATACCCCAGCCCTATGCAGACCTCCTTATCTTGTACTACTCATGCATATCCTTGGAACCCAAGCTTAGTACACATTATTCCACTTCTTCCTTGTTATCCCTTTGCTAGGCAAAATACCAGTTATTTTATTACATTTGTACCCTGCGCTTTCCCACTCATGGCAGGCTCAATGTGGCTTACATGGGGCAATGGAGGGTTAAGTGACTTGCTCAGAGTCACAAGGAGCTGTCTGTGCCAGGAATTGAACTCAGTTCCCCAGGACCAAAGTCCACCACCCTAACCACTAGGCCACTCCTCCTTCCAGTTAGAAAGAATTCACTCAGCCCACTGAATTAAACTTACAGTGCATTTCATGTAGCTGCTCACGTTAACACCTGATCTTTATCTTTTCACAGATGCCACCAGCTCCTCCTCCTCCTCTTGCATCTACTCCAAGAGCAACACTAGCTGAAGCCAGCCTTTGTACCCCATTACCAGAAGCTGGAGGGACAGAGGTAGCAGCTAGTCTGCTCCCTGCACTTTCTCTTGCTTTTTTTTATTCTGTTTTCCTTCTATCAGTTACTCTAAGGCTATCCAAGGTTCTCACCCCAGAAGCTAAAACTGAAGCATCATTTTGAAGCATGTTTTTCTGGCTGATGAAAGCAATGGAATAACATCCACTCCTGGCTGACTGGTAGAGTCACATTCTGGGTCTCAGAAAAGAGCTATTTCTCTCCTGCTGAACCCAGTTTGGAAGTTCAAGTTACTGAAGGTGTTGCTGTGGTGTAGCTGAGGCAGATGGTTCCCAGTATGCAAGCGGAACTGAGAATTATAGGGGCTAGATCGAAGTCTCCTGTACCATTGTTGTACACCGCTCTGTGCATTCTGTGATTGAAAGAACAGAATAAAAGCACTGATATTAAACTTAAATTAACCATCAGGAGTGGTGTATTGACATTCTCAAGGATGTGTCAGTCATTCTTGAACTGGTTGCCTGCCTCATATACCCTAGACTTTTCCCCCATAAGGCCACCATCATTGCTGGGACTTCTTCTCAACTCCTTAGGGTTATTTCTGCTGTACTTGTTTTGGTTCCTTGGATTTTCTTACCCATCCCCATGTTTGAAAATAAAAGTTTCTGTGTTTGAAAAATCAGTTGTCAAGTGTCTTTTTTCCCATCCGTAGGGCACAGTACACTTTTAGCTAAGGCTTTCACTGCAGTTCATAGGCAGCATAGATATAAGGACCAAGAGTGATGTCCAAAAGTGAGGACATAACCCTTCTTTGGTATCTTGATTTGATGCTTTGGATTTGGGCCATCTGTTTGCAAAGGCTTGCCTTAGCTACATATCTGTGATCTTACTGAGAGGTATGTGCAGAGTGTAGAGCACCACAGGCTGGTCTGAATTCAGGGCTACTCAGCTAGGGAAAGACCCTGATGCAGCTAGGCCTGTAATCCATGTACAGTTCAAACTCCTCTTATTGACATATAAGTGCATTCACTCTGCAGCAACTCAGCAACTCTCCACTCTCATCTCTCCCTACATTCCTCCCCAGAAACTCTGTTCACTGGGCAAATCTCTCTTATCTGCACCCTTCTCCTCCACCGCTAACTCCAGACTCCGTTCCTTTTATCTTGATGCACCATATGCCTGGAATAGACTTCCTGAGCCGGTACGGCAAGCTCCATCTCTGGCCGTCTTCAAATCTAAGCTAAGAGCCCACCTTTTTGATGCTGCTTTTAACTCCTAACCCTTATTCACTTGTTCAGAACTCTTATTTTATCATCCTCACTTTAATATTCCCTTATCTCTTGTTTGTCTGTCCTAATTAGATTGTAAGCTCTGTCGAGCAGGGACTGTCTCTTCATGTTCAAGTGTACAGTGCTGCGTACGTCTAGGAGCGCTATAGAAATGATAAGTAGTAGTAGTAATAGTAGTAGATGTGAACCTTGGTAGCAAATTAACTCATTCTTCTTAGCACTCTGGTCATTGTGCAAGAAACATTTCCATTGCCTGTAATGACCAGTCCTGTTTAGGACCTCGTTTCACTGCAGCCCATCCCTTTTAAAATATGGCCACACAATACTTGTACAGCTTCAGAGATAGTGCAGCCATAAAGAAACAAGTAGGCTGGTTTGCAAAATCCAAAGGATAGAGCTGCATGAATGTGTACAGTTGTCTGACTATACCACTTTTTATAGCTGCCTATAATTGGTTGCCGGTGAGAGCTCGGGTGGTCTTTAAAGTGGCCTGCTTGGTTTATAAGATCTTCCCAGGTTATTGCCCAGTTTCTCAAGGCCAGTTGTTAACTTTTCCTTCAGGTAGGATAATGGCTCACTCTAGTTCTTTGATGAGACTTGGTTTTCCTTCAGTTAAAGATGTACGCCATAAGCGCTTTCAAGACAGTTTGTGATTCCCGTGCGACAAATGAGAGGAAGCCCTTAGGAATTGAATGGGCTTCCTCTCATTTGCCGCAGCGAGAATCGGTAGCCTGGATTTGTAAAAGAGGCCCTTAAAGAGGCTTTGAAAAGTATTATTTGTTTGATAAATACTTAGGTCCTGTTTAAATATTGATGTATTCTTTTTTTGTAACCCAATTTGATTCCTTGGTTGATTCAAGAGGGATATAAGCAATTGAATGGAATCACAGCATAATTTTTTTTCCACAACATGTACTGCTCAAGAAGTACAAAAGAGGAAAACAATGCTCAATACTTAAATCTCACATTAAAGTTGATCATACTGAAGGTCCCACATTGCCTTTTATGTGTGGGGATTAACCCTTGAGTTGCTGAGAAGAAAAGAACATTCCTATGCCCTAGGAATCAAGACACAGTATAAAGCAGTGGCGTAGGAAGGGTGGGGCGGTCCGCCCCGGGTGCATGCCGCTTGGGGGGGGGGTGTGGGGGTGTCGGCTCGCTGGTTCCCTGCTCTTTCTGCCCCGGAACAGGTTGCTTCCTGTTCCGGGGCAGAGAAAGCAGGGAAGCAGCAGAGCCGACGCAGCTCCCAGTGACGTGCACTGGGGGCGGATCGGCCCTCCCGCCTGCCCCCCGCTGCAAGGTAAGTGTGTGTTTTTGGGGGGGAGGGTGCGTTTTGGGGGGGGGGTGCGCCGTGCCCTTCAGCCGGGGGGGGGGGGGTGTGCAGCGGCAACCCGCCCCGGGTGTCAGGCACCCTCACTACGGCACTGGTATAAAGTGTTGTATTGGGGAATATCTGTCAGCAGATCTGATTTGTCAGTTGACTGCTGTGTTCCTGAGTTGTCCATGCTTGCAGTTGTCTTCTGCTTACATAGGCAAAGTCAAAATGAAAGCAGAGTAAGTCCCTGAATATAACAGTGTAAAACCATTCCGAAAAATCAGCCAAATATGGAGCTGTTGCTCAGGGTGACAGTGACATTGGGTCCCTAGTATACAGATCACAGGGTACTGCAATAGGTCAGGACTTCACCTGAGAAAACATTGCTTCCCTGAAAGAGTTTTACATAGAGCCAGTGTGTTTTTTCTAGCAAAAAAAGGTGCCTGTACTCAAATCCTAGGCCACCCTTCAGGGGTGGGGAGATCACGGAGGGACCCACCCCACAATGGCCAGGTTCCTGCAACCAGTCACAGAATCTATGACAAGGCAGAATTGGTGTGTAGAGCCTGAGCTCTTTCATGGGTCAATTTTAGCAGACGATGGAAAAGGTGCCAGTATTCAGTACCCCCAAGTACCCCCTCAAAAAAAGCCCTTCATAGAACGTCACAGATGTCATCAGCAGTAAGGGTAAGAGACACAATAGGCAAGCCATACTCCAGTCCCATATACAGGATGTAGCAAAATAAGCATTAGAATTACAGATACAGCGCTTATCATTCTTAAGGACATACTGGTATGCTAAGAACCACATTTCACACAATTGAGAACATTGGCATTTCAACTAGGAAATGTGTGTGTAGTTGTTTAATGAAACTTCATAGAGCTGTACTGTCTATTGTCACACAGTTCAGAATGGTAGCAGGCAGTATAGTACTTAAGAATAGGGCATCCATACCAGCTCTCCTTCTTGCAGAGGATATGGAAAGGATGCCGGGCGCCGTAAGACTTTACAAAAACAGAGTGAGAGCACACCAAATAGCAAAAGATCAACAAGTAATGGCCAAGAACATGCAGGTATACAGATGCTTTGCAAAACACAGCCATCAAGGTGGAATGGGAACAAAGAATGTAAGACCCTGTCAATGTATAACCCAGGAACAGAACAATAGCAATGGAAATTTCATAGTTATAACATTTACAGTGATACCTCGGTTTTTGTTGATAATCCGTCCGAAAACAATCAACAAAAACTGAAACAGACGAAAACTGAGGCAATATGAATCAATGTAAATCCAATGAGCAGGAGAACGCGTGGGTTGCCCATTGTTTTCGCAAAATTAGCAGCGAAAATCGAGGCAACCAACGAAATGTGAGACAAAATTTTCACTGAAAAAATCAACGAAAACCGAAACCGACGATAACCGAAGTCAACGAAAACTGAGGTTTCACTGTATTTTCTTTATCACTCTAGATATCTTACAAGCACTCATAAAAGCAAAAAACAAAATGTATGCACTGAGAATATCAAACTCATTTTCCTAAAGGGCAAGTTGTCTAAAGCAATTAGGATGGACCAAAAGCCCCTGGCAGAATGCATATAGCTGCATAGGATTAGTCAAATGTAAGTACATATAGGTATACGCCCAAGTTCTTTGTATGGTATCCAAAATTGAGCACCGATAAAAGATGTACTCTTGGCTAAGGAACCAATTAGTACCAATAATTATATGCTAATTGGCAGTAATCGGCACCAATTTGGGATTGGGTGCATATTTTGGTACTCGCTATTCTATAATAACGTGCATCCAAATTCCGTAGTGTGCAATCCCAAAGGGGGCGTGGCCATGGGAGGTGAATGGGTGGGTCGGGGCATTCTTAAACTTTGCATGCATTGTTATGGAATACCGGAGATGTGCGGCCAAATTGGGCACCAGGAACTATACCTGATTTTGGCGGGCGCAAGTCCTGGCACCCAATGCTATTCTGTCATGGGTGCTCCTTTTTGAGTTGCCCATTATAGAATAGCATTGAATGGCAATGTTTTTTGACACCGAGTTTTGAGTGCCATTTACAGAGTCTACCCATAGTGTAAAAAAAATTCCACAACTTGTGTAAGTTACAATGTAGAAAAATATTGTAGCTATTGTAACCACATATGCATGACTGTGTCTAATGACCTGCTAAGTTCTATTACTACTATTACTTATGTTATAACACTACTAACTTATGAAGTGCTATACACATACATATAAGAAACAGTCCCTGCTATGTAACGCTTGAAATCTATTTGAGACAGGCAAACAAGGGTGTGAACATAATGGCAGTAAAGAAGGAAGAATACCAGAGGAAAACCAAAACTTCATAGAGGAGGTAAACCTACTAGTGTAAGAGGCCACCAAACATGAGAGAACCTTGTTTTGGCCTGCTTCCACTAAAATGAGTCCTATCAGAAACAACAGTGTGGCAGGTCATCTGCTCCAAATTAAACATCATCACTTTCAATGATAGCCATGACACAGTGGACTTTGGGGGGGGGGGGGGGGGGGGTGGAGCTTAAGCTAAATACAATAGGTGAACACAGTTCACCAGGCTCCCTCCAGCCAAGTCTCTCTTTCAGAGAATACCAAGTGGTGAGAACACCGAATAATATCACGATCTCTGGGTGAAAGCATCTGGATACTTCCTGCCCTGCAATAATACAAAGTAAGTATATTAGTCCTATATCTGGCTATTTGCTGCCACCCTTTGCTGTTTTCTGTTGTCTGTTTGCCCATGGATGTACTCAGTTTCCCTCATGCCTATATGAAATCCTCTGTCTCATTGCTGCCAGGGTGCTGCTTAGTCTTCCCTGGTCCCAATGCTTTTACCCCCAATGCAAAGATTTCTCTTTTTTGGTAGCCTGTGGCTGCAGTCTTAACATCATTATGCAAGGGTGGACTGACCATTCAGGCAACTGGGCAATGCCCAAGGTCCCAAAGGATCTAGGAGGCCCAGATGCTCTTCCCTCCCCCCACCGCCATAACATGCTACAGCACCCCGAGCCTCAGTGGGCTCTCCCCAGTCCCACCTTGAAGAGCCCTGGTGGTCTAGTGGACTCTGCAGGGGCAGGAAAGGGAAGGGAAAGGGAAATGGGACTTGATATATTGCCTTTCTGAGGTTTTTGCAACTACATTCAAAGCGGTTTACATATATTCAGATACTTATTTTGTACCTGGGCAATGGAGGGTTAAGTGACTTGCCCAGAGTCACAAGGAGCTGCAGTGGGAATTGTCAGTCCACCCATGCCATTATGATACCTCATTACAAAGGTCAGTTCATAACAATGTTCTACCAAAAAGCACTACTGACTTTGGGTTGTGATTGAACGAGGCCATGGGCTGGACACAGTTGGGAACAGTGAGATCCAAGCAGGGGTGTAGCTAGACCTCGTTTCGGGGGGGGGGGGGGTCTGAAGCCCAAAGTGGGGGACACAGTTTGGCCCGACTCCTTGCCATAACCCTACATACCTTGGCTGGTGGGGGTCCCCAACAAGTTTCACTAAAACCGAACATGCACGTGACATGAGAAGAAACATGGCAGGCAATGCACAGAGAACAGCACTGGAGAAAGGCTTCAGCTTTCAGGGACTGGGGACTCCTGCCAGCCAAACCAGGGACCCCAGATCCAACTTGGGGGGGGGGGCCCAGACCCCTAAGGCCCACCTTAGCTATGCCACTGGTTCCAAAGCCAGACAAAGTGCTCTATTTCACAAGTAACAGTTATCTGTTATGGCCTTTTGGTATGGGGTACATTGTACAAGGAAAGGCGCCCTATATAAGTCTGGCTTAATCATTAGGCAAACTAGATAGTTGCCAGCTGCAGTCAAAAAAGAATGACAGTTACTAAAAACCACACAACCATCAGCACACCCTTTCACCTGCAGGGTTGGTGGGAGATTTTCATTTAGTCTATTTACCTAGTCAAATGGCTATTGGAAATTGCCCTCATTAAATATATAAATACAAGTGCAATATTTAATCATATGGAGGGTAATTTTATAACAGACATCCTTATTTAAAAAGGCAAGCAGGCATCTACTTAAACACTATTTTAGAAAGATTTAGACCTCGGGATTCTATATATCGCGCAGAGATTTCCACGCGGAAATCGAAGCATATTTTATAACAATGCACATAAGCTAATTGGTTAACATGCTAATCAATGCTGATAATTGGATGTGTCTTTATAAAGTAATCAAATTCCCAAAAGGTCCCAACACTTAACATCTAATTTCTTATTACTTAATATGTCACAACTAGGTCATCTAAAAAAACATTTTGGGACCAGTCAGTGGTGGATGTGTTCCAAATAAACTCATTCAAAGGAGCACATTAGTCCATGCAAAATCATCATAGGTCCATTTTTTTTTCAATCTTTTTTAAAAAGTTCATAATGACAATGAATTTTCATAAAGTTCCAATGCAATTTCAGTTCAGTTCAATTCAATGTAAACTTCGATTCAACTGTCTTCAGCTATAATTCAATCCACTATTTAAAAATCTATGGGGGTCTTTTACTAAAGCTTAGTTTGACATCTGCAGCATAGGGTTACCATATGGCTCTAGAAAAAAAAGGACAGATTGAGCCAGTCTGGATTTTACTTCCATTGAAAGCAATGGAAGTAAAATCCGGACTGCCTCAATCTATCCTCATTTTTCTGGAGCCATATGGGGACCCTACTGCAGCAGGTCCCGTAGATAACTTGAGCTAAGCTTTAGGAAAAGAAACCCTATGTGGTGTCACTTATCTTAGTGACCAGAGCTGGTTGCAAAGTAGGAGATCCACTGCCTTTCGTTGTCTGCTTCAGGGCATCAAGTCTGCTTCATAGCATACTCTCCATAGCCTTAACAAATGGCCAATGAAAAGCAGTGGCTCTCCTACCTTGCATCAGACAGCTAACTAGCTGTGATCGCTAAGATAAATTGTGGATTAAATTGTAGAGTAAGATATTTGAATTGAAGTTTACATTGAATTGAATTGAAATTGCATTGGAGCTATGAAAACTCATTGTTATTATGAACTTCTTAAAAAAAGATTGACAAAAATGGACCGATGATGATTTTGCATGGACTATTGTGCTCCTTTGAATGAGTTTATTTGGAACACATCCACCGCTGACTGGTCCAAAAAATGTTTCTTTACATGACCTAGTTGTGACATATTAAGTAACAAGGAATTAGATGTTAAGTGTTGAGACCTTTTTGAGATTTGGTTATATCTTTTTGCCCCCGCTTAAATATATCTTTTGGATTTATATAGCATAAGTGCCAAAATTGTGTCTACTTTGCAGAAGTGGACATTTACTCCTGCTGTTAAGCAGGTGTGAATGTCCAAGCCTGGACTGTGCAAGTATGCCCATAGATTAGGGCATTTTATAGTCCACATGCAAATGCCACCCACTTTCCACCCAAACTTTGCCGTTCTTCATACCTATCGATGAAGTAGGCACCATCATGTCATGGCATGTGCTTTTATGCTGCTTTGAATTTTATAAGATCTCATTTATGTGTCTAAGTCAGTGTTTCATAAAATTACCCTCCTGATGTCCAATGTATTGTCACAGGATTGTTTTGGAAAGAGTGATGTTAAAATGATCCTGATTGCTAAGTCTCTGGGAGGATCTAGGTCCCTGAATGTTCTTTCACAGCACCACAAGATTTATGGCTCACCCATGGCAACTAATATCCTTACAATGGCCCTTTATGTGTAACATGAACTTACATGACTACTATGGATCTCTATGTTTTCTACTTACAGGGGAAGAGAGGTCCATGCCATAGGAAACATCACATGGTTGTCATCATGGAGTCTACCAGGAGGGTTCAAGAACTACCCTGTCTTTATTCCAGCAACCAGTCATCATGGAAGCAATGTCAAAGGTCAGGCAACCGTCAATGGTGAGACAAGAGAAGGAAGAAGAGGAGGAGATTGAGGGTATCAACATCTTTGTGGAAAAGGAAGCTATAGGGTACAGCTATTACCTCTCTTCTCCAGCTACTGGGCTGTGTTTCAGGCCTTGTTTGAACTCCCAGAGGATGACATGCTGAACACCTTTGCAAAATGTCTAATGACCCAGAATGAGGGGCGGGTGAAGGAGCAGGCAAGCATGATGGGTGAGCTCTGCAGATTTGTTTGCACAATGGAACATGTACTGCATTGATCAGAGGTCTGTCTGTAATTGTGGGTTGTAAACAATAAATCAAAGTAAATCAAATAATGAATCAGTCCTTTTCTCTCCTTCTGCCCCTTTTGAGCCTCTCTGCCCCTCTCTGAGAGTTTTATCAGTGGTTTATCCTGTGCTATCACCAGCTGCCAGCCATGGCTATAAAGTGCCAAATGAGATAATGTTGTTCAGAAGCACTTAAATAGGGTGGTTCATGGAGTCTTTGGCAGCTGTTCCAGACAATGGACAGTCAACCCCCCCCCCCCCCCCCCCCAGTTATGGAAATGCATACACTACAAACAAAGTTAGATATACAATCAAACCATTTCTTGCCACCAGTGCTCATGTCCTTGCTTCTATTGGCCTTCCAGCCATCGCTTCGTAGGGTCCACGCTAAACCCCCTTAGGAGGAGCCTGCCTGTGGGTCAGGGAAATTTTGTAGAGCATACAGCATGCAAATAAAAAGATTTTGCATTTTTGTGGGGTGGTAGATTTCCCCCAGACCCAGGGCTTTTTTTAAGGGGGTATTTAGTACCGGCGCCTTTTCCATTGTCTGCTAAAATTGACCCATGGACCCCAAATTTTAATGAAAGAGCTCAGGCTCTATACACCAATTCTACCTTGTCATAGATTCTGTGACTGGTTGCAGGGGGCCTGGCTATTGTGGGGTGGGTCTCTCAGTGATCACCCCACCCCTGAAGAGTGGCCTAGCATTTGAGTACTGGCACCTTTTTTTGCTAGAAACAAACACACTGCCCAGATCTATCTAGACACCTGAAATGTGTTTTCACATGGCTAAAGGTCCTTTCTGTGACAAGTCTGGAGTGCCTATAGGCCATGTTGTACCACTCCTCAGCTGGGAGTAATAAACCAAGTTTTCTGCAGATATCCTCTGTCATCTATAGGGGAGAAGACAGAGGATATCAGTAAACCCCTAATTCTAGAAACCTTCATGC
This sequence comes from Microcaecilia unicolor, assembly GCF_901765095.1. Lineage (NCBI taxonomy): Eukaryota > Metazoa > Chordata > Amphibia > Gymnophiona > Siphonopidae > Microcaecilia > Microcaecilia unicolor. The sequence goes on along the minus strand of NC_044035.1, from coordinate 335,750,756 downwards.
ACAATGTTATGTTTAGCACGCAAAGTTGTGCGCACAAGTGAAAGAATAGTGTCGGTTGCACATATAATATAATAATTAGCGGCTAATTAGCATCAATGCCCAATTATTTACTATAATTGGTGTTAACTGGTGCTAATTGGCACTAATTAGCAGTTATGTGCATAGCTGTCAGTTGGCATTCTGAAAATTGCATATGCAAAATGCATAACATGGAACTGCAAGAGGAGCATGGACCTGGAAGGGGTATGCCTAGCACTCACACATGTGGGGTATAGAATACTTGCACTTATGTGCCTATTTGCCCACAGGTGTGAGCATTTACATCAGCCATCGAGTGAGCATAGGTGCTCATGCCTAAAGTTAGGCATGCACTGTGGACTTACACTGGTATTTTATAATGACAATTTTGCATTTAATTGCAGTTATAGACTTTGGGCCCAATACTTAGTCTCCTGTGGGCAGTGTGTTTGTTACCCGCTGGTGGCGTTAAACCCAGATATTCAATGCCAAGCCATATCCGGCAACCAGCATTGAATATCCAGGTTTATTTTAGCCACTAAAAAGTTAACCAGCTATGCCAATATTCACCGGTTAACTTTTTAGTGGTCAAGATAACCGGTTATCTCCCGCTGAATATCCACAGTTAGGTGCTTAAACCCTATTTAACCGGTTAAATAATTTTGAATATCGGGGGGGGGGGGGGGGGAGGTTGAGGTTGTGTTTAGTGTGCATCATCCCGGTGCCTAACTTTAGGCAACCTATAGAGAAGACCCCCAAGGGCAATGGTGGTGTGGCAGGTTCATAGACATTGGTGTGACTCATGTACTTGAACTTGGTTTACTAAAAACTAACCTATTCAATAAGGCATACCACAATGATCCATTTTAACTATCAAACAATGATACTCTACCAAAACCAGACAAAACAAAATCGAACTCTTTACAATTGACTGATTCATGAACTCTGTTACTAATGAACTTTAACATATTGCCACTTATTCGCCGAAATGAACTTCTGTATTCGATTGTCTAACTGACTCTATACATTACTTTATCAGTTATGAAGTTTAATGCAATACCACTTTGTATTTCTCGTCCCGGAAATAGCGATCGCCATTACGGCATAATGTAAGCCACATTGAGCCTGCAAATAGGTGGGAAAATGTGGGATACAAATGCAACAAATAAATAAATAAATAAATAAATAAACTGCAAAAGGAATGAGAAGTTTATCTGGCGAGAAAAGAGCAGTGATAAGATAGTGAATGTTGTCAGAGGTTCTTCCTTACCTGGATGTCATCCACTAGTGATCTGACACTTGTTCATACCATACTGAAACAGAAAGTATGTTGTTATGGCAATTCCAAGCTGGACTATTGTAATATAGTCTTCCTGGGCTGCAATAATTTCTTATTAAAAAAAGATCCAACCTTACAGAACACCACCATGAGACTTTTCTGTAATGACCGTCGTAGCAACCATTTCTCTCCACTCCTTAAATCTCATCATTGACTTCCTATAGAAAAATGTATTACCTTTAAAGTTCTTCTTGCTTTCAAAGCCCTCCATATTGGCCTACCACTTTATCTCTCATCCCTCACTATCCCTTCTCTTAACGATCATCGTCTCATTTTCCCAAACCTGAAACAAGCCACCCTAGAATCAACAAGATGTCAGGCATTGTTTTTTGCAGCACCATGGCTTTGGAACTACTTTCTCTCTCCCTGTAGAGCTGAAACATCCCTGAAAAATCTTAAGCCACTCCTTAAACCCTGGCTTCTCCAAGAAGCCTTCCCTGCTGCTTAATCTGATACTGCTCTCGGCTCTCTCACTGTGACTAACGATCTAAGACCTAGTCCCTGTTATCTTTTTATCTATTATTGTCTCGTTTTTGTTGTTTCTTTTGAATTTATTTATTTATTTATGTATTGGGATTTATTAACCACCTACATGAAGAGATATACCCAAGGTGGTAAATGAGTGATTATCTTTTCTTTCCTATCAACCAATGTAGCTTTTTTTTCTACATGTTCTATTCTATTACTTGCGTGTTCAGAGAGTGAAAGACGTTGTAGGTTCTCTACTGGCATAACTCCCTTTAGCTGACTTGATTGCAATGTGCAAGCATTCTATTGCCCAAACTGAGGGACAGTGAGCAAAGTCATAACATTTATCATGTTTTTTTTTTGTATATCTTCAGGAAAAGAAATGTTGATTAGTTCTCCTGAGAAAAGCACTCAGAAACAATGAAATGTTGGCTGACATAGTTCACTAACATATTCCTTGCCAAAGCCGCTCAGTGGCCAAAAAGGCAAGGACTGTGGTGACCTTCAAATGTATTAGCATGTATGTCTCCTAGTGGAAACCTGTAGTTCAACCTGTAATTTCTGGAATAGGTGAAGAATGTTCTTATGATATCTAAATCGGAGTAGACATTGCTCCTCCGACAAGTCCAACAAGTAGATCTCGAGCCTATATATGTGTTCTGCAGGGATTACCACCTCCTCCTCCTCCTCCTCAGTTGCCTCTGTACTCTCCCAGTCAGAGACCACATAAACCACTGATTTAGTACACATCCTAAATATGCTACTCAGCAGCAGTTCACCCAGAACCACAACCAACACACTCATACCTACCACCAATTCTCCAGCTATATCTCTATACATCCATACACCTCCACAACCCCTCAAACCCCCAGACACCCATCCATACACAGACCCAGTCATACATGCCCGGAGTGGACAGACACAAATAACAAATAGCAGACACACAGGCAAAGAACAAGGTAGACAGACAGGGAAGATAGAGACCAAATAGCAAAAAGACTGACAAGCAATGACCAAGAACTTGCAATCTTCTCACCAGCACGAATCACTGCTCCCACCACCAGTTCCCGATAGACAAGTAGGTCCAACCTTAGGCATCCTATAGCACTAGCGGTGGCAAATGTAGGTGTTAATATTGTTTACTGCCATTATAAAATATGCAGGACGGACATATTTCAGAAACGTGTTCCTGAAATTCCATCAGCACGCCCATTTTTAGATCGCACAAAATTATGTAAAACTCTTATACACATGTTCTCTTTCCTTTTAAAATTGCGTTGTGCATAAAACCCTTCTTGTATGCACATAATGGCCACTTTTATGCACCTATTCACTGCATAAACCTTTTAAAATTATCCTCTGTAAGCAGCACTATATTAAAAATCTGTTTTTCTTTTTGTTAGCGCACTCATCTGTTTTATTACTATATGTAAAAGAATGAGTGGTGTAGAACAGGTAAAAGGGAATCGATTTTTTAATCTTTCAAAAAGTACAAAGACTAGGGGACACTCAATGAAGTCATATGGTAATACTTTTAAAATGAATATAAGGGAATTCTTTTTTTACTCAACAAGGTTTTCCACTCATTGCCAGAGTATGTGATTGCAGCGGTTAGTGTATCTGGGTTTAAAAAAGGTTTGGACAAGTTCCAGGAGGAAAAGTCCATAATCTGCTATTGAGATGGACAGGGGGAAATCATTGCTTGCCCTGAAATTGGTAATATGGAGTGTTGCTAAGTTCCAGGAGGAAAAGTCCATAATCTGCTATTGAGATGGACAGGGGGAAATCATTGCTTGCCCTGAAATTGGTAATATGGAGTGTTGCTACTATTTGGGATTCCAGAATCTTGTTACTCTTTGGGATTCTGGAATCTTGGTACTCTTTGGGATTCTGCCAGGTACTTGTGACCTGGATTAGCCAGTGTTGGAATCAGGATACTGGGTTAGATGGACCATTGGTCTGACCCAGTATGGCTATTCTTATGATCTAGTAAATATTACCAGAACACATAACTAATAGTTATTGTCATTACAGTACAGATCAAGCTGCCTGCCTGATTGATGAACCTAAACAAAGTGGAAATTATAAATACCCAGATAAACTTCCAGGACAGACCTACGATGCAGATACACAATGCAAATGGCAATTTGGAGGAAAGGCAACACTATGCAACCTCACTTTTACCAAGGTATTGTACTTATTTCATGCTAAGATTAGACCATGCATTAAAAACACCTGCTCAAAGTATATGAACTATAACACTGTGACTCAAAGATTGTGCAGGTGTGTCAAGTCTTAATTTTACCACATGACTTGTTGTTTAAAACTATAGCAATTCCCCCTCTTTATCTTTTGTGGTTTGCTGATGAACAACTGGTATGTGTGCCACAGACAGATCAAGTTTATTTAGTTTTGATATACTGTTGATCAGAGAAGAAAAAAATTACTAAAATATAAAGTCATAATATCCAGTCCTCAAACTGACCCCAGAGCGTGAGGACTCACATCTAGCTGAAGAATGTTGACATTCATATACTTCTTGGAACAGATGTATTTCTAAACTGTTTTTGAGAAATGAATAAATGAAATGTCTTGTCTTATGTAACGAAGAAGTGTATTCTAAAATGTTGACCTGATCATGCTAAAGATAGCATACCTGATGGTGTCCATTCTGCCTATTTTTTAATGATGGTATTTTGTCATGAGATTTTGATGGCGCAATCTAAGCTGCAGTAAAAAGGGACCTGTGCTAGTGAAGGGGGGTCATTTTTGCTGCACGCTGCAGCCTTTTTTACCGCAGTGGGTAAAAATGCCTGAAAATACCATGTGGCCATGTGAGGGGGAGCACTTATCACCACCCATTAAGGTGGCGGTAAGGGCTTCGGTGCTAACCCAGCGGTAACTAATTACTGCTGGGTTAGCGCTGCGCTACAAAATAGCCATCTATTTTCCCATCGTGGCAAATGGCGCACACTGGAGCTGGAACTACCACCGGCGCCCGCATTGGACCAGAGGTAGTTCCAGATTAACGTGCTTAGGTAAGCCCACGTCGGGCTTGCCACTGCTTTATAAAAGGGTCCCCAAATTTCCTAGTGGGGATTTGTGTCATTTAAAAACATGCTAGAAAAAAAAGAACTAAGCTCATGATTTCGAATCTGATCCTTGCTGGTATAGGTAACCAATGTTCATTGTGGGATCAAATTTTTGGGCATAAGTTGATAGTTTGACAATTGTATTCTGATTAGTTGTAAGGGCCCTTTTTCTAAGCTGCATTAGGCACTAAAAATGGAGTATCATGGGGCACATTCAGGCGTCCTGTGGGAACTCCAAAATGTGTACGTGCTAACTGCACTAAAAAATATTTCAAATTTTTTGAGTGGGCATGTCATGGTTGGAGAGTGAGTATTCCTGCACTAACTGCATTACCACGCAGGGATACCATTTGAGCCCTTACTGCGTATAAGATGGGTGTCTGTAAGTGCTCATGCGGTAATTTTTTAAAATGACCACGCACTAATGGCAACATTAGTTAATGACTACTAAAAATTTGCCTTACAGATTAGGAAAAAGGACATAAATCTCTGGTTAATTAGCTTATTAAAGTGAGCCTCAATGGCCTGGGGAAAGTCATAGACCTTTACTAAAATACAACCCCTTTTGGGTTAACTCATTGGCTCGTTGTGATAGACTGCAAAAGCAACAGTGGGAATCAAATCCTACATGAGGAGGAAAAAACACTAAAGAAAAAAGCAGTCACACACAACCAAACAAACCTTAACATGCTCCAAAAAAATTATCTTAAAGCATCGTCATCAGTCATATCTCCATAATCTTACAAAAGCAACGCCCAAAGGAATCAAATGAGTGTCCCCTGTCCTAATCTGTAGGGCAAAATTATTTTTAGTAGTTGTTGATATTTTTTGCCTTTCCAATACAATTCTTGCTAACATTAGTGAATGGCCATTAATACAAAAATTAGAAAAATAGGTCATTTTACAGTTGTGCTAAAATTGTCCTTAGCATGTGGAAAAGACCCGTGTAAAGACTCGCTAAGGCTACTTTTTGCAACAGCTTACTAAAAGAACTCCTTAGTATCTTTGGTAGGGAGCCTGTATAAAAGAGCATTACAGTAATCTAAGTGAGTAAGAACTAAAGTAATAAATAAGGTCCATAATGCACCTTGTTGGACTAGGCCATGGACATAACAAATTAATTTTAATTTAAAACAAAATTTTTGTACCAGGAACGTTTCATGCTTTAAAACTTTAGCTCAGACCATGCTCTAAATTTTGCAACTCGATTATCTGATGGTGTTATTTTCCAATTGTAGGACATATGCAAATCCCTCTGGTGTCACAGAGTTGGTCATAGATGTGAGACAAAGTTCATGCCAGCTGCAGAAGGAACAGTTTGTGGCCTGAATATGGTAATCTGCATGTAAACATTTTGGGAGCTTTATAAAGCTAGAACTTTGAAAGCAAAATGTGTCTACTTCTCCCCAAAACTGATATTCTATAGAAGTTAGACCTTAGTGCCAAAGTTAGTCACCTAGATCAGCATATTGAACGGTAATTCTGTAATGGCATCTGGGCACCAAGATTCTGTTGTAAAATGCTAGTGTAAATCGGCATCTACATGTCTAGGATTAGGCGCATCGACTTACACCATATCTATAGCAAGCTTAAATGCACTCGCCTACATGAACACTTTAGCACATAACTTACAATATTCTGTAAGTTATGCAAATAAATAGAAGCCCCGCCTATGGCCCACCCATATCCCACCCATATGTATCCCTTCTTGTATTTGCACACTAAACAAGTTGTGTGTGTTATCTGCCAGATTCTAAATATTGCGCCTTAATTTCCGTGTGGAAATTGAAGCTTATTCTATAACAATGCACGTAACTTAATTGGTAAACTAGCTAATCAGTGAGGTGAATTGGATGTTAACAAGCAATTATCAGCATTAATTGGCATTAAGATTTACGTACAGAACTCGGTAAGCATATTTTGTAATGCGGTGCACGTAAATTCTAAGTCACATGAGTTGAATAGGGGATGTGGCCATGGGCGAGGCATGGGTGTTTCTAAAACCTATGCCCATTGTTATAGAATACACCCACTTTTCACCTAATTTATGCATCAGGTTTTATGCCAAGTAAAAAACATGGTGTAAATAGCCGTGACTAAATTTGGTTGCATGGAGAGGTGCTCGGCGTATTCTACATACTGCATGGAAAGTTAAACCTATTCTATAAAATTTAGGCGTACTTTAGAGAATACGCCTAGGTGTATTTTTTTCTGTGCAGATGTTTCATAGTAACATAGTAGATGACGGCAGAAAAAGACCTGCATGGTCCATCCAGTCTGCCCAAGACAAACTCATATGTGTATACCTTACCTTGAATTTGTACCTGTCCTTTTCAGGGCACAGACCATATAAGTCTGCCCAGCAGTATTTCCCGCCTCCCAACCACCAGTCCCGCCTCCCATCACCGGCTCTGGTACAGACCGTATAAGTCTGCCCTCCCCTATCCTCGCCTCCCAACCACCACCCCCTCTTCCCCCCAACTGCTCCGCCACCCAATTTCAGCTAAGCTTCTGAGGATCCATTCCTTCTGCACAGGATTCCTCTATGCATATCCCACGCATGTTTGAACTCCGTTACCGTTTTCATCTCCACCACCTCCCGCGGGAGGGCATTCCAAGTGTCCACCACCCTCTCCGTTTCAGGCACCATATATATAGAATCTAGCCCTATATATTTAAATTTGTTTATTGAGGGTTTACATGATGCTATAGCGGTGAGAGGATCCGAGTCTGGCTAGCTCCGGGGCCCCAGTCCCATTATTGTATCTTAAAGTTCACAGTCCTTCACGTATTATTTCTATATTGATGTAGCTAGTTGCTAAAAGTGCATGGACAAATTTTTGCAATGTGGGAGTGGTGATAGGTCGAACAGAGCAGGAAAAAAAAACGTGAAAGTCTACGTCAATCTGACAGTAACACGGGCGTGTTCAGCAATAATGGCTAGCATGTGGGCGTTGCCTCGTGCAAACCCATTAGTGCATGAGCCCTTATTTTCTAGAAAATAGGTATAGTTAAGGGCTCAAGCACTAATAGCCACTAATGGAAACTTTAGTGCATGTACAATACCAATGTGCTTAGTGAATCAACAATTAACACCTATGTACTGGAGCATGTAGTGCAAAAGAGAGGAAACCTCATACGAACTGTGGTACTGCCTGGTGTTTGCAACCAGAAAATAATTAAGGCTTACAGTGAAAAAGTAATCACGGGTAAAAACCTCTCTACTGGGCACTTAGTAAATACGATAGTGGCAAAAATCATCTAACCACTCGTCCTGTCTCAATAATTTAGAAAGTGGCCAAATAGCCAACACATCTTATACTGTTTGTACTGCTGTGTAGCTTAGCTCCATTTGCTCCGCACTGCTGAGGTCCCGATGGACCCGTTTCGCTGCCGCTTTCTCAAGGGTCCTCAACACACAACCCGGCGAGCTGGGAGCTGCTGTAGCGAATCGACACGGAGTGGCTATTTGGCCACTTTCTAAATTATTGAGACAGGATGAGTGGTTAGATGATTTTTGCCACTATCGTATTTACTAAGTGCCCAGTAGAGAGGTTTTTACCCGTGATTACTTTTTCACTGTGAGCCTTAATTATTTTCTGGTTGCATACACCAGGCAGTGCCACAGTTCGTATGAGGTTTCCTTTCTTTTGCACTACACGCTCCAGTACATAGGTGTTAATTGTTGATTCAATAAGCACATTGGTATTGTACAGTCACATTGTGAATCAGGTCTATATTGGTATACTTTGAAATTTAGTGCATGGCCATTATTGCTGATATACTAAAATCGGCCATTTTACTCCCGTGTTAAAAGGTGATTTCAGCGGGCGGGAATCCCACATGCTAGTAATAGTGCAGGCCCCCTACTACTACTACTACTACTACTATTTAGCATTTCTATAGCGCTACAAGGCATACGCAGCGCTGCACAAACATAGAAGAAAGACAGTCCCTGCTCAAAGAGCTTACAATCTAATAGACAAAAAATAAATAAAGTAAGCAAATCAAATCAATTAATGTGAACGGGAAGGAAGAGAGGAGGGTAGGTGGAGGCGAGTGGTTACGAGTCAAAAGCAATGTTAAAGAGGTGGGCTTTCAGTCTAGATTTAAAGGTGGCCAAGGATGGGGCAAGACGTAGGGGCTCAGGAAGTTTATTCCAGGCGTAGGGTGCAGCGAGACAGAAGGCACGAAGTCTGGAGTTGGCAGTAGTGGAGAAGGGAACAGATAAGAAGGATTTATCCATGGAGCAGAGTGCACGGGAAGGGGTGTAGGGAAGGACGAGTGTGGAGAGATACTGGGGAGCAGCAGAGTGAGTACATTTATAGGTTAGTAGAAGAAGTTTGAACAGGATGCGAAAACGGATAGGGAGCCAGTGAAGGGTCTTGAGGAGAGGGGTAGTATGAGTAAAGCGACCCTGGCGGAAGATGAGACGGGCAGCAGAGTTTTGAACCGACTGGAGAGGGGAGAGGTGACTAAGTGGGAGGCCAGCAAGAAGCAGATTGCAGTAGTCTAGACGAGAGGTGACAAGGGTGTGGATGAGGGTTTTGGTAGAGTGCTCGGAAAGAAAGGGGCGGATTTTATGGATGTTGTAAAGAAAGAAACGACAGGTCTTGGCGGTCTGCTGGATATGAGCAGAGAAGGAGAGAGAAGAGTCAAAGATGACCCCAAGGTTTCGAGCTGAGGAGACAGGGAGAATGAGAGAGCCATCAACAGAAATAGAAAACGGGGGGAGCGGGGAGGTGGGTTTGGGGGGGGAAAATGAGAAGCTCGGTTTTGGTCATATTTAATTTCAGGTGGCGTTGAGACATCCAGGCAGCAATGTCAGACAAGCACGCTGAAACTTTGGTTTGGATGCAAGGTGAGATATCAGGGGTAGAAAGGTAGATTTGGGAATCATCAGCATAGAGATGGTAGGAAAAGCCATGGGATAAGATTAATGAACCAAGGGAAGAAGTGTAGATAGAAAAGAGGAGGGGACCAAGAACAGAACCCTGAGGTACGCCGACAGGCAGAGGGATAGAAGTAGAAGAGGATCCACCAGAGTGAACACTAAAGGTGCGGAGGGAGAGGTAGGAAGAGAACCAGGAAAGGACAGAGCCCTGGAATCCAAGTGAGGACAGGGTATCGAGAAGTATGCTGTGATCGACAGTGTCAAAAGCAGCGGAAAGATCAAGAAGAATGAGGATGGAATATTGACCTCTGGATTTAGCCAGTAATAGGTCATTGGAGACTTTAGTAAGCGCAGTTTCGGTTGAGTGGAGAGGGCGAAAACCAGATTGTAATGGGTCAAGAATAGCATGTGAGGAGAGAAAATCAAGGCAGCGGCGGTGAACAGCACGCTCAAGTAATTTGGAGAGAAAAGGAAGGAGGGAGATGGGTCGGTAATTAGAGGGACAAGTAGGGTCAAGTGAAGGCTTCTTAAGGAGAGGTGTGACCACAGCATGTTTAAAGGCAGCAGGGACAGTCGCAGTGGAAAGTGAGAGGTTGAGAATGTGACAGATAAAAGGAATAAGAGTAGGAGAGATGGCATTAAGAAGGTGGGTGGGAATGGGATCAGAGGAACAGGTGGTACATTTTGAGGAAAAAAGGAGAAGTGTAGTTTCCTCAATAGTAACTTCAGGAAAGGATGAAAGGGAATGAGGGGAAGGAGAGAGAGGGGAACGGACTAGTGGAGGGAGAGCTGGTGAGGTAGAGAAAGCAAGGTTTATCTTTTGAACCTTGTTGTGAAAGAATTCAGCAAGGGTCTGAGAAGATAATGAAGGGGGAGTTGGGGGAGGGGGCACCTTGAGGAGAGAGTTCAATGTGGTGAAGAGAAGTCGAGGATTAGAGCCAAGAGAGTTGGTCAGTTGGATATAATAATCCTGTTTGGCACGTAAAAGAGCAGATTGGAAGGAGGTCAGCATGAACTTAAAGTGTAAGAAATCAGCAAGGGCCCGAGATTTCCACCAGAGGCGTTCGGTGGAGCGGGTACAGGAACGTAGGTAGCAGATATTAGAAGTCAGCCAAGGTTGGGGTTTTGTACGCCTTACAGGGCGGGTCATCAAAGGTGCAAGAGTGTCTAAGGCAGAGGATAGAGTATTGTTGTAAGAAGAAACAGCCTCGTTGACAGACGTGGATGGTGCCACAGTAGAGAGGAGGTTTGAAACATGGGAAGATAGAGATGAAGGGTCAATATCGTGAAGATTCCTAGATAAATTAGATAGGATAGGACGGGACTGGGAGGGAGGAGATTTAAGTGTGAAGTTATAAGATGGTGATTAGAGGAGGGATGATCAGAGGCAAGGAAACTAGAAGGTGAACAGTTGGAGGAGAAGATGAGATCAAGACAGTGACCATTTTGATGAGTGGGGGAGGTGGAGCATAGTTGGAGATTAAAGGACGACGTTAAAGCGAGTAACTTGGAAATATAAGAGTTGGAAGGATCATTAGCAGGAATATTAAAGTCACCAAGGATGAGAGAGGGGGAGGAAGGATCATGGAAGAAGGCAAGCCCCCTTTTAGTGCAGCTTAGTAAAAGGGCCCCTAAATCTAGACACTGATACGCTACAAAATTTGTCATCAGTGGGAGTTTTATGCTGATACGGCAATATTTAAAATGTCAAGAAAATATTCAGATAGTATATTTGTAAAATTAACATCCAGACTGTAAAACCAAGCAAAGCAATAAATCTAAAGAGAGGCTACTCAGCAGCTAAAAATGTTGTTTATTTGATATTATGGTAAAGCAGAAATGTCAAATTACCCTGTAGGTGGACAATAAAAATGGAAAATTCAGCAATAAACATATGGCATAAATTTGAAGAAACGTACTTCCCTCTCACGCTAATGACAGTCCACAGTAAACATTGATGAGGCCAAACTGATCCATTGGGTAAAGAGGTTTAAAAAAGTAGTCCTTTAACAGGCTAATGGAAGCCTCACATGCCCTAACAAATGCAAGCCACATGAACCAGTATGAGGGGGTAGCAGTAATTGCAAATTTTAGGAAATGACTAGTTGGTAAATCCTAAATGACAATTATATGTGAAGAATACATAAAGTGGTACTTTTCATAACACAACCCTAAATATAAGAACAGACAGGAAATCTGGAAGTGAAACAAGTTATTATCTGGACCTCTTTTCATACAAAAGAAACATCTTCTGGAATCTGGAACAGGGATATATCCAGGGCTTTTTTTTGAGGGGGCACTTGGAGGTACTGAGTGCCGGCACCTTTTCCATTGTCTGCTAAAATTGACTCATGGTCCCCAAGTTTTAATGAAAGAGCTCAGGCTCCACACACCAATTCTGCCTTATCGTAGATTCTGTGACTGATTGCAGGGGGCCTGGCTATTGTGGGGTGGATCCCTCAGTGATCACCCCACCCCTGAAGGGTGGCCTGGCATTTGAGTATCGTCACCTTTTCCATTGTCTGCTAAAATTGACTCATGGTCCCCAAGTTTTAATGAAAGAGCTCAGGCTCCACACACCAATTCTGCCTTATCGTAGATTCTGTGACTGATTGCAGGGGGCCTGGCTATTGTGGGGTGGATCCCTCAGTGATCACCCCACCCCTGAAGGGTGGCCTGGCATTTGAGTATCGTCACCTTTTCCATTGTCTGCTAAAATTGACCCCATGGTCCCCAAGTTTTAATGAAAGAACTCAGGCTCTATACATAAATTCTGCCTTGTCATGGATTCTGTGTTTGGTTGCAGGGGGCCTGGCTATTGTGGGGTGGATCCCTCAGTGATCATCCCACCCCTGAAGGGTGGCCTGGCATTTGAGTACCGACACCTTTTTTGCTAGTAAAAACGCACTGGTTATATCTAAAAGCTAGTAGGAACTAGAATTCGTCTCTAGCCTTGACCTCTTGCTCTTGGGGTATGTGAAAATACTCATGACCCCCTTTTTGTATATTACCCCACCGAGTGTGATTTTTCTAAAATCTGAACATTGATCTTTCTTGCACACAATCCAAACCACGTGCAAATTCTAGCATCGGTTGCGTCCTTGAGACTGGACAAGTCTTTCTTGATTGCACTGGCAGATTCAGGTTTTTGACAGCAAATTAGATTCAAGTAAATGCTCAATGCATGACAATATAGAGAAGGCTCTGAGTTGGGCTCTTTGGATTCAAACAATCCAAGTCAAAAACAATCTGCTAGTTTTCATTGCATCTCCATTTGCAAACAATGTTCCGAAGTCCATATTGCACTTCCTTGGTTTTGTGTATTCCGAAACTGGAAGGGATGCAGGCTGCAGCTTTCAACAGCACAAGGAAGAAGAACTTAAAACAAGGCCTCAGCTGGGATGGCGGGGGTTGGGGTCCCTCGCCAGCTGAAGTAATATTTTTAAAGCCACCGGCAGGAGGAAGCGGACCTCGGCGGGGGTAGGTGACGGCGGTAGGCTGGGGAGGGTTGACTGCGGTAGGCGGGGGAGGATTGACGGCAGTAGGGGGGGTGGCGGCCGGGGGGGCTATAATGTGCCTCCTCACTCTAGCCCCTGCCCCCCCCCTACCGCCGAACCTCAGATACGCCCCTGTTGAGGGATATCTAGAAAGTCAGACTGGTTTGCAGCTCTCCAAGATTGCAATTTGACACCCCTTCTTTATGAAAGGGGAAGTAAGGACTAATTTTGTGAGTAGACTGGACACTGGCCTACTGTATTTGTTTTTAATTATTTATTGAAAATAAAGATTTTGTATGACTGGTAGCGCTATAGAAATGATTTATAGTAGTAGTAGTATCTGGGCTGTTTTAAGGGCTGTGCATTACCATGGTGAAGAGCTAGATTAGATTTCAGGATGGGAGCCTTGCTTTTCAATTCAGCAAGAACCAGGAGGGGAGGGGGAGGAGGGAGGGGAGATCATCTCAGGAATTGTTTATTGGTGACACCCAGTGGCTAAGCTTAGAATCCTCATTAGCCAGGTTCCAGAGAGAACCCAGACTAGGTATTTGCAAATGAAGGTTTTATGATTACAGTATTATAAAACCCAGTGAAGGGAAACTCCAATTCGGCAAGAAACTCAAAGTAACAGGAGGAAACTGCCAAGGCATAAAACAAATCAAGGAGGAGGGGAGGGATATTCAAAACAATTTAACCAGACAGAAGTGGCTCCTGGCCGGTTAAGCCACTTGTGCAGGGCTATCCACTGATATTCAGTGGCACTTAACCAGTTAATTCCACTGAATATCACCATAGACCACTACTGCTATTTTGTGGGCAGTCCGGGGACAGAGTTAGCCCTTATGCATTTAAGTGCCCATATTCAGCACCTAACTGCCTACCTTTAATGCTGATATTGGAATGCATAAAAGTCAGTTTTTATGCGGTGTCACTTTTTTTTTAATTTATAAGAATTCAAATTTACAAGCAATAAAATAACTTGCCAGAAATACAGAGAAAGTAATACACAAGAATTATTTCAATCAGGTAATTCTATTCTCTTCCTTAGACCACAAAATAGGGAGAGTGAAACAAGACAAGGAGATCAATTAAACAATAGTAAACAGAAAAAAACGTGGTATTAACCTGATTATCCCCAGTTATTATTTATCTAAATCATTATTCCACATTAATCTTCTGGTTGGCTTCTTCAAACCCAAAACGGTGTATATTCAATTTATTTAGTTGGAAACATACTTATTAGTTAAAATAATACACCTAATTTCATTTTTTCTCTTTTAAAACCAGAAATTATTTAACAATGCGAACACTTGAGTCTCTAATCCAATTCCCACTGATTAAGGTAATCCCAGTTTCACAGGCTTCACTCCTTTTGAATTAATATTACTAAGTAATAATTTATATTACTAAGAGGAATCATTACAAAGGAAAATAACAAAATGTTCAGGAAATATTTCTGAGGAAATCTTTAGGAGTCATACCCGGAACTCTGGGAAAACAACAATCTCAATATTAATAATCTGTAATAATATTCATTTTGTTCAAATTTCTGGTCTATTGTCATTTTCAAAATCTTAACCGTTTCCTACTACTGTAGAACTTCATTTGCTGTATCAATTTTTCTTTCTCATACGCGGTGTCACTTTATGCATTTTAAGAACATTTTAAGAACATCCTCCAGTTTCTGATATCCTTGGTCGCTCTCCCACTTTCTGTTCTCTGTTGACCTGATATGGCCTGGCATTTAATATGTAGGAATAACCCTAGTGGCGGCTTAAAAAAATTTCACCACCGCTGGCTGAATATCTGTCTCCAAGTATTTTATCATTAAAGCAGAAATGAATGTGTAAGATCTGATTTAACACTATGGGGTCCTTTTTCCAAGCTGCGGTAAAAAGGGCCCTGCACTAGCGGCGGGCCTGTTTTTGCTGCATTCTAAGGCCTTTTTTTTACCGCAGTGGTTAAAAAAGGCTAAAGCTAGCCATGGCCATGCAGTAAGATTGCTCTTACCATGTGGCCATGTGAGGGGGAGCACTTACTGCCACCCACTGAGGTGCCAGTATGGGCTCCTGCGCTATCCCAGCAGTAACTAGGCAGTGCACAAAGCTGCCCGATTACCACCGGGTTAGCGCCGTGCTAAAAATATGGGCCGATTGTCCCTAGCACAGGAAATGTTGCGTGCCAGGGCTGGAACTACCACTGGAACCTGCTTTGGGCCAGATGTAGCTTGAGATTAACGTGTGTTAAGCCCGCATTGGGCTTACCGCCGCTTTGTAAAAGGTTCCCTAAGATAATTAATGATTAGTTACTTTTGTGACTACTGTGTGATGTTTGCTGTTTATCAGCAGTTTCATATGCCCATATGCAAGAACTATTCTGACATGAAGGATTTAAAATCTATCTATCTATCTATCTATCTATCTATCTATCTATCTATCTATCTATCTATCTATCTATCTATCTATCTACCCATCAAAGAACGTATCCATCTATCTATCTATCTGTCTGGCTACCCATCAAAGAACGTATCATAGTAACATAGTAGATGACGGCAGAAAAAGACCTGCACAGTCCATCCAGTCTGCCCAACAAGATAACTCATATGTGCTACTTTTTGTGTATACCCTACTTTGATTTGTACCTGTGCTCTTCAGGGCACAGACAGTATAAGTCTGCCCAGCACTATCCCTGCCTCCCAACCACCAGCCCCGCCTCCCAACCACCGGCTCTGGCACAGAACGTAGAAGTCTGCCCCGCACTATCCCCGCCTCCCAACCACCAGCCCCGCCTCCCGATCTTGACTAAGCTCCTGAGGATCCATTCCTTCAGCACAGGATTCCTTTATGCTTATCCCACGCATGTTTGAATTCCGTTACCGTTTTCATTTCCACCACCTCCTGCAGGAGGGCATTCCAAGCATCCACTACTCTCTCCGTGAAAAAATACTTCCTGACATTTTTCTTGAGTCTGTCCCTCTTCAATCTCATTTCATGTCCTCTCATATCGCCTTTAAGGTCTGTACCTTGATTCACAGGATCATTTATGGAGAACTTTCCGAATACATGCTAGATCTGGGCGATCTACCACCCAGAAAACAGGTCCAGTTTCTCCTGATCCTACCTAAATTTACATTATCCAGTTTGCAGTGGCCTTAAATACAAATCTACCTACGCCTCCAACTTCTCCTTCATAGGCACACAACTATGGAATGCTTTACCAAAATCCTTAAAATCTACTCAGAACTATCTAACTTTTAGAAAATTATTGAAGACCACCCTGTTTAAGAAGGCCTACCTTCCAGACTCAACATAACCTACTTCTTCCTGGTCTCACCAAGATTCATGGACTCTATTACCTTGTATTATCTTTTGCTATCTTTGTTGTTCGTTGATACCTATTTGCCTATTATCTTACTTTTACATAGTTTAATTGTACTTTCTCTGTACTGTAGCCTACCCTACGGTTTGTGTAAGCCACATTGAGTCTGCGATTAGTGGGGAAATGTGGAGTATAAATGTATTAAATAAATAAATAAATAAATAAATAAATCTATCTTATTATTTAACAGTGGTGTCGAAGAGGGCAGTGCGTAAAATATGGAGATCATGGCCCTAGACCAGTTAATGGCCTCTGGTCCGAATGGTCCAGTTGGTCAGACTGCTCCCGTAGTTGTGGAGGTGGAGTGACCTATCAGGAGAGGCACTGCAACAACCCAAAGTAAGTAGGGAAGTTAGAAAGGTAGGATTTTAATGCGGATTATTTATACATTGTTTTCACTCATCTTTCCTGAAGTTGGTCATTTACAGAGGTGTACATTGATCCCACATGGCATGTCATTTCTTTAAACTTATTAAAGCCCATCACTGGGCAAGCTTTATGAATTATGATCCACTGTTGCTATCACAGTGTACAGTACTGAATGTAAGGATATCACATTACAAGGTAAAACGAAATCTGCTCTAATGCATTTGTTACAAATATGTTTGCCAGTGTTACTTATTATCAAAGATACTTTGCTTTGATAAGGACATTCTATTCATTGACTTATCATTTTCCCATGAACTGAAGGTGAAATTGTATTATTCACAGATGTGCAGTTATAGGGTAGCTTCAAGGAGGCATGGCTAAGAATAAGGAGTTCGTATTCAACATCTAAAAAGGAGTAATGTGAACGAACCTTTAAATAAAGGGTCTTCTGTGCAGTGCTACAGAATGATAATTCTTAAACTATATGAATTTACCCATTTGAGGGTAAGAAGTTATTGTTCAGCTGCTGTCTATGGCAGCTCAGTTTCCAGCTTCTAATAGCTACTTCCTGTATTTTTCAGCGCTCCAGGACATCCTCCTGAGAAGGAAACAGGAAATTGTTTAAAGCCAGAAGTTGGCTCCAGCTATGAATGTTATCGATAGCTAATAGACCTAGTGACAACAACTGAAATGGCCAATCTAGTTTACCCAGGGGCCTTTTTATTAAGCGATAATGATGAAGTAATAATGAAGATGTGTCAATAGGATAATTCACATAATTAAGCATAAAACAAAAAAATACCAAAAAAGAAAGATTTTTTCACGGGGTTTTTTTTTGTCTATGATGACTTTTTGTGCGTGCATTAAAATTCTTGGACAATAAGTTGCCGCATCAGTTGAGACTTCCCCTCCCCCCCCTTTTCAATATAGACACCAGAATACTGCCTGGCTTTTTTTTTTTTGTGATTTCACAATTAGAGAGCTGTAATTGTTGATCTGTGTATGATCTTTTTGGTAAATATTGGAATGCCCATAAACACTCATTTCCCCACCCATAACCATGCCCCTTTTTGCCTCTGTGTTCGGCACACATCTTTAGAGAATATACTTAGTGAGCTGTGTGCCTAAATTCTAATTAGTGCTCATTTTTGCTTTTTAAGTGCTGTTAGCAGTGCTCGTTAGCTTGTTAATTTGCGTGCATTGTTATAGAATCCGTGCTGATTTTGATGCGGATCTTTAGAATCCAGGGGTAAGGGGGGAATTGATCAAGTGGCGTTAGGGCTTTAAGTCATGTTATTTGGCTCTTAATGTGCCTTAAATTGCCCTAAAGCCACTTGACTAAAAATACCACAGTGATAATTAAGTCACCGCAGGTTACACAGTAATAAGATGCAAAATATCCCATCCATGGATTCATTGACCAAATTAATTTCATATTTACATGCCTTCTGCTCTCTGGATCCAATTCCATCTGATTGTCAGAAGTTACCCTCATTGAAGTTGATACCATATATTCACTCTAAGTTACGTGCGCCGATTTTGGCACCTAAATCTAAACATACTATGTAGAAGCTGAGGGTAACTGACTAAGTTGCCACTCCACCTCCAGTCGCTCCTAACCTTGTCAATTAGAAGATGGCCAGTTAGATGTGATATCCAGTGGCACTATTTGGTTAAGAGCCACTGAATATTGGTGGCTGGTTTGCTCAGCGGGGTTAAACCCATAAGAACATAAGAATAGCCATACTGGGTCAGACCAATGGTCCATCTAGCCCTGTATCCTGTTTCCAACAGTGGCCAATCCAGGTCACAAGTACCTGGCAGAAACTCAAATAGTAGCAACATTCCATGCTACCAAACTCAGGGCAAGCAGTGGCTTCCCCATGTCTGTCTCAATAGCAGACTATGGACTTTTCCTCTGGGAACGTGTCCAAACTTTTTTTAAACCCAGAAAAGCTAACTGCTGTTACCACATCCTCCGGCAGTGAGTTCCAGAGCTTAAATATTCTTTTAGTGAAAAAATATTTCCTCCTATTTCTTTTAAAAGTATTTCCATGTTCTCATTGAGTGTCCCCTGGTCTTTGTACACCACTCAGGACTTTGTACACCACTATCAGATCTCCCATCATTCATCTCTTTTCCAAGCTGAAGAGCCCTAACCACTTTAGCCTTTCCTCACATAAGAGAAGTTCCATCCCCTTTATCATTCTGGTCACTCTTCTTTGAACCTTTTCTAATTCCACGATATCTTTTTTAAGATATGGTGCCCAGAATTGAACACAATACCCAAGGTAAGGTTGCACTATGCAGCGACACAGAGCCATTCTATTGACCCCAGAACATGCCCACTTTGAATCTGTGCGCATATGAGCGTGCAAGTAGTGGCAATGTAAACTTGACAGTTACACGTGGATATCATTTACATGCATATATGCTATTATTTACACACATACATCTTGCATAATTGTTCCAAAATTACCTCCTAAGAATTTAAGGATGGATAACATAGTACTGCCCACGTATCATGCATTGATTGATATTATATTCTCTGAGTGGTAGAGATGAGTGAAATTAGACATCTTGGATTTCTAAGGGAGTGAAAGGGAGAGTAGATGGCATGGATGGGCAAACTGGCTAGGCCACATGGTCTTTATCTGCCTTCATTTTTCTCTGTTTCTATGTGGTAGGTGTTGGGGTGGGGGATGTTCAGGTCCTAGGAGGTAAGATGATTTCTGCTACCACAGCAATTGCTGCTGACCTATGAGAAGCAGGGGCGTAGCCAGACAACAGAGTTTGGGTGGGCCTAGGCAAGAAGTGGGTGGGCACTAAGTATTCTCCCCCCTCCCCCACCACCAAAAAAAATCTCAGCTGGCGAGAAAATGCTTCTTTCCACCTTGGCAGTCTGCAGCAGGCATATGCTGAAAACTGAGCATGTGTAGGTGCTGGTATCGTGAAGAGTAGCATTTGCATTAGCATCAGGAGGAAGTCTTCAGCTGGCAGAGCTTGGGATCCCCAGTAGATACTGCTAAACACGTGCTACTGTTGGGTGGGCCTGAGCCGTAAATGGGTGGGCCCCGGCCCAGGCCCACCGATGAGAAGCCTTAACAGTCTGCTACAGAGGAGGCACTTGTCAAATTTTAAGGTCTGTTAAAGCTGCCCAGGCCAGCTCAGGCCTCTCTAGGGATGGGGTGGTGGCAAAGAATTAAAAAAAAGGAGAGCAGAATTTGATTACGGTAAAGTTATTACCTAGAGCCTACTTGAGAGAGCAATGCCTTTGTCTGTATTAAACACAATTTTGTTATAGAGTGGGGGTCACCCTATCATTTGTAATCTCACTTGTATGTTTGCATTTTCTGTATTGTTTGTGTGTCATAGGCCGCAGTATGGTGGCAAATTCTGTCAGGGCTCAAGTCGTATTTATCAACTCTGCAATATTCAGCCTTGTGAGCGCAATAGTTTGGACTTCCGTGCTCAGCAGTGTGCAGCATATAACAGCAAGCCGTTCCGCGGATGGTACTATAAATGGAAACCCTATACTAAAGTGGAAGGTAACTTGAGGAAAGCAGTATTTTCGATCACATTCTTACTGACAGTTATGGCGCTTGCCCCTCCTATATTTTTTTTTTCTGAATTGCCAGTTCAGTAGGGTGTTAAATTGTATTATTTTGAGAATGTGTTCAACAGGTTGGGTTGGACACACCCTTACTTTGAAATTTCAGTTTTGCCTCGTCCTGCATTGTTGGGTTTAGATTTGATGACTGTCTTCCAGTAATCTGGGACCCCAGGCAGTAAGAATGGCCTGGGCAGTAGCGTAACCAGGTTGAGGGTGCGGGGGAGCTGATGGCACCGGCGTGTATTTTAAACATGACAGATCGTGTGGAAAAATTGGCGCCTGCGCTGTTGGAAGTCCTTTTTGGGGAGTGGCTGCTACCCTGGCAACCCATCTAGCTACACCTCTGGACCTGGGCCCCCCGGCCACTGCCTGCCGCTTCCCTTCCCACCGCCACAGTGCTGCCCCCTACCACCGAAGCGGCACACTACAGTCCCCTGACCCTCATTGGGCCTTCCCGGTCCTACCTTAAAGGGCCCTGGTGGTATATTGACTTCTTCAGGGGCAGGAAAAAAATCCCACTCTTTCCTGCCCACGACCACTATTCTGCCTAGTGCTGCCGTGTTTTCAAAATGGCTGCTGAGACTTCCCGCGATAGTCTCGACAGCAGGGAGTCTCAGCAACCATTTTGAAAACATGGCAGCACCAGGCAGAATAGCAGCAGTGGGCAGGAAAGAGTGTTGTTCTTTCCTGCTCCTGCAGAGGCCACTAGACCACCAAAACTCTTCAAGGTGGGACTGTGGGGCTGTAGTGTGCAGTGGCGGCAGGCAACCGGGCAAAGCCCCTGGGTCCTCGGGCACTGCACGGTTGCCCAAATGGTCAGTCTGCCCCTGCTGTCTTCAAAGCTCTTTGAAGATAATTCTATAAATGAGCACTTTCTTTTAAGCGTCTGATGCCATGTGGTCAGAGTTTGTTCTATAATGGCATTTGGGCAGCCAGATTCTGTTACAGAATTACTAGCATATCCTAGCATCAGTGCAAATAATATATTTAGCCACCTGCAGTTTCACCAGCCATAGGCATCTAATTATGGCAAGGGCATGCTGAACTTACGTACACCACTTCTGGAACAGTGGAAGTGGAAGCACTATCCATGCTCTACTCATGTGAATGCCCCCTTGCATTTATATGTGCCCTTATAGAATCATGCTTAGGTGATAATGCGGTCATACAGTGACCCACAAAAGTGGCCCAGTTATAGAATTAGGGGTGCAGTCTTTCATTATTCTAAGCTCCTCACTTTATATAACAGATGGTGGCATAAAAAGTCCCACTGGGCCATCCAGGCTGCTCAATTGTTCATGTCCACACTATTGAGAATATATTCTACCTGCAAGTCATAGACCCTTACCATTTGTAAGATATCATTCCTTATCCAAAAAAGTTATTGCCATCAACCTCCTGTACAGATGAGCATGCATGATGCAATATTCACTTCATACCAGTGGCGTAGCCACAGGTGGGCCTGGGTGGGCCGGGGCCCACCCACTTAGGGCTCAGGCCCACCCAACAGTAGCACACGTTTAGTGGTAGCTGTGGGATCCCAAGCTCGGCCAGCTGAAGACTTCCTCCTCCCTAGGCCCACCCAAAATCTGTTGTCTAGCTACGCCCCTGCTTCATACCCAGCATCTCTCTCTCAAAATTAGCTTCCCCCTCCCACCTTCTTGGTCTCTGTTGTCTTTACAGATGGTAATTTCATCACCCCAACTTGCCAAACTGACCCAGTCAATATAAAAAAACCTGCCAGATAAACCATGCATCTGGTAGGCTTGCGGTGTCTCAGATAGATACAGCTCCTGGTCAGTTCCATCATCAAAAGGTTCTTTCCTTTCCATTGCTAACCTTAAAACTCCTTCTTCTTAGCTTATATTCATTTTCAAAAATGACTGTAGATGTTTCTTGAGACATGTAGAACTCACAAATACATTGCTAGAAAATGTCTTTTGTTTCTTGTAAGAATGCATCTATATTTTATCTTTCAGACTTCAGAGTATGAAATGATTCATTAAACAATTGCTTTCAGCTATGCATACACTGGAGGATGAGAGAACTTAATGAAAAGTGATTCTTTTTCTTGTTGTATTTCACAACAAGAAATGTATTTTCATAGAAAACAATTACCTAAAAAAATAGAATACTTCTTTTTGTGAGCGAAGATGGGGGACAGATCGATTGCGGTCATAACAGAATATGGATGAAGAAGTTAAGATCAGCCTGCTTGAATTAGAGTATAAAATTAAATAAACGTGAAAAAAAATTAGAAAATGAGCCTAAGCCCTTGAATTCAATAAATGCTGCCAAAAATTGTGCACGTAAGTTTGGGCATGTGCCTCAATTTGCGTGCATGATTTAATTGAATAGCAAGCTAACTAGTTCTGATAACTAATTATAGTTAATTGCAGTATACGTACATAAATTTAGGCACGGGATCCGTACCTAAATTTTACGCATGAGTTAAAAAAGGAGGCATGGAAATTGGAGGGTCATTGACGGAACGAGACATTACTAAAATTTACACACATTGTTATAGAATATGGGGGATACGTACCTAATTCAGGCATGGAGAGTTGTACCACGTTACAGCTGGTGCAATAGTGACGCCATATTTAAAATTCACCCCCTTAAGATGCTTACATTAGGACTGCTAGTATTGTATTAACACACTTTTACAATAATGGAACTGATTTTGTATCTCATGCACATAGAATGATATGATTGTTATCTCATACTTTATTTTCAGAAGGAGATATATGCAAACTCTACTGCACAGCTGAGGACTTTGGCTTCTTCTTTGCTATGGCCAACAAAGTTGAAGATGGAACTCCCTGCTCCCAGAATAGATATGATGTTTGTATCGATGGACGTTGCGAAGTAAGCTAAATGAATAACTTTGTAGAGGACAACTAGGCAGCACTGTTACCTCTAAGCTGTGTGGGAGTCCTCCAACTGCATTACTGCCAGTGGGGGGTGGTGCTTCAATATTGTCTTTTCAATCGTTAGGGACAGGCATATTCCCTGGAGTCCTGCAGAGACTGCCTGTCCTTCACTACTGAAAATGTGATAGTGCAACAGCACCCCCCACTGGCAGGACCATAGGTGGAGGACTCCCATTCAGCTTAGAGAGTGCTAGGGAGTAAAAGAGGCATTTAGGTGTGTGCATTTAAAAATCACTATGGTTCAATATGCAAATGAAATTATACGTTCATTGGTGACTGGTGAATGTACAACTTCATTATCTGTGTATTTTTAGATTTTTTATGGATGGTATCAGGACATATATATGACTCAACCGCCGGACACTATCCATATAAGAAGAGGCTAGGAGTGGGTGGGGAGAAAAAGGGCTGAAATATTATACAGATAGGGCTGGATTTAGTACGCACTAAACGCTATTCTATAAACAGCACTCGGAGTTGGGCACTATTTATAAAACAGTGTCTGACACCAGGATCCATGCCAAAGTTTTTAGACGTGAAGATTTACACCAACTGAAACCTGGTGTAAATCTCCGTGCCTAAAGTCATTTTACAAATGAAAATACGCAAAAAAGAATGCCATCATTTGGATTCTGCTACTTACATGTAGAAGCAACGATTTTATGATTTATACATGGAAGTAGAGCCACTTATAAGGGGCTAATTTTATAAAACTGATCAAGGAATCAAGCAGCAAAATTCTAACTTTTGACATTTTGAAGTGGTTTTCAATACCTAAGAGGTAAAGCTCAATTCCTCTATCAGATCCTTCTCCAAAGCCCAGGTCCACATCAGACGTTAGATGACATATATGCGACTTAAAGCAGGTATTATGACCTGTGGGAAATTTTCTGGAATATAGATGTATCAACATGCTAAAATATAGCATACAAATATTTATTTATTTGTTACATTTGTATCCCACATTTTCCCACCTATTTGCAGGCTCAATATGGCTTACATAGTACCGTAAAGGTGATCACCAATTCCGGAATGAACAGTTACAAAGTGATGTTGTGGAAGAATGAAGTTCATGTGTAACAGTCCCATTAGGGAATCATAGGGAGGAAGAGTTAGGTTATGTCCAGTACAAGCTTAGGTTTCGTTGTGTTGCAGGGTTCATGCATTTAAGTTGGATCGGTAGCATATGCCTTTTGAACAGGTACGTTTTTAGTGATTTCCGGAAGTTTTGGTGGTCATACGTTGTTTTCACGGCTTTTGGCAATGCGTTCCATAGTTGTATGCTTATGTAGGAAAAGCTGGATGCATAAGTTGATTTATATTTGAGTCCTTTGCAGCTTGGGTAGTGGAGGTTTAGGTATGTTCGTGTTGATCTTGTTGTGTTTCTGGTTGGTAGGTCTATGAGGTCTGTCATGTATCCTGGGGCTTCGCCGTAGATGATTTTATGAACCAGGGTGCAGATTTTGAACGCAATACATTCTTTGATTGGGAGCCAGTGCAGTTTTATACTTTGATGACCCACCCAAATTATGCCCAGAAAATGCTTCCTTGAATTCTTGGCATGTTGCAAGTGCATATATATTATTAGGATTTATTTTCTGCCTTTTTGAACGAATTCACTCAAGACAGTGTATAGCAAGAATTAGTCAAACATAAGCAATAGAGAATTGTAGCAGTACAATTATTCAAACAACGATACAAAGTATGGCATACAACACAATGTCAACACAATATGTGATCAAACATTTTGATAGACAACATAGTATATAAGCAAAGATGGAACACATAGATAGATAAGACAGAGTAAGAGGAGTTAGAAAATAAGGGGACTAAGTTGAAGAAAGTTGCACATGAGGACAGAATGGTGCTCGAAAATTATCTTAGCTAGGATTGGAGTGGATAAACATGCCCTGCTATTGTATGTGGAGCCGGTGTGCGTGTCTGTAAGTAACAACTTTTCTAAAATCACTACTTCTGTGTATGTATTTATACCTGTATGTCTGGTATTTAAACGTGTAAACGGTGCATACTGCTTCTAAAATTGCCTCCTAAACCTTTTTAGCAATGTGAAGTTACTGTACTCTACCTTATGAGGCTGCGTTGCAAGTTACATTGAAGACGTCTCCCATCTTAGGTTACTAGTGTTTCATTTTTGATTGCAGCTGGTTGGTTGTGACCATGTGCTTGGCTCCACAGCTGTTTGGGATGCTTGTGGAGTCTGCCAAGGGGATAACTCAACATGCAAGTTTCATAAAGGGCAATACCTGAATCAGCACAAATCTAACGGTAAGAAAAAAGATTAGGATCGCAAGGGTAGATCATCGGGTTCATGTTGGAATCAGAGCAAACCTTAAATGACCTCCATACTTTAATCGGAGCTTAGATGGATGTAACCTGGCTGTTGCAGCAGGTAGAAATCTGGCCACCTTGTTGGGTGGACTGGAAGGCCCATAAATGCCTTTATCTTCTGTCACTTATTTATTTACTATGTTACTATGAATCATAAGAGTCAACTTTTCAGAAGGGTTGGAGGTGCTCATCACAAACCACACTTCTTTGGACAAAGTGAAGACTTTTGCTCAATATTGGGGGTGCTCGAGTACCCACAGCACCCACAAAGCTGGCACTTATGGTATGAATATTGGCATCTATAGCTCAAGTCCCGACTTTACAAAGCCTGGGATATGCAAGTATTAGACCCAAATGCATGCAAATGGAAAGGGGGTGTGACCAGGGCATGTTTTGAGTAGGATAAGGGCATGGTAAGTTCATAGATATTTACCCCCTCATTCTATAAAGGTCGACAAAAATTGCGAATGCAAATGTAAGCGTATTACTGATTTTCACATGCAATTTAATAGAATAACGAGCCAATTAGTGCCAGTAATTGGCTTTTTTAACAAGCAGTTATTGGCACAAATTAGATTTAATTGGGTCTAATGCACATAAGATTAGGTGCATGGAAATGGGAGCATGGAAATGGGAGGGTCATTGGCATTTCGGGGCAGAATGGTTTTGAGTTACGTCATCACATAATATGGATTCTCCACACATAAATTTAGGCATGGGCATTTACACCTGTTGGTGCAAATGGCCATGCCTAAATTTACGTGCGACCTCTCCACTTAAGTGTTTATTCTATAACCTGCACCAAACCGTGTCTCAGTTCAGTGACCTATCTAAAATGGTGCTAACTATTTTCTCTTTTAGGATATTACCCGGTAGTCACCATCCCCGCAGGCGCACGTAGCATTAACATCCGAGAGCTGCACATCTCTACCAGCTATCTTGCCGTTTGTAATCTGAATAAAAAATATTATCTAACGGGAGACTGGACCATCGGTTGGCCTGGGAAGTTTTCCTTTGCTGGGGCAGTGTTTGACTACCGGCGCTCTTTTAACCACCCTGAAAGCCTATATTCAATGGGGCCAACTAATGAGACGCTGGTCATTGAGGTAAGCTGTCATCTACTTATTGAGTAATAGCTGTTTAGCTTGCTAGCGGAAAAGTTATTAAGAGCACAATTCACCCTATATCATATTGTCTGTAGGGCAAACAGCAGAAAATATTCAGTTGTCTGTGGATAGTATGGATGTGCATTTGAATCATTAATGTGCCTTAAATTTAGTGCACACAAAATCAATTTAGCATGCATTAAAGAGTTCTTCTACTAAAGGAATTTAAGAACCTAGGGGGAGATTCTATATATGGTGCCTGAAAAATTGGCTCTGAAATCCGATTAAATGTGTTTCTATAATCGGTGTCTTGATTTAGGTGCCGATTATAGAATACACTTATTTGATATTTCAGCGCCTAAATCTACATGAATCCATTTACACCGAGGAAACTGTGACGTAAATCCCAGCGCATAGATTTAGGTGCACCAGGCCATATTCTGTACCTAGGCGTTTACAGGCGTTTACATTTCAGAACGCCCATGAAACACCCATTTGCTCACCCATAACCATGCCCATTTTTCCCTGAGCACATTAGAAGTTTGGCGCACATCGTTACAGAGTACACGTAGCGATTTGTGCCCCTAAATTCTAATCAGTGCCAATTAGTGCTCATTATTGCTTAAGTGCTGTTATCGGCGCTCATTAGCTTGTTAAATTACGTGCATTGTCATAGAATCCACACTGATTTTGGCGCCAATCTCTAGGCGCACTGTATAGAATCCAGGGGCTAATGTGCGGTAATGTACGGAAACAGGCAACCATGCAACCACATTAAGGGGTTTTACAATAGTTTGCTTGTTTCCATGTGTTAAACTGTGCATTAGTCAGCGCAATTCACTTACCATATGCTAAACAGGAGGTGGAAAATATTTCTGCATTAACTGGGAGTAGGGTTACCATATTTTGTCCACCCAAAAGGAGGACACATGCCCCGCCCCACCACAACTCCGCCCCGCCCCTTTCACGGCCTCGCTCCACCCCTGTCACATTTTCCCCTCCCCACTGTCACACACCCCGTCACCCCTCCCTCCCCATAACCCCCCTCCCCTTACTGACCTGATGGTCTAGTGACCTCTTTGGGGCAGGAAAGAATCCCCTCTTTCCTGCCCGGAGCGCTGCCCTGCATGCATCCTTCCTGTTGCTGATCTCGGCGCTGATTCAAAATGGCCGCCGAGAGTTGAAGTCTCGCGAGGTCACGTCAACTCTCGACGGCCATTTTGATTCGGCGCCGAGATCAGCAACAGTAAGGATGCATGCAGGGCAGCGCTCAGGGCAGGAAAGAGGGGGCTCTTTCCTGCCCCGAAGGCGGAAGAGGTCACTAGACCACCAGGGCAGTAGTAACTAAGAGGCGTGGAGGCTAGCAATCTGCCTATTTGTCCGGATTTCTGGACAAACGGGACATGACCGGGTAAATCCGGACATACGGTAACCCTAACTGGGAGCAGGTACTATGTGTTAATGTGAATGTTAAATGCACAACCTGCAATAAAAAAAAATAACGGGAATGCCCCTTTTTTATACAGTGTTAGTGTTGGGTTTGCTTCACATTAAAATCCTGTGTTACCAGCGTATGAAACCCAAGACTGAACTCATTTTAGAAAGGCCCCTAATCTGCACCTTAACAGGCCTAAAGTTGATTAACACACATTAAAAAGTTCTAACATGTTAAAAAACATTTATTGACAAAAATATGTGTAAATGAACTGAAATAAATGTCTGAAAATTGCAGGAAAAATCTGAAAATATCTCAAAAATTAACTGTGGGCATCGCTAATAAATAGCATGATATTTTGAGGAGTGAGTGGGATGAAAGAGAGGGATGAAGGTGGATGCATGGAAAAGCCTGCCAGAGTAGATTAATATCGTAAAAAGAACAGAATTTGAGAATGCTATAGTAGTTTAAGGCAGTGCCGTAGCGAGGGTGCCTGACACCCGGGGCGGGTCGCCGCTGCGTACCCCCCCCCGAAACGCACCCTATCTTTCAGCGGGGGGCAGGCGGGAGGGCCGATCCACCCCCAGTGCACGTCACTGGGAGCTGCGTCGGCTCTGCTGCTTCCCTGCTTTCTCAGGGAACCAGCGAGCAGACACCCCCCCAGCGTGTGCACCCGGGGCGGACCGCCCCACCGCCCCCCCTTCCTACGCCACTGGTTTAAGGCCTCCATTTTTCAAACCGTTTTGATGTGTTACCAAGAAAACTAAGCTATTAGGTACAACAGATCCTTAGCAATGAAGAAGTAAAGAGAAAGCCAAAGGCTGGCTATGGTCTATGACATTGCAACAGGAAACAAACTAGAGTGCACTAAAAGAGGTGAACTTATTAACGTAACGACCGATATTCAGCCAGCAGCGGTCAGCGTTTTTTAAATGCTGATCGGCACTGCTTAGATTAGCCCATAGTATTTTATTTATTTATAGCATTTATATCCCACATTTTTCCACCCTTTGGCAGGCTCAATGTGGCTTACATCATTCTAGCAACAAACATTCAGACACATTTCAGTTGAAGAGGTTGGTGAGTAATTACAGAGGGGAAGAAAAGAGAAAGGGTAGTAGAGTTCAATACGTCCGTATGATAGTTACAGTTCAGGAGTTATTGATGCAATGCAAGACTTTAGCATAAGCTTTTCCAATAAGGTGGTCATCAGAGATATTCTGAAAGCCGGATGATCGTAAGTAGTTTTTACTGATTTAGGTAATCCATTCCACAAACGAGGGCTAATATAGGGAAAGGTGGATGTGTAACTGGTTTTAGACTTGAGGCCAAAACATGTTGGGTAGTGGAGATTTAAATACGAACGAGATGATCTGTGAGAATTCCTGGGTGGTAAGTTGATAAGGTTATCCATATAAGCTGGAGCTTCGCCATAGAGGATTTTATGCACCAGGGTGCAAATTTTAAAAGTTATACGATCCTTGGCAGGTAGCCAGTGCGGTTTCTCACGTAATGGTCTGGAACTTTCGAACCTTGATTTACCGTAGATCAGTCTTGCAGCTGTATTCTGCCATATTTAGTGCCAGGCCATGTTTGGGCACCAGTATTGAATACTGGGGGTTAAATGTGATGGGGATAACTGCCAGAGCCTATATGGGTCCCGGCTGATATTCAGCCAGGGCCCAAGTAAGACAGTTATGCAGGCCCTGGCTGAATATTTGCTGGGACCGGCATAACTATATTTTAACTAGAAAGTATCCCCAATCCTCACCTGGCCCCCCAAAATAGCCCACTCCTTCCTACCTCCCTAGCTCGTTGGACTCAAAGCCTTCCAATCCCCCCCCCCCCTCTGGAATAAGCCCCCCAATCCCAACTCCTCCCGAGGTCTAGGTAGTTCCCCCCAGGCCTACCTGTATCCCTGGTGATTGTAGTGGGGGTGTTGGGAGGGAGGGACAAAGCTCCCTTGCTCCTGCCCTTTGTGGCTACCGGCTGCAAATGACTACCGTGACCTCTCATGGCAGCTTGCAGCAGGGGCGTATCTGCGTGGGGCCACAGGGGCCTGGGCCTCTGCAGATTTTGCCCCGGACCCCCCTACCGCCGTTAACCCTCCCTCCCTCGCCTACCGCCGTCACCTACCCCGAGGTCCGCTTCCTCCGGCTTTTTAAAATATTGCTTCAGCTGGCGGGGGACCCCACACCCCCCGCCAGCCCAGCCGCGATCTTAACTTTTTTATCCTCGTCTTGCAGCGCGCTGTGAAAGCTACATGCATCTTTAGATCCAGTTGGATGGAGTCTGACGTCGCAGCACGTTGACGTTACAATGTGCTGCGACGTCAGACTCCATCCAACTGGATCTAAAGATGCATGCAGCTTTCACAGCACGCTGCACGACGAGTCGAGGATGAAAGTTAAAGATCGCGGCTGGGCTGGCGGGGGGTTGGGGGTCCCCCGCCAGCTGAAGCAATATTTTAAAAAGCCGGAGGAAGCGGACCTCGGGGTAGGTGACTGCGGTAGGCGGGGGAGGGAGGGAGTGTTAACGGTGGTAGGGGGGGTTGACAGCGGTGGGGGGGGCTATAATGTGCCCCCTCACTCAAGCCCCTGCCCCCCCTACCGCCGAACCTCAGATACGCCCCTGGCTTGCAGTACTTGGGTAGTACATGCAAGCTGCTTAGACAGGGATAGTTTGCATCCTTTACTCTGCTCTCCCCTTAAACACTCCTGACTTTCATAGTAAAATAGTAAATGACGGCAGATAAAGACCTGTATGGCCCATCCAGTCTGCCCAACAAGATAACTCATTTTAAATGGTATGTGATACTTTATTTTTATACCCGAGTTTGATTTGTCCTTGCCTTTCTCAGAGCACAGACCGTAGAAGTCTGCCCAATACTGTTCTTGTACTAAGTTCTGAAGCTAACATCGAAGCCCCTTAAAATTTACACTCCAGCCCATCCCTATCTATTCAGTCACGATCAGGGCATAGACCGTAGAAGTCTGCCTAGCTCCTGTTTTGTTTTCAATTACCAGTGTCACCACCCAAACTCCACTAAGATTCCACGGAACCATTCCTTCTAAACAGGATTCCTTTATGTTTATCCCACGCATGTTTGAATTCCATTACCATTTTCATCTCCACCACCTCCCGCGGGAGGGCATTCCACATATCCACCACCCTCTCCGTGAAAAAATACTTCCTGACATTAGTCCTGAGCCTGCCCCCCCTTCAACCTCAATTCATGTCCTCAAGTTCTACCGCCTTCCCATCTCCGGAAAAGGTTCGTTTGCGGATTCTTTCACTGTTGTTGAATCCTGTCTTTTGGGATTCCCTAAATGTCCTGTTTGAGTAGTATTCTCAAGGATACTCCACACTGAACCATGCACTCCTGGGCGACTGTTGGGTTTTATCCCCATTTTAGTTGAAAAGCTGCTCTATCTCCTTTTTTAAATGTTATTGTTGCACAGGTCCAATTTTATGCAGCGAGACCTAGTTACTAATAACCCAGGTTAACAGTAAATTAAAAAAAAAAAGGTCTTAATGGTAGCCCTTGTTGATAACTCCTCCCCTAAATTGTCCATCATATTGTATGTTTCTTTTGGCCTAGACAGCTCTCACTCCTGTTTCAGATTGAGTGAGAAAGCATCTTAGCAGGGAGTGGAACCAGTGACCTTTTAGTTTAGAGTGGGCAACCACAGTCCTTGAAGGCCACAACCCAGTTGGGTTTTCAAGATTTCTAAAATGAACGTGCATGAGATTGATTTGCATGTGCTGCTTCCATTGTATGCAGATAGATCTCTTGCATATTCATTATGGAAATCATGAAAACCCAACTGGGCTGTGGCCTTCGAGGACTGTGGTTGCCCACCCCTGGTCTAGAGACAGTATCTGTGCCAGTCAGCCAATTGGAAACCCTTTTGTTGTGTAGATTATCTATTCTTGGCTGTAGTTACCTCTCTCCACTAGGAGGTGTTTATCATACTTGTTTTTGTTCAAACTGTTAATTATTTGAGTTCTTAGGAACAGCAAAGCAACTGGAGAAGCCTCAAGCACACACCCTTCTGCGAAGATTAAAACAAGAGGCAGGAGATCAATTGAAAAGGGCTATTATAGCATTAGTTCTTAATAAGGTGTTTGATAATCAGCAGCCAAAGTGTCAACCTGGTATTAACAGAAACACAACTAATACACCTAAAATTGGAACATTAGTGACAGTCAATTACTGTCTGGCAGGCATGATCGAACCCACTGGAGAGAGAAATTGTCCTGCAGCTGCTTTCTTTATAAAGCATTCCTTTTTTTCCATCTCACAGATAGACTGCAGAGAATACCTTCTCCTGCTTTAGACTTAGCCTGGCCTCAGAATGACATCCTATAGTATATCTCCTATCAAACTGAGCTCTCTTTTTCATCAAGCACTGCCATTTCCTCCCCTCACCCTCCCCACTGACAGTTTGAACTTCGTGGGTGTGGCTTGGATCTCTTTCAGGGAGAGAAAACTAACAACTTATAGCAGCAGCTTCAGAGAGCATTTTCCATCTCACAGATAGGCTGCAGAGAATACCTTCTCCTGCTTTAGACTTAGTCCCGCCCACCCCTAGAGTGACATGTCGTATATAACCTCCCTATCAACCCACTCATTACTTTTACATCACCCATTCTATTCTTCTATCACCTACTCCAACCAGAGTTACACCTAATCACACTGACCACCCTTCAACATCTTCAGTCCTTCTGTGACTGTTCTCTTGTGCTTGACTGCTTAAATATTTTTAATTTAAATGCTTTACTTTTTGTCTATTAGATTGTAAGCTCTTTGAGCAGGGACTGTCTTTCTTCTGTGTTTGTACAGCGCTGCGTACACTTTGTAGCGCTCTAGAAATGTTAAATAGTAGTAGTAGTAGTAGTAGTAAAGCATTCCTTGAAAGATCCAAGTTCTCTTTTTCACGTGGAGATAATGCCTTCGACACTCTGGGCATCTTCTTGAGATAATTGTTATATATGCTCTGTTCTGGTTCAGGATATGTAAATATCAGCACATGCAGTTATTTCAGTGGGAAAGGCAGTATCACAGTTTAGATTTTGCTGTACTGTGTTTTAGAAATGCTAATTACATAATTAGGCTTGGCTATAATGGACACTGACGTGTAATTAACTTCACAGTATAAAATATGTAGGAAATATTTATCTGACCATGCAACATTTTTATTCCTTGATTGTCACTCTTATATTTAATTACAGATATTATGTTCATCAATGGTGAAGCTGCTGATACAATACTCTATTAAATTACAAAGCAACTTGTAGGCAATTTTAGCTAAATCTTATAATTAAGTGAAAAATGTATCTTTGCTTATTTTCATAAAACTTTTACAGAGTTGCCTTTTATTGTCAAGACTATATAGGGCCATGTTCAATATAGATTTTTTTTCCTTAGGCACAGAATGGGAAAAGTCCATTTTACTAAGGCCCCTAACCTCTTATAGTATCATCTGCTGAATGGCACTACAATTTTCTGTGATTATGGTAACCTTCCACTATACCTACCGTAGTTCTTTCAAAAGAAAACTGTTTTGGTCCAGAAGGTTGAGTGATGCAACTGGGGTAAAGGTCCCCTGGTGTTCCGTGAAATGCATTACATCTTACAGGACACGCGGAGGGGCATAATTGAACGAAAACGTCTATCTCCATGGGCGTTTATCTCCGAGAACGGGTCCGACAATTTGTGAGCTGGGCATTTTTGTTTTTCAGTGATAATGGAAAATGAAAGCGCCCAGCTCAAAAACAAATAAATCCAAGGCATTTGTTCGTGGGAGGGGCCAGGATTCGTAGTGCACTGGTCCCCCTCACATGCCAGGACACCAACCGGGCACCCTAGGGGGCACTTTTACAAAAACAACAAAAAAAGGTAAAAGAGCTCCCAGGTGCATAGCACCCTTCCCTTGTGTGTCGAGCCCCCCAAATCCCCCTCAAAACCCACTGCCCACAAGTCTACACCATTACTATAGCCCTAAGGGGTGAAGGGGGGCACCTACATGTGGGTACAGTGGGTTTGGGGGGGTTGGACGACTAAGCATTAAGCAGCACAATTGTAACAGGTAGGGGGGATGGGCCTGGGTCCACCTGCCTGAAGTCCACTGCACCCCCTAACAGCTGCTCCAGGGACCTGCATACTGCTGCCAGGGAGGTGGGTATGACATTTGAGGGTGAAAATAAAAAGTTTGTGAAACATCATTTTTTTTGGTGGAGGGGGTTAGTGACCACTGGGGGAGTCAGGGGAGGTCATCCCCGATTCCTTCTGGGGTAATCTGGTCATTTAGGGCACTTTTGGAGCCTTATTCGTGAATAACAGGGTCCAGGAAAGTGCCCTAAATTCTAGCTACAAACGCATACTTTTTTTCCATTATTGGCAAAAGGCGCCCATCTCTCCTCGGCCGATAACCACGCCCCAGTTCCACCTTCGCCACGTCTCCGACACGCCCCCGTCAACTTTGTACGCTTCCGCGATGGAGTGCAGTTGAAAACGTCCAAAATACCGATTTATTCGTTTTTGTGAGATAAACGTCTATCTCCCGATTTGGGTCGAAATCTAGGCGTTTTTCTCTTTCAATTATAAGGTGGATAGGAAGGCAAATCTTTCCACTTGTTGACATGTTAAAAGGCCACAGTGTGCGTACGGTACGTAAATGGGGGTAAATGTATAAGTATATTTTTTAACAAGTAAAACATACTTTAAACATACATAAAGGACTAGATTCTATATATCATGCCGAAAACATTGGTGCTGAACGAAACACACCTAGGCATATTCTATAAAGTATGCTGAAATGTAGGTGTACATTATAGAATAAGCCTAAATTTCCGCTTGGTTTATGGAACCTGACAAGTGCCCATCCGTGTGACTAAACGTAATCATGGCCAGATACGCCAAGTAAAACTTGGTGTAAATGGCGACACCTAAATTACGTGCAGACGTGCTCCTTATTAAACTATGCAACCTAGAATTTACGTGCATCAAGTTACAGAATACACTTAGACAGTTCTGTGCGTAAATTCTTATTAATGCCAATTAGTGTCAATAATTGCTTGTCAATTGGCAATTATTGGCGCTGATTGGCTTGTTAACTAATTAAGTTGCACACACAAATCCAGAATACGACTGGATTTGCTCACGCAACTTAAGCTGCACTGTATAGAATCCATGGAAAAAGGATCCTGCTTGGTTAAATCCCATGAGTGACCCAGCATCTGATATTCTGCGACACTTAACCAATTAGTGCTGCTGAATATCCCCTGGTCCGCCCCTAACTGGTTAGGTTAGGGGCGGAGCATGGACAGAGCGCCTACTTAGCCTGTGCTAGTGTAAGTGCGTGTTGTTGATGTGCGCAGGTCCATTTTTCAGCGCGCCTGCAAAAAAGGCCTTTATTTAAAGCCGAAAATGGACATGCTGCAAAATAAAAATTGGCGCATATCCATTGTGGGTCTGAGACCTTACCGCCACCCATTGACTTAGCGGTAAGGTCTCATGCATTAACCGGGCTGTAATTGTCAATGCACATATGCTGCCAATTACCGCCTGGTTAGTGCCGCACGCCAGAAAATAAAAAATATTTTCCGGCACGCATATCGGACGCACATAAAAATTACAATTACCACCCGGGGCACGCGGTAGCCGGGCGGCAGTTCTATTTGACGCAAGTTGTATACACATAGGCGTCTATGAACCGTAGTAAAAGGGCCCTTTATGTGCTAAAGTAACCAGGCACTGTCTGAATATTGACCGGTGCCCGGTTAACTTTTGGGTGTCCGTTGATACCCGGATATTCAATGTTGGGGGCTGCTCCAGCTCTGGCTTTGAATATTCCAGGTCAGTTCAGTCCGCAGCTGTGAGCGGCTCTAACCCTGCATACCAGGCCCCATATGTCTAAATACATGCATGCATATAATTACGCTCATTCAGCCTCACTTTAGATAGGGAAATTTGAATCAAGACGCCTTTTTTAAAATATAAGCAGAAACAACCTAAAATATCAACAGAGGTGACTAGGCAATATATGCAACTAAATGTCAGTACTTAAATGTGTAACTAGACATATAAATGCTGACACTTAGATGTGTATGCTTGCCATTTTGGAAACCTACACGTTAAAGTGCTTCCAATTAAGTACACAGCCCACAGTCATTAAGCGCAATTGATTTTGGGCAGGAAAAAATTAATAGGGGGGTCAATATTCAGCTGGCGGTGGTCAGTGTTTTGTTTGGCCGCCACTGGTAGTATCCTTGGATATTCAACGCCAGGTAATGTGTGGGCACTGGCATTGAATATACTGTTATATGTAGCGGGATAACACTTTGGGCCCTGTGTGCTAAGGTGCACTTAGGAATTAAGGGCATCTACATGATTAGAGTGCGGTAAAAACACTAACGCGCCTCAGTAAACAGGGCCCCCTATTTGGTTAAGTGCAATAATCAGAACTTACCCGGATAATGATAAGACTGTGTTATTTATCCGGTTAACATATTTGATTAAGGGAAGGGGAATGGGACTTATATACTGCCTTTCTGTGGTTTTTCCAACTACATTCAAAGCAGTTTACATATTATATACAGGTACTTATTTGTACCTGGGACAATGGAGGGTTAAGTGACTTGCCCAGAGTCACAAGGAGCTGTAGTGGGAATCGAACCCAGTTCCCCAGGATCAGAGTCCGCTGCACTAACCACTAGGCTACTCCTGAATATTAGCACTTGACTAGATAAGTGCCAGCTCTGCCCCTGGATTGCCTGTAAAATAGCCAGTTTCATCCTAGATGCTAACCAGGTATATTCAGCGGCATTCCATTGCAATGAAAGATGAAACTGCTGACAGTTCCAGTGGTCATAGTTCCAATGAGCCTATGTAACAGCCATCAGAAACAAATAGGTTGAGGGTCGAAAATTCCCCTCAACAGGAAAACAAGCACGTAAGGAAGCACTTAAGAAATGGGAATATCGTTTCTGAGGTCTCAGAAGCCTTTATACTAAGATGAGAGCACTGAGGAAAACTGAGGCGAATCTCCAACTAAGTCGATGTATACTAAACTCAGAAAGATGAAGAAGGTATGCCTACTAGACAGCAAACCTATCCCATTAGAAACAGAACACTTCCCAAGGGAACTTTCTGAATTGCCTTCGTGATCTGAGGAGCCAGAGTCAGGTGCAGAATTACCACAGGATCTGGATGATCCCTCCGCTGTGAGGATTTTCCACCATGATGAGCTGCCAGCGCTTATTTCAGATGCCCTTTTTATTGAAGAGCCTGACAGTGGCACGGCCTCCTCTGTGAATCCTAGGATGGCTAGTACCAAAAAGCCTGCTCGAGCCTTTCCTTTGCATGACTCCATCCAAGAGTTTATTTCCGCTCAGTGGGCTGACCCCGAGGGACCTTTGAAAGTTTCCAGGGCTATGGGGCAATTATACCCTCTGCGTGAGGAGCATTTGGCTCGCTTTGCAATGCCTAAAGTAGATGCCCTAGTCACTGCGGTGACAAAGAGAACTACCCTCCCTGTGGAAGGAGGAGTTGCCCTGAAGGATATACAAGACCGTAGGCTGGAAGCAGCACTTAATCACCTAATCACAACCTAATCACAACGCCTCTACTCAGGAAATCTAGACTACCCCAACTTGACATTTTGTCTTTTAGATTGTAAGCTCTTCTGAGCAGGGACCGTCCTTAGTTATTAACTTGTACAGCGCTGCGTAACCCTAGTAGCGCTCTAGAAATGTTAAGTAGTAGTAGTAGTAAAAGCCAGAAAGACTGTGGAGACACTTTCAGAAAAAATGCCAGGAAGCTAATGCAAAAAAACCTTGATCATCCAGGCTGTGCGGGCACGAGGCTGGAGGATGGGATGCAGAAGAGACCTGCTTTCCCCGTTACATGGGATGAGGGTCAGACACAGAGAGTGAAACTGGAGCATAGACCATGGGAATGAATAGAGGGTTGCAATCATTGCAAGCATGTTAGGACATCCAGAGTGCCAGAAACAGTTGTTTCCAGGCTGACGGAAAGAGTTAGAGTGGGAAGCCTGACAAGGGAGCTTCGCACTCTAGGTGAGCGGTAGGTACCATAGGAAGAAGCAAAGTAGAAGGCCCAGAAGAACAGTCCTAGGGACTAATAGGGCAGACTTGTTCCCAAACAGAAAGCAAACGAACCATGGGGACATGTGAAGGACTTATTCCAGGGTCCCCATGATCCGACACCATGAAGAAGCTAGAGTCCCCCAGGAGATCCCATGTGAAAAAGAGGCATGGGTGTTAAATGGGTGGTGGAGGCCATGTAATCAACAAACTGGGGGCCATTGATGGACCCAGTGCTCTGTTGGCAAGAGCGACTAGAGTATCCTTACCCCATAGGGGAAGAAATGCCCCAGTTAGGCGAGTATCTAACAGGAGCCCAATGATTTCGAAGTAGGAGATGGGAAGCAGACGGAGCTGGGGGTAGTGAAACATGAATCCCCCTAAGTTCAGCACCCAAAAAGTGCTCCATATGGACTATCAAGCAACAGTCGTCGACATGCTCTGCATAATCAAATGGGTAAAGAAAAGGACCCACAGTCAGCACAGAGGAGCTGTGAAGAACACAAGACACAAGGTGAAGTTCCTGGGATTGGACACGAAACCAAAAGGCAGCAAGTGGTACAGAAGGTAGAATATCCCCCAGTTGAAATGAAAGAGACTGCCCATAGATAAATATCCAGCCAGTGCAGA
The DNA here is from genome assembly GCF_901765095.1 of Microcaecilia unicolor. Taxonomy (NCBI): domain Eukaryota; kingdom Metazoa; phylum Chordata; class Amphibia; order Gymnophiona; family Siphonopidae; genus Microcaecilia; species Microcaecilia unicolor. The sequence goes on along the minus strand of NC_044035.1, from coordinate 335,711,525 downwards.
GTGCAGAGCCAATGACTGTCCAGAAGCATGGGGAGTAGGATGATTAGGTAAAGAAACCATCCTAAATTGTTCTTTGCTGAGAAATTAGCAAGAGTCATAGAGGTAGGATGGAAAGTATCCCCCATGCCTACATTGGCACCCATTGAGGTGGCGGTAAGAGATCCCGCTCTAACCTGGCGGTAACCAGGTAGCACAGTGCGCTGCCCGATTATCGACGGTTAACTGCTGCGCTTGAAATTAGTGCCCTATTTTGCCTAGCACGGAAAATTGCGCGTGCTAGGGCTAGAACTACCATCGGCGCCCACATTGGGCTGGCGGTAGCGCCATATTGACGCGTAGTAAGCCCGCATTGGGCTTACCACTGCTTTGTAAAAGGGCCCCTAAATCTCATTGCATATAATAGGATCTGTGCTATAATAGAATAAATTAGTGGTAAAACGACATGTCTTACCGGTAGCCCAGATTGATAACTATGACCCTCAATAATATATCCTTATCAGAGATGAAGTCTATATTTAAAAATCAAGCCCTGTCTAGTTCCCTAGGCCAGAGGGATGGTAATTAGACAATAACACGGGGACAAAGTTTGTCCCCTTCCCCGCCCTGTCCCCATGGGTTCTGTTTCTGTCCCCACCCCATCTCCGCAGGCCCTGTCTCCATCCCTGCCCCATCCCCGGAAGCCCTATTTCCATCCCCGCCCTGTCCCTACAGGCTCTGCCCCTGGCTCCACCCTGTCCCCATGGGCTCTGTCCTCATCTGCAGAAGTCTCAATCAATTATGATTTTACATTCAACTCTTTTTATTACGGAACAATATGTTGTGCAACTGTTGTGTATAAATTACAAACAGAAAACAATAACAGTGAGCAGCTATAATAATCTTCCTCACTACCACCCTCTACCCTTCCAACCCCAACAATAGATAATTTCTACTACCCCAAGGAATCCTAATCCATCCCGTTAAAATGTCCAGGGATACAAAATACAACCCGTTCTGTATGCCCTAGAGGGGAGAAATATGCCTTATGAAGCACTGTTTTGATTTTTTAAGGTGTCATCAACAATCTCAGGATTCAGTCTAGCTCTCGTGTCTTCCACAGTCCCTCCTGCAATAGAAGATGTCTTCTTAGAAGATGTGCTGGTAGCAGGATGTACAGGATCCCCCATGCAAAGTTTGCTAGTTGTGGCCAGCATGTTTGCTTGTTTTTCAAAAAAAAAAAATCAAAATATCGTCTGCATCACTCAAACATAAATAACAGTCCAGTTCATTAACAGGCTTCAAAGTAGAAAATGACACTGGGGACAAAGTTTGTCCCCGTCCCCATGTACTCTGCCCCTAACCCTGCCCCATCCCCGCTCTGTCTCCATGGGATCTGACCCTGCCCCATCCCTGCAAGCTCTGTCCCCATGTCATTCATTCTCTAGTGGGAATGCCACAGAGCAAATCTGTACTGTTCCTAGGTAAGGGTGTATGACAGTGAGGGAGAAATTCTGCACAGACAAATAATGGTGTATTCAAGGGAAAGGGAAATGGGACTTGATATACCGCCTTTCTAAGGTTTTTGCAGCTACATTCAAAGCGGTTTACATATATACAGGTACTTATTTTGTACCTGGGGCAATGGAGGGTTAAGTGACTTGGCCAGAGTCACAAGGAGCTGCAGTGGGAATTGAACTCAGTTCCCCAGGATCAAAGTCCACTGCACTAACCACTAGGCTACTCCTCCACTCCCTTAGGGCAATACCCCCGATTCACCCAGTCCTCATCACCTTCACTAAAGTCCAATACCCTGATTCCACCCAGTTCTCATCACCATCACATAAAGTTTAATACCCCTGATTCACCCAGTTCACATCACTTTCTCATAAGGTTTAATACCCCGATTCACCCATGATACTAAGGGAGCCCTTAGTATCATGTTGGTGTAGGCTAATCTATGCTGTTGAGTTCAATTACAAAATAGTATTTGACGAAAACCATATGGTAGATGTAGCTCTGTACAGAAGTTATATGGCACCAACTTGCAAAAGTATGAAAAGTCTTGAAACCTCTATTTATAGTTGAGTGCTTGTGGGTTTTTGAAAGCCAGTAAAAAAATTGAAATAAGAAAAGACATTTATTGTTGACAACGTTCTAGTGAAATGGAAATGAAGATAATTTTAGAATTTGTAGAAACATGATAGTTAAATGATAACATGGGATTAAGAATCATGTTGGCCAGTTGCCACTGGTTTTGGTAAGGAAACTGTGTTGGTGATCCAACGTGAAGACAGACTGTTGAAAGTTTTAAGGATTTCAACACAGACCACATTATACTTTCCCTGTATTCATGTACTTACTTTAAACCATCTTCTTCTGTTGTAAAGAATTTGTCATCAAATATTTCAGAGAATGACACGTATGTTTAACACAGGTTTGAATACTTGTCGACAGTTGGCACAGCACAGGTCAAGGGTAATTTTATAACAATCAGAAGTTTGGAGGGGTAAAGAAGCTTCTGTTTTACCTATTTTGTAAGGACACCTAGACACTTGTACATCTTTATAAATTATTACCACAAATCCTGCAGAAATAGCACCTGGATCATGGGCCAGTGGCGTAGCTACGTGGGGCTAGGGGGGGCCTGGCCCCCGTAGATTTGGCCCTGGACCCCCCTGCCGATGACCCTCTCGACCCCCCCTCCCACCGTCGCTGTCGCCTGCCTTTGCTGGTGGGGGACCCCATCCCCCACCAGCCAAGGTCCTCTTCTTCAGAAACAGAAGGAAGCCTTTGCAGGAAGAAGAGGACCTTGGCTGGCAGGGGTTGGGGTCCCCCGCCAACAAAGATAGGCGACGGCAGGTTGGTGGTGGAAGGGGGGTCGAGAGGGTCATCGTCAGGGGGGAGCAAAGTTGGTGGTGGCGGCGGTGGCGGGGTCGGCAATGGCAGGGGGGGTCGGCGGAGCCGGGGGGGGCTAAAATGTGCCCCCTCACCTTGGGCTCTAGACCCCCCCTCCCGCCGAAGTCTGGCTACGTCCCTGACGTGGCTACTGACATTTATGCCTGCTTAAGAGCAGACCTTAATGTTAAATATATTCATATGCATGTATTTTATAAAACATGAATATAAAAGTGTCACTTCACTATAATCATGTTCAGCTCTTTCATTATCTATATCATCTGCTCATTCAAGGGTCCTTTTATTAGGCTGTGGGAAAAAGGGGGTGGCGTGTTTTTGACGTGCGCTGAGGCCCCCTTTTACCGTACTGGGTAAAAGGCACTTGCTGCTTGGCCATTTCAGTGGGGAGCACCTGCCGCCACCAATTGCTAACCCGGCAGTAACCGGGCAGCGCATGTCACTGCTCGATTACCGCCAGGTAAACACCAGCACTACAAAAATAAAAATGTTTTTTTTTGTAGTGCCAAAAATGGCGCACACTGGGGGTGGGAGCTACCACTGCGCTGCTGCGCTAGTCTGATGGTACTTCCGAATTAGCGAGCGGTAATCCCACTACGGGTCCTTTTACAAAACGGTGGTAAAACCCAATGCAGACTTACCGCTCGCTAAAATGAAAGTACTACCGGGCTCTTACTGAATTCCTCTACCAGAACATCTGAGTGTCTATTTCCTATGTCTAGGTTGTTGTCTCCAGTGCTACTAAAGCAGGAGGAATAGCATACACCAAGTCCCACAAAATAAAGGCCCTGAACTACCATGGAGTGGTACTACAGCTTTATTTATTGCATATATGGAGTGGAGGAGTGGCCTAGTGGTTAGAGCACCAGTCTTGACATCCAGAGATGCCCGGTTGAAGAATGGAGGACAGATAAGATGAATCAAATCCCTTTACCAGAGCTAGTCATAGCCCCATCTATGTCCTCTGATAACAGTTTAAAATAAGGTCCCACCACCCCTGATTTGTTGTAGATGCCACTCACAAAACCACTTTTTCTTTAATTCGTTGGATTCCTCTATCCTTCCTAACTCTAAATGGACAAATTCAGAACTCGCTTGACTGCCTTCGCTTGAATTTGGATGTCAAATCCACAGCTTATACATGGACTGCTAGTTTAACTCCATTCCTAGGGAGGATCCATGTCATTTCCAGAGAACAATAGAGAATCCACAAAGCGTGGAGAACTCAAAGAAGACCCACGGATACTTTGTAAAACAAACAAAAAAGTGGGCACAAAACCAGGAGTCCAGAGACTGGATCACAGTAAAGCTAAAACCAAATTTTATTAATTAGTATATTTGACTCGTATATTTGACTCGACACAACCGTTGTGTTTCGGCCAAAGGGCCTGCATCAGGAGTCTAAATACTAAGGTAGGCAGCTATGATGATCCAGAATAAGAAATACTGGCGAATAGTGTATAAATGGTCTTAAAAAAGGCCTTTGTATTGAATTGTGGAACGGATCACTTGCGTGAAGAGTTCCACAATTCAATACAAAGGTCTTTTTTAAGACCATTTATACACTATTCGCCAGTATTTCTTATTCTGGATCATCATTAGCTGTCTACCTTAGTATTTAGACTCCTGATGCAGGCCCTTTGCCCGAAACACAACGGTTGTGTCGAGTCAAATATACTAATTAATAAAATTTGGTTTTAGCTTTACTGTGATCCAGTCTCTGGGACTCCTGGTTTTGTGCCCACTTTTTTGTTTGTTTGTTTTGATTTCCAGAGAACAACCATTCCTTGCACCCTATCAATCTTGGGAGATGTGTGGGCTGACAAGCTGTGATGAGAGCCTGCCCATTGGCACAGAGTATGGGTGAGAAAATTTCTCAGCTTCCATTCCTGTCTATCACTGGCACCAAACGTTCCCTCCCCACTCTAAATTATGCGACTAGTCTGCAGATCCCGCTGGAGCCTGCCTGCCGGTCAGTCCTATGCTGGTTAATCATGAGCTAGTTTTTCAAACCCTGTTTTACACTGCTCTGCTTCTTCTCATTTTCTTTCTCCCAGCATTTACTGTCAATGAAGCCAGCTGCCTAAAAAATAAGGGGGGAGGAGGCAGATTGTGGAATGTTTTAGATGTTTACTTCATTATCAGTCAAATTCAAATGGTCACTTTCTATTAGTAAGTGCTTTGGATTCTCTGTAAGGTACATCTGTACTGATTGGCTATTGTGTGAAATCTAATTTTAGGGACCAGCTGCATCGTTTCAGAATGGTGAGGAAGGTTTGTTAGCTTCAATTTCCATGCAGCTTTCTAACCACGAAAGTATACCAGCATTACAACGTTATCGACCAAGATCTTCTAGCTTTATTTTACAGTCTTCTACTTATTTCAGATTTGGAACAACATAACGATTGAAACTGAATACCTGGCAAATAACTGCAGTATTCAAAAGTACTTATCTGGATAACAGCACCTGATGTTCAGATAGTGTCGCTGCACATCTTTACAGACTGCCATCATAGGAGCCAACTTTTCAAAATAATTAGGGGTGCTGAAATTTTTTTTTTACAGGTGGTGCATTCCCCCCTCCCCTCCCCCTCATCCACCTCCCTCTCCCCGTCCCCCTTCCCCTCCTTCTGTCCCCCTCCCTTCCCTCCCCATCACCCCTCCCTCTCCCTGTCCCCCCTCCCTCATCCCCCCTCCCCCTCCCTCTGAGTTCCAGGCCCCTCCTCCCTCCCTCCCAGTTCCAGCCCTCCCAGTTCCAGGCCCTCCTCCCTCCGAGTTCCAGGGTCCCTCCGAGTTCCAAGGTCCCCCTCCTCCCTCCCTCCGAGTTCCAGGCCCCGTCCCTCTGAATTTTAAAAGTCATCATCTTACCTTGTCGATGTTACGGTGGCAGCAGCGGTGAAAAGCGTGCAGGCTGGGCAGTTAGTTCAGTCTTCCCTTCTCTCTCTCTCAGCTCTGGTCCCAGTAACCTAGAAATCACTCGGGATAATTTGAGAGTGGGAGACTCACCCAGAGGTGGTTGAGACGCAGTCAGTTGGAGGAGGGTGCTAGTGTAGAGCACAAGTGACAGGTGCAGGCGGACCTGAGCTGTGCTGGGGATAGGCTCTTTAAGTGGCTGCGGGGTAACCCCAGGCAAGTAGCTAGGCATTTCATGACAGACACCAATTATAAAATTGTCAAAATGGGGGTGAACGGCAGTTAGGCACCTAAGGGAACTTAGGTGCCGTTCTGTAACTTTCTGTCGTAGTGTTCTACTGCATAACTGCAAATTGGCGTTCACATGAGAGAAGCATGTGCAGGTCATGGGCATTCTGACTATTTAAGGATGTGCTTTATTGAATATTGTCAGTTAGAGGGGCATAATCGAATGGGGATGACCATCTCTAAGGGCGTCCATCTCTAAGGACGTTCCGGCAAAGGGGCGGGAAAACCCATATTATCGAAACAAGATGGACATCCATCTTTTGTTTCGATAATACGGTCGGAGACGCCGAAATCTCAACATTTGGGTCAACCTTAGAGATGGTCGGCCTAAATGTTGAGTTGGTCGACCTTAGAGATGGTCGTCCCCGGTTTTCGGCCATAATGGATACCAAGGACGCCCATCTCAAAAATGACCAAATCCAAGCCCTTTGGTCGTGGGAGGAGCCAGCATTCATAGTGTGCTGGCCCTCCTCACATGCTAGGGCACCAACCGGGCACCCTAGGAGGCACTGCAGTGGACTTCAGAAATTGCTACCAGGTGCATAGCTCCCTTACCTTGGGTGCTGAGCCCCCCAACCCCTCCTAAAACCCACTTCCCACAACTGTACACTACTACCATAGCCCTTAGGGATGAAGGGGGCACCTACATGTGGGTACAGTGGGTTTTGGGTGGGTTTTGGAGGGCTTACATTTACCACCACAAGTGTAACAGGTGGGGGGGGGATGGGCCTGGGTCCGCCTGCCTGAAGTGCACTGCACTCACTAAAAACTGCTCCAGGGACCTGCATACTGCTGTGATGGAGCTGGGTATGACATTTGAGGCTGGCATAGAGGCTGGAAAACATTAATTTTTTTTTTAGGGTGGGAGGGGGTTGGTGACCACTGGGGGAGTAAGGGGAGGTCATCCATGATTCCCTCCGTGGTCATCTGATCAGTTCAGGCACTTTTCAAGGCTTGGTCGTGAAAAAAAAGAGACCAAGTAAAGTTGACCAAATGCTCGTGAGGGACGCCCTTCTTTTTTTCATTATCGGCCGAGGATGCCCATCTCTTAACCACGCCCCTGTCCCGCCTTTGGTACACTGCCAACACGCCCCTGTGAACTTTGGTTGTCCCCGCGACGGAAAGCAGTTGAGGATGCAAATATCGGCTTTCAATTATGCCGATTTGGGCGACCTCGAGAGAAGGACGCCCATCTCCCGATTTGTGTCGGAAGATGGGCGTCCTTCCCTTTCGAAAATAAGCTAATTAGGCACCTAACTGGTGCATTTAGGTGCAACAGAGCAAGTGTAAATGGTGGTGCTAAATTTAGGCACCTAATTGCTGACTACCTCTAGTATTCCATATTAGATTAGGTGGACAAATTTGCCATTGTAGAATATTAGCTAGATTTTGAGTACCTGACTTTTAGTGCCCTTTATAGAACTGCCCCTATGCAAAGATGGCACACTCTTTCCCAATAGGTTGGCCATGTGTGGTGGTTTGCACATGCGTGCATTACCAGGAAAGTGTGTGCACTCCTTCTGAATTAGTGTGCCCCGTTTGCAAATAGTGGGCACCCTTTGCAAAGACAGTGTGCTCTTTGAATAGAGGGCACACTATTTCGACAAAGTGTACACTCTTAATGACATTGCCCTCAAAACGAAAACGAAGACTAACCAAAACAAAATGAACAGTGCTACCAATGACATGGGAAACAAAATGAAACAAAAATGTTTGGCCTGCTCATCCCTAGTGATGAGACAAAGCAAAGTAATAGGGATGTACAATTTACTTCAGTTATCCTATGAATTAAAGCATATGCAAATTGATTTGTTTGCACTATAATGTTCTAACTTGCTTTAGAAAAGTTATTTGAACAAAATGTGTGAAATTTAAAAAAATGTATATAAATCAGGAAACAAATCCAAAAATATCTGAAAATGCAGTAACAAGTTTTGCCTTTGTACATCCCTAAAAATAGTATTAGAAGGGTCAAAGAATAAATGTGTGCGTCTGAATTAGCAATACTGCAGAAACCACAGAGAGAGGTGGTTTTCTTAATTAATTCTTAATTCTTTTAGATCCTGCTACAAGGGAAGAATCTTGGATTGGCTTGGGAGTACACCTTACCCAAAGTCACAGATCCACATCAGTATACCTGGGTAACAGTCCAGACAGAATGCTCGGCTTCGTGTGCTGGTGGTAGGACATTTGAATTTTATTTCTACAGTTTTAGCCCTACTTACCACAGTGGTGTTCTCGTCAGTCAGTTCTATGGTTCCAGATTAACCTTAATTTTTAAATTATTAGGCTAGTTTGATGGTCTAGGGGCAAGTGATGCATACTGCCATTCAGAGGACCTGAGCTGAATTCATAGGCTAGGGATCTGTTTTCCAGTCTCTGCAGAGCTGTCTGACTCTAAATTCCCTGGTTATAGGGGGTAATTCTATAACTAGGTATCTACAATTAGGCATCCAGAGGGCACACGGTAAGAGCTTATTCTATAATGGAATGTAGTTGCCTAATTTCTTTATAAGAGATGTAAGATACAGTACCTGCCTGTACCAGAAAAGGTTTTCAAGGGTGAAGATGCAGAGAAAGTGAAAAAAAAAAATCTTGGTGAGCCTGGAAGATGTACTGAGCCAAATTGACGTTAAAGAGTGATAAGTCACCTGGACCAGATGGCATACACCCCAGGATTCTGAAAGAACTCAAACATAAAATTGCTGATCTGCTGTTAGTGATCTGTAACCTGACATTAAAATTGTCCATAGTACCTGAAGATTGGAGGGTGGCTAATGTAATGCCAATTTGTAAAGAGTTCCAGGGGTGATACAGGAAATTACAGACCAGTAAGCTTGACGTCAGTGCCGGGCAAAATAGTGGAAACTATTATAAAGAATAAAATTACTGAACACATAAGACAAACATGGTTTAATGGGACAGAATCAGCATGGGTTCAGCCAAGGGAAGTCTTGCCTCACCAATTTGCTTCATTTCTTTGAAGGCGTGAATAAACACGTGGATAGAGGTAAGCCAGTTTATGTAGTGTATCTAGAGTATCAGAAAGCTTTTGACAAAGTTACTCATGAGAGACTTCTGAAAAAATTAAAAAGTCATGGGATAGGAGGCAATGAGGGGCATAATCGAACAGCTCCGGGCATCTATATGGCCGGCCATCTTCTGGCCGGCTCCGCAAAGGGGCGGTGCCAACTGTATTATCAAAAAGGATGGCCGGCCATCTTTTCTTTCGATAATACGGTTGGGGCCGGATAAATCTCAACATTTAGGTCAAATGTTGAGATCGCTGGGTTTACAGATGGCCGTCTTCAAAAAAGTGGGGAAAAAATCCAAGTGCTTGTCAGGGACTTCTTTTTTTTTTTTAGTGTAAGGACATCCCTGACGTGCACTTTTTTTGGATGGCCACCTCTGGATTACAAGACCGGTGCTCTAACCATTTGGCCACAGCTCCACTTACTTGGATGTCCCTCCTGTTTTATTATGCCCCTTCAGGTCTCTCTCAGCCAATCACAGACCGGTCTCTCTCAGCCAATCACAGACAGCTAAATGTGCCAACACCCCCCGCCATTGCCAACACCCCCCGCTGCCGCCAGCACCACCATCAACAACTTTGACCCCCCCCCGACCGCTCCCTCCCGCTGTCGCCTACGTTTGCTGGCGGGAGACTCCAACCCCTGCCAGCCGAAGTCTTCTTCTGTCGTTTGATTTCTGAGTCTTGCGATCTGCACGGCTTCGTTCTGCTTCTGTGAGTCTGACGTGCTGAACGTTGTACATGCAGGATGTGAGACTCAGAAACCAAATGAAGGAAGAAGACTTCGGCTAGCGGGGGTTAGGGTCCCCCACCAGCAAAGGTAGCAGATGGCGATGGCGGGTTGACAGCGGGTGGTGGCAGGAGGGGGGGGTTGAGAGGGTCGTCGGCAGGGGTGTCCTGGGCCAAACCTACAGGGGCCCAGGCCCCCGTGGCCCCATAGTAGCTACACCCCTGGTCCATATACAATCGTTTTGCATATTTAATAGAGCTTATTTTGGAAAGGGTTTTGCCCAAGGCACAAAGGGGCCCTTTTACTAAGCCGCATAAGCATCTACGTGCGCTCAATGCAGGCCAAAATGGAGTTATCGCCCGGCTACCATGTGGCTCTTGTGGTACTTTCATTTTTGGTGTGCATCCGATACGCGCATCCGAAAAATAATTTTTATTTTCGGACGCTTGTATTGGACGCATACCAAGTGGCATTTGAGGCACGTAGGTCATTATCACCCGGTTACCATTTGAGACTTTACTGCTAGGTCAGTGGCTGGAGGTAAGGTCTCAGACCCAAAATGGATGCGCGGCAATTTTCATTTTACCGCATGTCCATTCTCGGCAAAAATTTTAAAAAGGCATTTTTTTACAGGTGCGCTGAAAAATGATTCTGCGTGCGCCCAAAACCCATGCCTACACTACCGCAAGCCATTTTTCAGCGTGTCTTTGTAAAAGGGCCCCAGAATGAAAAAAAATCCTCTTTTGCAAATGGACCCCATAAGTATTATCTTAATCCAAGAGGTTTGTTTAAATTTTATTCTTGAGGAAACACGATCGAGAGTTCCATGCGGGTACTGTGAAGAGTCTTCAAATATGTGTTGGTTAATCTAAACTATTGTATTATTTTGTCATTCTTTTTCAGGTCGTATGACAACAAAACCAATCTGCTTGCAAGATCGACTTACTCGAGTTAATTCTTCCTTCTGTGGTCCAAGGGCCAACATGTGCCTGAAATTAAAATATGCAATACTGATCCCTGCCCAGCATAGTAAGTGCTAAACCCCTTACTTTTAATTACATGTTACACTCGTTGGCAAAGTGGTCTAACATTAGAAATACATCACAGCACTGTGGGCGAATTAATACATCAGAGAATGAGTTATATGTACATTCCAGAGCGGTACATGCCAATTCATCTCATAAAAATACGTCTTTCATTCAACAGCTGAAATAGAGTGAATAATTAGGAATGTGCTGTCTAAGAAATGCAATAGGAAATGTCTGGGAGACCTGGAGAGGAGCAAGGGAGGTACACGGGGGGGGGGGGGGGGGGGGGGGCTTTTATTTTATTTTATTTTTAATTAAGCAGTAGTAGCAACAGCAAAAATGACTTAGGTGGACAGAACAGACTATTTTCATTTGGTTTTGTTTTTCATTTATCATGTGTTTCATTTGTTAAGAAAAGGAAACAAAATGAAAATAAATGAAAAGAAAAGCAGTTGAAAATACACACTTACATTGTGACACAATGGTGAGTTTCCCAGGGCCAGCCAAGGGTATCTGATGCCCTGGTGGACCTTCAGCTTGCACCCCCCCTCCCACTTTCCTCTCTTTCTCCTCTTCCCTACACCCTCCTAGGTGAGCAGCATTTCCCTTTTCCCTTCCTACCACCTAGATTTTTATTTTTTTTATTTTATTGCATTTGTACCCCACATTATCCCACTTTTTGCAGGCTCAATGTGGCTTACAGAGTAAGGTTATGATAAAGTCAGTACATGATTTAAATACTGATGTCCAGTATCTCCTCTTTCCCTTCCTAACCACCCTGGGTGGGGGCAGTGGCGTAGCCAAGGGTGGGCCCGGGTGGGCCCAGGCCCACCCACTTCGGGCTCAGGCCTACCCAGTAGCAGCACACCTATGATGTGGCTGGCAGGGATCCCCAAGCCCCACTAGCCAAAAACTCCCAACAACTGTCCCCCCTGCATACCTTATAAATACCAGATCTTCGCCTGCAGCGAGCAGCGACTGATACATACTGTTTGCACCGGCCCCACAGCCTTCCCTCTGATATATTCCTGCCTATGCGGAAATAGGAAGTTGCATCAGAGGGAAGGCTGTGGGGCCAACATGAGCAGTGTGTATTTGCTGCTGCTCGCTACCGGTGAAAGTCTGCTACTTAAAAGGTATGCGGGGGAGGGGGATGTTTGAGAGACCATATGCATGCAGGGAAGAGAGGGAGAGACTAAATCACTTGTGAGACAGGGCGGAGTTCTGCCCATCCATGTTGGGTCCAGGCCCACCCAAACTTGGGTGTCTGGCTACGCCCCTGGGTGGGGGGTGGGGTGGTGGTGGTAGTTCTACAACTGAATACCCCATTTAAGCACCCTGTAGAAGCATGATGGAAACCTATTCTACAACAGCATCTGGGCATTCAGTTTCCATTGTAGAATACTAGCATATTCCGGTATAGGCAATGCCTAACATTTATGCACCTCCATTTACAGCAGTCATAGACCTGGTGTAACCATGGCCATGCAAATGCAGTAGGGTCGCACCCAACTTACACGTATAATTGGGAGCTTCACCCCTGTCCCACCCATGCCTATGTCCTCTTGCATTTATGGGCTATGTTCCTTATATGCGCCAATATAGAATAGAGCTTAGGTGCTCCTCCAGCACATTCACGGGTAAGTGCACACTTACACATAAGTACTAGTATTCTATGAGGCTGATAGTCAAAGAGATTTAAGCGCCTAAGTAGGGATATTCAGTGGCACTTAACTGGAGAGTGCCACTGAATATCCCCTAAGACTGCCCAACTAAAAAGTGGGCAGGCCAGGGGCGGCACTGGGAAGGAGCCCCAGGTTATGTGGGTGTAAGCAATATTCAGTGCCGACAACCGTATAACTAGATGACTTAATTTAGGAAAGCTGAAAAGCTGTCCTAAATAAGGCTGCTAAGCTATGTCGGTGCCGGCTCTGAATATTGGACTGACACCCGCATAACTTCTTTTCCTTTAAAAAAAATAAAAACAAGCCCCTCCCACCCCCTGACAATGTCACCTCTCTCCCCCCCCCCCCCGGAAGAACCCCCCCCTCCAGTTGTGCAGGTAGATCTTCCCCCCAGTAGTGTCATCCTGCCCCCAACGACCCCGCTGGACTACCAGGGATACAGATAGGCCCAGGGAGGGCCTATCTGCACAGCTGGGGGGAGGAGTCTTGATGTGGGCTGGGGGAGGGAGGAGGAAAAGAGGGGACATTGTCGTGGGAGGGGGCTCAGGGGTTTTTTTTTTTTTTTTTTTAACCAATCAAGTTATGCAGGCCCGGCCCAATATTCAGCTGGGGCTGCCTAGCCCTTATGGAGCCCTAGATAAATATTGGACGGACCCACATAAGCTCTGGGTGGCCAGGCTACCCAAAATTATCCCCGATACTCAGTGCTGGTGCCCGGACATGGCTCAGCACTGAATATCAGAGGATAATTTAGCTGGCGACGATCAATGTTTAAAAATTCTGATCACCTCCGGCTAAATATCGGGTAGGTATATATTTATGTGCACAAGGGGTGCGTAAATGTGGACACCTAGTTTATAGAATTGTTCTTTAGGTGTTCAGCATCTCCTCTATCCCACAGATGTCTAGCACTTCCTCCTTCTCTCTTCTAAATGTGTCCACCATCCAGTGGCGTAGCAAGGGGGGGCGGGAGGGGCGGTCCGCCCCGGGTGTCAGCTCGGGGGGGTGCTCCCTGCCAGCTCCCCTCCCTCGGCGCATCGACACCCCCCCTGACCCAGTGCCCACCCTCCTCTGTCCAACCAGCTCCCTACCTTTAAAAAAATATCGGAATCCGAAGCAAGACGCAGCGCCTTGCGCATGCACGTAAAAGAAATGTGCACTGTCTCATCAGGCCTTCTCTCGCTCTGTCTGTCCCACCCTTGCGGAAATAGGAAGTTGCGACAGCGGAGGGCGGGACAAACAGAGCGAGGGAAGGCCCGATGAGACGGTGCACATTTCTTTTACGTGCAGGCGCGAGGCACTGCGCCTCATTTCAGATTCCGATATTTTTTTAAAGGTAGGGAGCTATTTGGACGGAAGAGGGTGGGCACTGGGTCGGGGGGGTGTCGTTGCGTCGAGGGGGGGTTATGTCATCGTGCTGCACCCGGGGGGGGGGGGGGTGCAATGGCGAACTGCCACCATCTTCCTTTCTGTTCCCTTCTTCCTGTTGCCCTCGTCTTCTCTTCCCCACTCTTTGTTGTTGTTACTGCTACTGTGCTACCACACAAAGCCTGCCTGAGCCTACTCCACTAAAGAAAAATCAGAGCAGCCTGTGCAGGACCTCAAGTACATGAGTGCAATCAAGAATTGCCATGTCCTGCACCTCTGAACGTCCCAAAGCAGTCTCAGCTGCCATTTTGAGATTGATAAATGGCATAAGCATGAGTGACTGGGGATTGCTCCTGTCCGTGCCAGTTCCAATCCTAAATGGTGACCAGGACATCCTGCTGCACGAGGCTTCCATAGGAAGGCACTGCTGCCATTTTCACTATGAGGTGATTGCTCCGCTCCAAAGAGACCACTAGATAACCAGGGCTTTTAGAGGGTAGGCCCAGAGACGGGTGAGGGGTGTGGGAAGGGCAGATTTACTGGGCGGCCTGAGAGGATGGGTATTTTGTCAGGGTGAGACAGGCTTGTGGCAGCTGCACAGACTGGGCATGGGGGCAGGGAGTTTCAGTTTCAGGCAGGGCCGTGCCAAGGGTCTGTGGCGCCCCCCCTGCAAGGGATCGGGTGGCGCCCCCCCCCCGCAGACAAGCGGTTGGAGCGCGCCCCCCACCCCGTGAAGATGATCGCTGTCCTCTCTCCCCTGCCCTCCCGCTCCCATGTCCCAACTGCCCGCCCTCTTCTGCCCCAACAAAATCTCTTTTAAATTTACCTCCGTCCGGCTGGCAGGGCAGCGAACGGCGCAGCGTCAGTGAAGGAGGCGGCGCTCCCGACGTCTCTACTAGTCTTCCCTTCGCTCAATGTCCCGCCTTCTTCTGACGTCATTTTCTTGACGCCAGAAGAAGACGGGACATTGAGCGAAGGGAAGACTAGTAGAGACGTCAGGAGCACTGCCTCCTTCACTGACGCTGCGTCGTTCGCTGCCCTGCCAGCTGGACGGAGGTAAATTTAAAAGAGATTTTGTTGGGGGGAGAAGAGGGCGGGCAGTTGGGACATGGGAGCGGGAGGGCGAGGCAAGCATGGCGTGGTGGGCGCCCCCAGAGGACGGCACCCCCCTGCCATGCTTACCTCGCTTACCGCGTTGGCACGGCCCTGGTTTCAGGCAAAAATACCGAATCAAAAACTGAAACCAAAATTTGGTTGGCCTCTAGTACAGATATTTCATATGGTATTCATCATTTCCCATTAAACATAAAATGACAAATATATTCTCAATTTCCAGTTGGTCAACAGGTGAATGGAGCCCCTGTAGTGTATCTTGTGGTGAAGGACAGCAAACACGCCTTATTCAGTGTCTCCAGAAAAAATTTTTCCAGAGAGAAGAAATGGTTAATCATTCTCTTTGTCCAGTGAGCACACCACCCCAAGTGCAAGACTGTAAATCTCAAGATTGTCCACCAGAATGGAGCACTGGACCTTGGTCTCAGGTAATGAAGAGAATTAGGGCCCTGTTTACTATGCCGCTATGGGCTTCTACACTGTTAGCGTAAATGGCTGCTCCTAAATGTGGAGGAGCATTTCGATACGACGTCTAAATCCAACTCAAAACGTCCAAAATTCAAGTGGGGAATATAATCATTTTCAAAACAGAAAACTATTTTTTTTTTTGTGAAAATGGCTATTTTCTAGATGTTTTTGTGCTCTGTGCATTTATGTTTTTAGATCATTTTCGAAAACAAAAGAAACCCACACAAGTTAAAAATGCTCAAAATCAAGCCATTGGGATGTAGGAGGGTCAGCATTTTTAGCAGACTGGTCCCCCAGACATCCAAGGAGAGCAATGGGGCACCCCAGGGGCACTGCTGTGGACTTCATATAAATGCCCCCAAGAACACATCTCACCATTTCTCTCTTATCTTGTCTGCTGAGCCCTACTTAACCCACTCAAAACCCAGTACCCCCAACTATACACCACTACAAAAGCCCTTATGGGTGAAGGGGGCAGCTATATGTGTGTACAGTGGGTATCTGGTGAGTTTTGGAGGGCTTACAGTTTCCACCACAAGTGTAACAGGTAGGAGGAGGTATGGGCCTGGGTCCACCTGTCTACAGTGCACTGCGCCCACCACTATTCTACTCTAGGGACCTGCATGCTGGCTATAACATCTGAGGCTGTCATAGAGTCTGGTAGTACTATTTATATTCACATTTTTGGGGGGTGAGAGGGGTCACTGACCACTGGGAGAGTAAATGGGGGTCATCCCTGAATCCCTCCAGTGGTCATCTGGTCATTTAGGGCACCTCTTTGTGTCTTATTCATTAGAAAAAAACAGGTCTAGACCAAAATGTTGTTTTCGCCCTAGACATTTTGGGTTTGTTCCATTATGGCTATAAAACATCCAAGTGTTAGGCATGTCATACTCCCACCTTCAAAACGCCCCCAACAAGCCACGTTGTGATTTGGACGCACTGTAGACAAAATGCATAGATAGACGTCTGCAAAACAGGTTTTGAACATATCGATTTGAACGTTTTGAGAAGAAATCTATCTAAATGGTGATTTATAACACTTTTTGGATGTGGAGGAGTAACCTAGTGGTTAGTGCAGTGGACTTTGATCCTGGGGAACTGAGTTCAATTCCCACTGCAGTTCCTTGTGACTCTGGGCAAGTCATTTAACCCTCCATTGCCCCTGGTACAAACAAGTACCTGAATATATGTAAACCACTTTGAATGTAGTTGCAAAAACCTCAGAAAGGCGGTATATCAAGTCCCATTTCCCTTTCTTTTTGAAAATGAGCCCCATAAGTACCTTTTTTCACCTATGTTATCAAGGTATGTAGAAGCAGGCACCAAAACACCGGGCGCTAATTTAGTATTCTATAACAGCAGAGTTGGGCACGAAATATCGTAAGTCCGCAGTTACACATCAAACTTTAGGTGTGACCACATATGCCAAGTCTATGACTGGTGTAAATGCTGACATCTAAAATCAGCAATTAGATGGCTAAATGCAACTATTATATAGGACGCGTGCTGAAATAGTCATAATGTCCATGACCTCCCCATGCCACTCCCATGGGAATGCCCCCTTTGCAGTTACGTGCTAGAACGTAACGACATAACGATCTACATCCCATTTAAACAAGATCTAAAGGAAATTTCCAATGACATCAACCAAAGTCTCCAGACCATGCATTCATGGACGGACGCACTTAGGCTGAAACTTAATGCAGAAAAAACCCAATGCCTAATACTCACCTCTCAACATAACAAGAACAAATTCACAGCCATCAACACACCAAATCTAAACCTTCCAATTTCGGACACCCTAAAAATTCTTGGAGTTACTATCGATCGACACCTAACACTCGAGAGTCACACGACACTTACAATATCTGCTTGTTATATTTCTATCATGTTTTATCATTATCATGTTGCCCAAGATCCTTCTGTAACACTAAATGTCTATTTTCTAATATATTTTCACCTTTCTTGATGTATTGTAAGCCACATTGAGCCTGCAAAGAGGTGGGAAAATGTGGGATACAAATGCAATAAATAAAATAAAAATAAATAAACAATTACAGGCAAATTTTCTAAAGAGAAGGAACGCCCATCTTTCGACACAAATCGGAAGATGGGCGTCCTTCTCACAGGGTCGTCCAAATCGGTTTTGGACGTCCCCAACTGCTTTCCATCGCAGGGATGGTCAAAGTTCACGGGGACGTGTCGTAGGCGTAGCGAAGGTGGGACTTGGGTGTGCCTAACACATAGACATCCTCGACCCATAATGGAAAAAAAAGGGCGTCCCTGACGAGCACTTGGACGACTTTACCTGGTCCTGAGATTTGGCCGTCCCTAACCGTATTATCAAAACAAAAGATAGACGCCCATCTTGTTTCGATTATACAGGTTGCCCCGCCCCTTTACGGAGCTGTCCTTAGAGATGGGCGCCCTTATAGATGGGCGTCCCCGTTCGATTATGCCCCTCCTTACCGCCACCTCAATGGGTGGTGATAAGTACCCGCCCCAACACACACGTGGCCACACGGTAAGTTCAATCTTACCTGCTGCGGTAAATAGGGCCTCAGTGCGTGGCAAAGACAACCCCCGGCACTAGCGCGGGACCCTTTTTACTGCAGCTTAGTAAAAGGGCCCCTTAGGTGCTATTTATAACCCCCCTCACCCACAAGTGAGGAAATTAAGCTATAGTTTGCAATACATAGATTTCCTTACATCCTAACTTGGGTTTGCCTCCTCTTCTCTTGCAATCTTCTGATTTTTATGCCATTGTTTTTTCCAAGGGCTTTTCTGATGGACAAAAGTAGTCTAACCATCACTACAGCCTATTTATACCGCTTTTTCTTTCATATGTCTTTGTTAACTTCCAATCTAATTAACAAAAGCAAGGTTCTGGATCTGGACGAGAGAAACTTAACATAGTTTCTGGTATTCCCAGAAGCAGTATCAGGGCAAACTCTCCTTTTCTATATATTTATTAGCTGTAGAAAGAGAAAAAAAAAGAATTAAAGATCTTTCTGTTTTAAATGATAACAGAGGCAGAGAAGGTATTAGGTGTTAATGTAAATACAATCCAGATCTCTTGAAGTTTGAAAAACCTATGATAAATTATTCCTTTTGTCAGTGTTCCAAGACTTGTGGGAGAGGAATTAAGAAACGTGAAGTCTACTGCAAGCAGTTCAACACTTTGGATCCAAAAGTCTTATCAGAGAACATGTGCAAGCAAAAGTTGAAGCCAGAATCGCAGCAGAGCTGCGTGCTAGTACGTTGCCCAAAGAATGAGAAGCTGCAATGGGCAATTTCTTCTTGGAGTGAGGTATTATTTATTTATTGCACTTGTATCCCACATTTCCCCCACCTATTTGCAGGCTCAATGTGGCTTACAAAGACCTGTTATGGCATTGCCATTCCAGGGTAAAAGATACAATTGGTGTTACAAAGAGATCAAGGACGTCAAAAAAGAACTAAGCAAACAGTTATAAAAAGTAGACTTTCAGAATAGGGTGGAGTGATGAAGTGTTATAATTAAGCTATGGATTCTCGTGGTAGGCCTTGTTGAAGAGATAGGTTTTTAGAGATTTGCGAAAGTTAGTTAAATCGTTGATTGTTTTCAAGGTAGTTGGTAGTGCATTCCACAGCTGCGTGCTCATGTAGGAAAAGCTGGTCACATGTGTTAGTCTGTATTTTAATCCTGTATTTTAGGCCTGATTCTAAATGATGAGGGACAAGCTTTTAGGTAATATTCAAGGAAGCCTGATGTTTTGAGCTATCCAAACGACTGGCATTAGAAACCTCTATACTAAGAAAATTACAAGCCAGTAGAGACAGAGCCTCAAATTTAAATTGTTTTCCATAATAAGAATGAAAAACAAATGAAGCAGATCGCAAAAATAAAACAGTACTTTATTATTAAAACCTGAAGTTATATATACACATAAATAGCCCGACACAGGCCGTGTTTCGCCCGACAGGGCTGCTTCAGGGGCTATACAACAATCCTTTACTCACAAGTTTAATTGATAATATTGGATATGTGCTGAGATGAACTGAAATTTCATACATAGGAGATCACTTTAGAAAAACAGCTCTATCAGAGATGCCAAAAGAGATAAGAGACTGATTGTTTGACGTTGTGTCAATACTCTTTTGGCATCTCTGATAGAGCTGTTTTTCTAAAGTGATCTCCTATGTATGAAATTTCAGTTCATCTCAGCACATATCCAATATTATCAATTAAACTTGTGAGTAAAGGATTGTTGTATTGCCCCTGAAGCAGCCCTGTCGGGCAAAACACGGCCTGTGTCGGGCTATTTATGTATATATAACTTCAAGTTTTAATAATAAATTACTGTTTTATTTTTGCGATCTGCTTCGTTTGTTTTCCATCTTGGAGCTTGCAGACCGTTTGCCCTTGTGTTTTCTTGGACCCCCCCATAATAAGAATGATACATCTTTGTTACTAATGCCATGTTTCATGATCAAAATGTTTTCTTTTTTTTTTTCCTTTTTTATTTATTTATCATTTTACTTAATTACATTCACATTTATCACATAAATGTAAGGGAAAACAGAAATTAATATTAAAAAGAAAACATTTTCTCCCACCATATATTTATATAATCATCCACAACTGGGAGATCCAAGATCAGGAAAACAATCTCAAAGAAAATAAGAAAAACACCAAGTGGTTAATCTTACAAATTCATATTTTCTGAGGGAGGAAGGTTAATCGGTAATTGCAGCCGCTACAGTGGTAACTAAAAGAAGTTGCTGCAGAGGGTTCTTCATCTGTTCTTTCAACTCCACAAACTCTTGTAATTTCTTAGGTTCAACAAATAAGTAATTATTAAAATTCAAAGAAATAGAACACTTACAAGGGAATCGCACATGTACCCTTAAAAGCCAAGAGTTCACATCTCCTAGTCTGCGATTCCCCTGATAAGTCAGGAAACATATTTATCTTTGAACCCAAAAAACTATCAACCATATGTTGGAAATACAATTTCAAAACATTATTCCTATCTAAATCAAAGGCGAAAGTCACTAGTAATATAGGTTTTCCAAAATATCAATTAAGTTCACATCTCTTTTCTCTGATAAAGAAGATTATTTAGGGGAAATATAAATCGCTTTAGACACCGGAGGATGGCTATCAGAAAATGTTTGCAAATTATCAGAGAAATATTTCTTCAACAGTTCAATAAAAGAAAAAAAATCCATAGTCAAAGTCTCTATTTTTATGTCTTGGACTTCCACTTCGTTAGATAAGTCTTGATATAAATTCTTTAATTCACATGTTTATTCCTGAAAAATTTTAAACATCTGAAGAAGAAAGTTATTCACACTCTGCAGCGCTTCTCATAATGCGTCCATTGTGACATTTTTTGGCTTCACCAGGTCCAATTTCTCCACAGAAACCGCTTCAGATATCTTCGGTGGGGGGGGGGGGGAGAACTCACTCTCCAATCCCCCAGTTGGTTTATTATCCGTAGTCGATTCTGCGCCAGGACCTCCTCAGGTCACGTGAAAATCCTAACCCACTTCGGGCGTTTCCACTGTCGACCTCCATAGCGAAGCGTTACTGTTTCCGGGTCTTGGAGGGGTCGTGCCAACAGGGGGACTCAAAGTCACTCCCTCTCCACTGAGATTTGGCAATAAAGCCTTGCTGTTCCCCGAAGCAGGAACCGATATCCCCGACGTTATGACCCCGAATTTCTCCAAAGTAGGCTGAGAAGTGGTGGGAACCCCAGCTGTGTTCGAGGAGGACAACACCACGGCTTTACCTTTTCTCTTCCCCATTCTCTGGGGAGCACGCCTACTTCTTCAGGTATTCTGGCGTAAAACGGGAACTCAACTAACGTACGTCCTCCCTCAACGCCATCTTTGATCCTCCAGTTTGGGACACTCTTTGTCTGGTTTCTCCTCAGAGGCCTGTCTGATATGGGTAACCCTACAGCATAGCCCTCTGAGTCATTGAAACACTGAAGCCCCTCCACCCCGACAAGGTGGTGTCCCTTCGGAGGGGATGATCAAAATGTTTTCAATTTTATTTATGTTATGTGGAGGCATATTTTCAAAACCCTTAGGACCCTTTTCCCAGGCGGCATGAAACTGGGGCCTTGTGGTAGAGTCAGCGTATGGGTTTGCCATGCGTCAAGGCCCCCCTTTTATCGCTGCCTGGGAAAGGTTTTATTTTTTTTTTTTTTTGTAAGAGAAGGAAATGGCTGTGCGGTAAGTTAACACTTGTTACTTCCTATTTAGGAGTCAGTAAGGGTTCCTTTACTGCCCCCGCTGCACAAAAAAAAGGCCCTTTGTCTCAACCATGCATTGAGATTTCAGACCTCTGCTTGCCTTTTGGGTCCTGCGTATGGAATGGTGATGATTTATGAAAATACTGCCCTGGAGGATCTGGATTTCAGCTTTCTATGTAACAGCCTAAATTTGGCTTCCAGAACCTGCCTCCCACATTTTTCCATGTCATTGGTACTCACATGTACCAAGACAGTTGGCTCCTCCCCAGCTCTATCCAATCCTATCTAGGTGATGCGTGAGGTCCGCCACCTTCGCACGAGGCAGGCAAGTGACCAGGCGATCCTCATGTCTACCAGCCACCTAGCTATCTACATGCCTAATGATCAAATCACCAACTACAACAGCTGTCCTAACCCTTCTCTCCTGGGCAGAAGCTTCTGGAGACACATCCTTGGTGCGAGAGGATTTCCAATTAATCATCAGAAGAGAAACCAAGTCCCTCTTGCTAGAAATGTTGGAAAGACTTTTGAGGTGCATTCAATCCGGGGGACATGAGGAGTAAGAGAAAGAAGGTGATGAGTCCTTATTGTGTTTGGAGGCTGGAAGTGGGAGATTTGGAGGGTAAGGTGGTTCTTGTCTGGTTGAGGGAATTAGATGAGACAGGTGAAGGGAGTGGTTGGGCTCTATCACTTGGGCTTGTTAGCATGGAGAAACAAGAGTTACCTTGTGCAACAGCATTAGAGTGGCCATACTGTTTTTATATGGCATAAGTGTGGGCCATTAAATATATCAGTTAACTCACGTTCTGATGGCAGTTTTTATTCTGGCAGGTATATAGACACCTATGACAGGAACTGCATTATATAAATATGATGAAGTTGTCTACCTAGTATGTGTTTGAACCATGAGAAGTATGATATTACATATTACAGATTTTCACTGATAGTATGCAGTGCTATTTTGCTGTTCAGTACTAAAAGTGTAAAAACTATTATTCACTGCTAGGAGTTAGACATCCATTTGATCTATATGGAAGCCTGACCCCTAGCAGTAACATCACAATATTACCACTAGAGGTCTTGGCAGCCATTTTGGGGAGCTAATGGCCACAAAAAAGGTATGAGTAGGCATTGCTTCTAACCTACTAGTCACCAGGAACCCCCCCCCCCCCCCATAAGTCAAGGTACTGGCTTAGGGGAGGGAGATTTAAGGGACTTTTGACTCAAGGGTGATTTAGAGGGCTTTGGGCTCCAGGACGTGGGTTGATTTTGGGGGAGGCTACCACATGTTGGGGTTGTGCCCATATCTGGAAGGTTGGAGTGGGTAGATGTTTTTGCTGGCAAGAGAGGGGATGTCAAGTGATGGCAGGGGAACTTTGCTATGCTGTCAGGGAAGTCAGATGATGGGGGGGGGGGAATTGGGTGACGGTGGGGGGATTTTGTTACGTAAGAATAGCCATACTGGGTCAGAGCCATTGTCCGTCTAGCCCAGTGGCCAATCCAGGTCACAAGTACCTGGCAGAACCCAGGGGTCGGGTAATGGTAGAGGACTTTATTGTGCTGTCTGGGGGGTGGGAGATGGTGGGCAGGACTTAATTGTGATGTTAGGGGTTCCCATGATGGCAAGGAGGTGAGCTTAGTTGTGGTTTGGGGGATATTAAGTGTATTTGGGTCAGATAATTACTCTGCTTATAGCTTATGTTTGTCTCATTTGCCTGGGATAGATTTGCTGATTTCCACCTGTGCCTCAGGCTATAGAGAATAAAACACTGTCCTGTATTGTGGAAGGCAGACGCTCCTCCGGCAGGCAGATGCTCCTAGCTTGTCTGGTTGGTCTCTTTCCTTCTCCGGGACTCCAGATACAGACTTCAGCAGTTCTCAGTGTCAGCTGCTGCTGATGGCACAAGTGTGATAAAGATGCTGTTTCACAGTCTCTGATGAGTAAAATAACAGGCTAACACAACAGTGAAGTCTTTATCTGCTGCCAGCTCATTGCTCCTCTCTCTTAGTCAATACTCAGGATGTTCTCTAGTGTTACTCCATGAGGCAGAGAAAACATAGAGGCAATTCCTACCTTATGTTATGGTAGAGGTTAGGCATATCAGTCACTCAGAGTTACGGAGCCCCTAAGGTATTCAGTGATAACGTCTTGTAGCTCTGGTGTTATTCTCGGTAGATGATAAGTCTCAGGATCCCCATAAGGGTGATCCCTGGTAGAAGCCCAAACCACAAACAGCCAAAAGAACATATACATAAGCATAGCACGTACTGAAGAATCAGAATTATATGGCCAGCTTCGTATCTTGTATAAACAGTTGTCTGATTGGATAAGCAGGTCACATGAATTCTGTTGGGACCGATCAGGTGTAGGTGTACATAAGAACAGGCTATGAGTAATGGCTAAGGTGCTGATGGACATTACACAGGCCAAGATGGACTCTGGTATCTAACTGGTCTGGGCTGATATATATACAATGAATCACCCAAGATCTTTCTGGGTCTAAACAGCATATGGAAAGTCCCAGGCCTCATGATCACATAAAGAACAATGAACAAAGGTCTATTCAGTGTTCCTACACAAGCAACTTGTCCTTGGCTAGATGCTCAGTATCCAAGATGCTGTGCTTCAGGAAGTCATGCAGAAACCATGATAGTTTGGTCATGATACAGTCATGGTATGGTTCATGGCCCTAAGGTAGGCCTCAGACACATCTTAATGTGTATGGAGTTACCCCTACAGGTAGGATCAGGGAAGGAGGCATCATGGTAAGAACATGATGGGGGTGGGGGAATTGACTGGCATTGCAGGGACCAGTAAAGTCAGGATTTACAGCGGTCCTGATGTGCAGGTTCCTCAATGCCAAAGTGGATTCCCTATGTGAAATAGGGTACACACGTCTGTATAGTTGTCCTGACCGAGACCACTCCCTCTCCCTGCCCTCCTTACACCCCCTTGCCATGTAGATGTACTCAGCTTCCCCATGTCTTGAATGCCCCTGTTCTTATAAGGCATTTAAAAACATCTGGGCCTCTCCGGATTTAAATGCTGTCATTATACCTAGGGCTGCTTCTAAAATAAGCTTCATAGACATCGATGTTGCCTTTATAAAATAGATTCAAATTTTGGACCTTTCACATAGGCTTCTTGTTATAAAAGCAAGCCCACAAAGAGTAGTTTGTTCAAGTATTAACAGGGATTATTAACTCATCTCTATGTGAAGGCCTGTTGTGGCTTCTTTGAAAAAAGCTACAATAAGCCCATTATTGAAGAAATAATCCTTTACTTTGGGATTAAATGTGATAATTACTGATCAACTTCTAATCTTCCCTTCCTAGAGAAAATGAGTGAATAGCCTGTGTTACATGAATTAAATGTATTTTTGGCAAAAATGTTTGCCTAGGATCATTACCAATTTGGATTCCGTGTTGGCCACAGCTTGTGTTTCCTGTACTTTTATTTTAAGAAATTTCAATTGCCTTTCTCATGGCGAATCATGATAATTTTTTTACAGCATTAAAGGTCATTGGAGTGCAGAGAGGAAGTTCTAAGCTGGTTTCAATCATTTCTTTTAGACAGAATGCAACAAAGTGGGGCAAAATATATCTGACAGGTTTCTATTGGTGATAATGTAACATAGGTTCTATTATATATTATATACTAGTGTTGTATAAAAGAATCTCATCACCTCAGTTCTATTACACATTCTATGTTAGTGTTCTATAAAAGAACCTTGTCACCTAGGTTCTATTACACATTCTATGCTAGTGTTGTATAAAAGAATCTTGTCACCTAGGTTCTATTATAGACTAGGCTCCTACCACACAAGTCTTGGGGCACCTAAATGGAAGTGCCCACTAATAGAATTGCCTCATTATTGTCAGAAATTTACTGTATTAGAATTTAGCATATAACAGTTGAAATTGCCATTTCATATTTTCATTTTATAGTGTTCAACAACTTGTGGCCTGGGTGTGAAACATCGAGAGTTGCAATGTACAGAAAAAGGTGTTTATGGAAACTGATCATTTCTCCCCACCGAAAATGCCGTAATATAAAGAAGCCCAACATTGCACTGCAGCAAAGTTGCAATAATGGAGGCTGCCCACCACACACAGCATATAATGGTAGATCTGGATGGTATACTTCACCCTGGCAACAGGTAAGGAAAATAAATTATTTCTTTGTTATATAATAATAATAATAATAATCTGTTAAAATTTGATAGTGATGGAAGCATATAAGTATTTAGATATTGCTAAGTTGTTTTTTTTTTTTTTTAATGATAGGAACTAATGCATGCGATCTCTGTAGAATATTTGTAACTAGTACAACATCAGTATTAATATAAATGTATGGGTAGAACAGCAGCATGGTGCAAAGGAGTCCATTGGGTCTGTTTATTTATTTCCACAGTTTATATACTGCACTATCCAGTGTCTGCTAGATGGTTCATTGAACGTCCCTGGGAGAAGGACGTCCATCTTCCAATTTATGTCGCAAGATGGACGTCCTTCTCTTTCCAAAATGAGCCCAATAGTCTACGGCAAGATAGTTGGCAAAGATGTATCCAACATAGAGCTGATATTTAGTGTACCCAGTCCATGGAGACAGGGGCATCAATTTGGGGGGCAAGATTCTCTGGGCCCAGCCTCCAATGAGGGCCCGGTGCCGGGTTTGTCTCTTTCCTGCTCCTGTGTGTTGGGACCCAGTTGATTGTGTTAACGCGATAGCCCGGGTCTTGGTACACAGGAGCAGGAGGGTGACAAATCGAGGGAGGAGCAGACGCAGGAAGGGAAGGGGGTAGGGGTGGCATGTTCCTGAGTGGGGTGGGGTGGGGTAGGGCGGCTGCGGCAGCAACATCCACAGCGGCCCTGTCCCGGGCCCGGCTCTGTCTCTTGGCGGCCCTGCATTATGTTTAATTAATCTATACAGAACTCGGAGAAAGTTATAGTCATCATTCGAAGAGTGAAGAAAAGGAGACAGAGTCAAGTGGCGCCTTAAAAACTAACCAATTTCTTCAGACATGGGCTTTTGAGGACAAGAGTCCACTTTGCTAGATATCAAAACTTTGCTGCCAGTTCATTGGGAATTATTTATTATGATGAAATAAACCTACATATTTATCAAGGTGCTGTGATTTAGAAAAAGTAAAACAAGGCAGTAGAGAAACAAGCAAATGTTTTGCAGAAGATGTGTTTTAATGTGGGCAATGTGAATGCAAAGAGATAGAGAAGGAAGATGAATAAGAGAAAGAAAAGTTTAAAATATTCTAACACAAAAGTTGCGTATGGGTTTCAATGATTTACAACAAAATATTCCATTCTTAGTTGTTCTGTGACATTATACCCAGTGGCGTTCTGAGGGGCGCTGACACCCGGGGCGGATCGCCGATGCGCCCCGCCCCCCCCCCGGGTGCAGTGCCCCCCCGTGCAGCGCGAACCCCCCGGCGAAGGGACACCCCCCACCCTGGCTGAAAGAATCCCCCCGGGTGCACGCCGCTGGGGGGGGGTGCCGCGCGCCGGTCAGCGTTGTTGGTTTCCATGCTCCCTCTGCCCCGGAACAGGTTACTTCCTGTTCCGGGGCAGAGAGAGCATGGAAACCAACGACGCTGACCGGCGCGCGGCACCCGGGGCGGACCGCCCCCACCGCCCCCCCCCCTTGGTACGCCACTGATTATACCATAAATCACAAGAATATAACCATCTCTTTCTGAATCTTGAGTGTTTATGATGAATGCATTACACAGAAGTGCTAAGGATCATATTGTCTGGGGTGATGACATTACAAAATGATTAAGATCAGAAACAAGAAAGATGAAGAGAAGAAAGCAGAGGACCAAGGGAGAGGGTAGTCTGGTGCTGCTAGCTTTCATATCAAAGATAGCCCTTGGTGGGGCAATGAACAGTACTGACATCATTTTTGCCTGCAGTGTACAGTGACATGTGGTGGAGGCGTGCAAACCCGGACAGTGCAGTGTCTGTTGCATGGCAGTGCGGCAGCTGCATGTTTACCTCATCAGAAGCCGGCAATATCGAGAGCCTGCAACACTAACTTCTGCAGACCTCCTGAAAGAAGAGGTGAGCTATGACATCGCACAGGATAGGTTGTTTCTGAGTGTATTTGCAAAATGTATACACTTTTTCATAACAAAGGTTATATTTCTTAGAAATTAATTGCTTTTTATCTCCCACATTTAATATTATTTTTCCATTTAGATGAACACAAAAGGAATTTGTTTTAACCTTTAAAGTGATAGAAAAGTTTTCTAAACATATCCTAGGGGCCCGTTTAATAAAAGGTTGCCACGCAGCAACCTGGAACTACCGCTGGCCCAACGCGGGTTAAGGAGGTAATTGTATCCCCAGTGCATGCCATTTCCGTCACAGGGAGTTACCTGGCAGTAATTGGGCAGTGTCGCACGCTGCCTGGTTACCAGTGGACTAGCACGGGAGCCCTTACTGCCACCTCAATAGGTGTTCCCACCGAAAATGGCCGTGCAGCAATTGTGAACTTACTGCATGGCCATTTCTTTTTTTGGCTTTTTTTCCCGCTGCGGTAAAGGTCCTGGCAGGCAGCAAAATGGCTACTGCCAGGGCGCATGGCCCCTTTAACCGCAGCTTAGTAAAAGGGCCCCCTATTGTGCTGATGTTCATGAAAAGCAATTTATTGGCGCACTGCACATTTTTTTCATCCAATTTGCTGCGCAAACCAGTCCCCTGCCTCTAAAGGATGTCCAATGATCGGCTTTCCATTATCTGGACTGCCCTCTGCCAGGGTTAGTCCGGATCATTGTCGTCTTACTGTATTTATTTTATTTATTGGAAGTATTTATAACTCACGCCATCCTCAGTTCTAGGTGAGAAGCAAGTGCACTAAATGCATCTGAAATTACATGTCTCTCTTATTACAGATGATCCGTCGTGCCTGGATCTCTTCGACTGGTGTCATTTGGTCCCAGAGCACGGTGTCTGCAACCACAAGTTCTACGGCACACAATGTTGTAAATCATGCACAAAAAAGAACCTTCTCTTGACTTTCCACTGACATGAGTCTGTTCGAGTCTTCCAGGAGATTTCGTTTCTTGAGACAGGGCACTGTAACACAAGCCACTGATCCATCAGACCCCATGGAGTTATTCTAGATGCTGATCTGAAGTACTGTGGTCAGTGGTGAATGCACCCAGGCTTCTCTGAACTGCATTCTCATGATGCATGTGACATGAGGTTATTCCTAACTGCCACTATTTCCAGTGGAAATTATATATTTTTTTAAATCTTCCCGTGCCTTATCATGATCTTACTATGCGCTATGAGAAAGCGGCTCAATTTGACACGTAAAGACTCATTTCTGATGAAGTGCAAAAGATATTAAGAAGCACTTGAAAACAAGAAACGGCAGGTTCTTTGTATTGTACTTTTATTTCAATACAATAGCATTATTTGCACTGTTGAAGTTTGTATAAAGAAATTGTAGAATGCAGAATGGCTGTTTTGAACCTGTAATATGACTGAGGTATTTTTCATTGGTAGCAGGTATGAATAGGAAATCATTCTGCCTAAGCAAACAAACAGTATCACTTCAGCAGGAACTGTCTTTAAAAAATGAAGATGGTTTGACTCGGCTCTACTTCATAGGAGTGTTCTTTAAAAAGTCATTACTGTACTTTTGCATATTTTTTAAATTTTTTATTTTTTTTTCATTCTAACACATGCTTCATGGACTTAGTATGTCGCTAAAGTAAAAAAAAACAACAAAGAAGAAAGACATTTATTTGCATCGTTTCAGATTTGAGGGAACACAAAATGAAACAAATGTTCTTGTTTCCGTGTCTTTTAAAAATGACTGCACCTACTACTACTACTTGACATTTCTAAAGCGCTACTAGGGTTACGCAGCGCTGTACAATTTAACATAGAAGGACAGTCCCTGCTCAAAGGAGCTTACAATCTAAAGGACAAATGTACAGTCAGTCAAATAGGGGCAGTCTAGATTTCCTGAAAGGTATAAAGGTTAGGTGCTGAAAGCAACATTGAAGAGGTGGGCTTTGAGCAAGGATTTGAAGATGGGTAGGGAGGGGGCTTGGCGTAAGGGTTCAGGAAGTTGATACCAAGCATAGGGTGAGGCGAGGCAGAAAGAGTGGAGCCTGGAGTTGGCGGTGGTGGAGAAGGGTACTGAGAGAACCGGTAATGAAGTGAGGTCTGGGTGA
This sequence comes from Microcaecilia unicolor, assembly GCF_901765095.1. Classification (NCBI taxonomy): domain Eukaryota; kingdom Metazoa; phylum Chordata; class Amphibia; order Gymnophiona; family Siphonopidae; genus Microcaecilia; species Microcaecilia unicolor. The sequence goes on along the minus strand of NC_044035.1, from coordinate 335,681,554 downwards.
GTTCCCCCAGGGGATTACTGAATTATAACTGGCTCCTGGCCAGTGACTGGGAGGAGTAATGGGAGTGGTTATTGGCTGGAGGGGAGGTGTATACCCAGCTGATTGGCATGTGGTGGATATGCCAGGGTATAGCACTGCTGCTGTAAAGAGTGAGGGGGAAAATTGATACTTGTCTAATGACTGACAATGAGATGTAATCAGGGGGAGGCGTGAGGTGAAATGAAAACGTCTGCCATTTTGATCACGGGGTCTTCGGATGCCCTAACCTCTGCCGAGACCCATGAAGGGAAGGGATATTCTGCCCGGCAGAAGAAGAAGGGACTGCAAGTGAAAACTACGTCTGCTGAGAAGCAGAGGTCGCGGTGTGGAGGCTCCAGGGAAGGGAGAGAGAGAATACGTCTCACCAAGAGTGGAACAGAGAAGAAGCCTGTTTGGGCTGGAGGTGGGTGAGAGAAACCACACCTTCAGGGAAGAAGAACGGACAGGGAGGTCTGGTCCAAGATGCAGTCTGGCAGCTGGGGAAAAACCCAGTGGGATGCTTGCCTAGCAAGGGATGAGACAAACTGCAGCCCTGGGTTGTCTTGCTGGGTGGGATGTGCTGGAGAGCTATGAGGCAAGTGGACATTGAACAAGACTTAATCTGAGGGATTACCATCTGCTTATTGCCCCGGAATTGCCCCTATGGGAATGAGAGTTAATGACTGTTTAAACGATACCTGTTGCTGAAAGTTTCAGTTGGTTTTGCTATTAGTAAAGTTCACTGTTTATTCTTTTTCCTGGGGCTGTGTTAAAATGGAAAAGGTGGTGGAAACCCTCCCCCCACCAGCCTACTGGGATTTAGCCTGGCACCGGCCTGTGCCTAGCTCACAGAGACTTTACCTTTTCTACACCCTGGTCTGGATGCCTGACCCAAAGAGCTTAACCGGCATCCAGCACTGACTGGAGGGAACCAGGGTTACACTAGTAATTCAGCAAAGAAGGAATGACTATGGGGTCCTTTTACTAAGTTGTGGTAAGCGCAAGCATGTGTTTACCGCAACTTTAAAGAGCTTAATATGGGATGCACTGAGGTGTCCCACGGTAATTTTGTACTCTGCGCGCACATATCATGCGGTAAAAAAGGTCTTTATTTTTTTCATAGAGGCAGGGGCATAGCCAGACCTCGCCGGGAGGGGGGTCCAGAGCCCGAGGTGGGGGGCACTGTTTAGCCGCTCCTCCCCCGAGCCACCGCTGCCACATTGGACCCCCCTGCCGGCCTACCGACAACCGCCTTGAACACCCCTCCTGCCACCAACCCTCCCCCGCCGTCGCCGCCCGCCCGCCGCATCAGATACCTTGTTTGCTGGCGGGGGTCCCCGAACCCTGCCAGCCGAAGACAGTCTTCTTCAGCGCCAGAGTAGCGCCTTCATTCAACGAAGTTCCTGGTACGATCAGCTGTTTCTGATGCCTTACGTCCTGCAGCGTGCATGTAGCCCCGTGCAGGACGTAAGGCGTCAGAAAAACAGCTGATCGCACCGGAACTTTGCTGAACGAAGGCGCTACTCCGGCGCTGAAGAAGATTCCTCTTGGCTGGCGGGGTTCGGGGACCCCCGCCAGCAAATAAGGTATCTGATGTGCGGCAGGGTGGGCAGCGATGGCGGGGGAGGGTTGGTGGCGGTGAGGGGGGGGTTCAAGGGGATCGTCAGCAGGGAGGCCAGGGCCAAATCTACAGGGGCCCAGGCCCCCTCAGGCCCCACGTAGCTACGCCACTGCATAGAGGGCACGTATCTTGGGGTGGACAAGGAAGCATGTCTACACTAATCAGTTAGTGCATGATTAGCGCATGAGCTCTTATCGCCTACAAAATAGGTGGCAATAAGTGCTTACACGCTAATCTTTCTTAATAGCCACCATTAGTGCCTGGCCATTAATGCTGGACATTGGAAATCAGCCTTTTTCTGGCTGCGGGGAAGAAATGGCCTTAGCATGTGGGAAAGACCCACATAAGAAAATTCTAATTTAAGTTATTTTTTTGTCAGGTGAGGGATTAGATCTCGTTCACTGAGATGGCTCAACCTTTTACTTCTCCTAGTTCAAAGGGGTTGGAACTGTCCCGTTCATTTGACTCTTTTTTTTTTTTCCTTTTAAGCAGTAAATTTTGGAAATTTCTCCCAATAGATGGTTTGGTCTTTTTTAAGACCTTTCTATTTCAAAGATTTGTACACAGGAATACATTTTTTATGAGTTATATGTGACTTTCTGTGTATTAATTGTATTAATTTAGGTATTATGATGTAATTTTACTGATTTGTGATATTTCGTATTCCTGCTTTGTACTTGTATGTTGTATACTGTGATCCCCATTGAACCAGTTTCTGGTATATGTGGAACAGAAGAATAAATATTATTATTATTTGATAATTAGGTCTAATTGTGTTGGTGCTAAATTGGCAGGTTATTTCTGTTTTTTATATTTAAATCTATTTATCAGTTTCAATATTTAAACAAGCATTCTACTTGTACAGAAATACAACATTAAATATAAGCCAAAGAAAGAAAGAGGGAAAAAAAGAAAAAAGGAAAATATCATACATTATTATTCATAACATATCATCTATATATATAAAAGGCACCACTGAAGCCTCCAGCCGGAAGTGTGAAGCGCCAGAGATATCCGGTTTCCCCATGAGTGAAGGAAAACAGCACAGCAGGAAATCCCACGAAACAGTGAAGGACTCAGAGGGGGGAGGGGAGAGAGATGCCCTCACTCTCTCTGTAACAAAAACACAGAACAGCAGGAACAACACTGAAGGACTGGACTCGGAGGGGGGGGGGGGGGGAGGAGAGGGCAGAGGGCAGGGACACACACACTCCCACATGCACACTCTGAAGAAAACCTTGCTAGCCCCCGTTTCATTTGCATCAGAAACGGTTTTTTTTTACTAGTTATATATATATATATATATATATTATATATATATATATATATATATATATATATATTCAACGTTTCCTTAGACCACTATTCGGGAACATAGTCAAAACTTGAGAAGAGTTATTTGTGGATTAACTTAACATATAATAAGGCTACACGTGGTGGCTTCGCATGATTCTTATATTATCTCAGTTGTTTAGTATCTAGAAAGGATTTCAACTGTTCTGGAAGAAAAAGGGAATATTTAGTTTCAGCAAAACGGACCGAGCATTTACAGGGATATGCAAGGAAAAATGTCCCTCCCAGATTCAGAACTTCTTGTTTCATTTTCAAAAAATCTTTCCTCCTGTCTTGGTCTGTCGAGTAACATCGGGATAAATCCAGTTATTTCTGTTTTAAGGGGCCCTTTTACTAAGCTGTGGTTAAAAAGTGGCCTACAGTAGTTGGACATGCCAAATTGGCAAGCACAGGTCTGGGGAAAAAAGGATTTTTTTTAATGGGGCAGTAAATAGCCATATGCTAAAATCAAACGTGGCACACAACTATTTACTGTCTGAGCCCTTACCGCCACCCACTGACCTAGCGGTAAGGGCTCACACGTTAACTGCGTGGTAATCAGGCAGCACACACCAATGTTTTCTATTGCAGTAAACAGCACACGCCAACTTTGAAATTACTTCTAGGCACCCCTGGTGGTAGTGTTGATTTGTTGCATGCTACCTGAGCATTAGCCCTACCACTGCTTAGTAAAAGGGTCCCTAACTGCCTTTGGGGTCCTTGTACTAAGGTGCACTGAAAATGGCTTGTGGTAGTGTAGCGTGGGTTTTGGGCGGCGCCGATCCATTTTTCAGCATGCCTGTTAAAAAAAGGCCTTTTAAAATTTTTGCCGAAAATGGACGTGAGGTAAAATCAAAATTGGCGCAAGGCCATTTTGGGTCTGCAACCTACCGCCAGCCATTGAACCTAGTGATAAAGTCTCACGCGGTAACCAGGCGGTAATGACCTATGCGCGTCAAATGCCACTTGGCTCATGTCGATACGTGCGTCCAAAAATAAAATTTTTCGGCCGCGCATATCGGACGCATGCCAAAAATGAAATTACCACAAGAGCCACGCTGTAGCCGGGCAGTAACTTCATTTTGGCGCTCATTGGGTGCACGTAGACGCTTAAGCAGTTTAGTAAAGGGCCCCTTTGTTTTTTCCTTGTTTGTTCTTCAACTCTCTCACAGTGCTGTAGCGAGGGCTAATGGCACCTGGGGCGGGTCGCCGCTGCGCACCTCCCCCGGGTGCAGCACGGCACGACCCCTCCCCTCTGCGCCCCCCCGGAGCGCATTCTTACCTGCAGGAGGGCCGATCCGCCCCAAGTGCACGTCACTTGGAGCTGCGTCGGCCCCGCTGGTTCCCTGCTCTCTCTGCCCCGGAACAGGAAGTAACCCCGCCCCTCCCGCCCCCCCCCTTCCTACGCCACTGCTCTCTCCTTGATGTGGTCTTGGTTAGTATCTTTTGTATATGTGAATATGTATGTTTAAAATTCAAAAAGGAAAGACCTGCATAAGAACGCGCAGGCCACTTTTTCCTGCACCATTGTAAAAAGACCTCTATATTGATTGCTCAGGCAGCTCAAAAGAATAAAAATGTACTACGTAATAGATAATGCTTTGCTTTTCCACTTGTTGCTGAAAAAGCAAAGTTACATTATGCTGATTTTTTTGTGTTTTTTTAAATGAAGAACTGACTTTCTGCTTTGCCTAACGTACTGAATATTCAATGGCTTAAAAAAACGCATACTTCACAGTACATAACCCCTCATTCTATGGCAGCTTTTGCATGCTTAAATTTATACAATGCCGCCATTCATGCGGGTAAGTGTACATTTATGCTTGTAAATGGTAGCGGTACACCTAACTGCTATTCTATAATTACGTGCTAAATGGTTTAGCATATAGGTCCCGGTTATTTAGCTGGCAGCGTGCAGGGCTTTTGCTGTCCACTACCAGCGTTTCTGGCAACCAGCATATCCAGGTTTTATTAACCTCCCCTTAGTCCCCCAATGGTCACCAACCCCATCCCACCTTCAAAAAACTTTTAAAATATTTTTTTCCAGCCTCTATGCCAGCCTTAAATGTCATACCCAGCTCCATCACAGCAGTATGGAGATCCCTGGAGCAGTTTTAGTGGGTGCAGTGCACTTCAGGCAGGTGGACCCAGGCCATCCCCCCTACCTGTTACACTTGTGGTGGTAAATGTGAGCCCTTCAAAACCCACCAGAAACCCACTGTACCCACACGTAGGTGCCCCCCTTCACCCCTTAGGGCTATGGTAGTGGTGTACAGTTGTGGGGAGTGGGTTTGAGGGGGGGGGGTTGGGGGCTCAGCACACAAGGTAAGGGAGCTATGCACCTGGGAGCAATTTCTGAAGTCCACTGCAGAGCTCCCTAGAGTGCCCAGTTGGTATCCTGGCATGTCAGGGGGACCAGTGCACTACGAATGCTGGCTCCTCCCATGACCAAATGGTTTGGATTGGTCATTTCTGAGATGGGCGTCCTCGGTTTCCATTATGGCCGAAAATCGAGGACGACCATCTCTAAGGTAGACCTAAATGTCGTGATTTGGGAGTCCCCGACCGTATTATCGAAACGAAAGATGGACACCCATCTTATTTCGATAATACGGGTTTCCCCGCCCCTTCGCCGGGATGTCTTGTGAGGACGTCCTCAGGAAAACTTGGGTGCCCCTTTCGATTATGCCCCTCATAGTATCTCCAATTGTCTTTGGTATGTTATTCAGCTCACATGATTTTCTGATGCTTTATTGAAGAATCTGATGACCCCTGATGCAGGCAGTCACTGAAATTTGGCCGAGCCAGTTCTCTACCTATAGATAAAGTAGTCACCTGGTCTACTAGGCGGGGTTTGTTGCAAAGCAGAGGTGTAGTAAGGTGTTTTAATGCAACATTGGAAGTTGATTTCACAGCTAACACAGTCACAGATCTTTGGGAAGGAAGTACATAGTATTACATTGTTAGGTTTTCAAGGCAGAAACTAGGTTCATGAGCCCTTGGGCCACTGCCGAGGAGCGGCAGTGGCAGGCAAAACTACCCCAAACCAGAGACAAGGTAGAACTCTGACAGAAACAGCTAGACTTCACCTGCACTTGACCACCCACCCCCAGGAGTTGAGCCCCTGGGTGGAGACGGCTGGCAGGACTTACCGGACAGGCCAGGAACTGGATACCAACTAGGCTGAACAGGGACTGAGGGTCAGAGGGGAAAGGAATATACATGGGCAGCAAGGCAGGAAACTGGGCTAGGACTCACAGAAAGATAATACTATACAAGGCAGGAAATGGACAAGCTAAAGGACAGGAACTGAAAGCTGCCAAGCAGTCCCTGAAAAAGGTTACAAAGACACTGACAGACAAGAGACAGGACTGAAAGCCACTAAGGGCATAAACTATAGAAGTCTGCCCTGCACAGTCCTTTTTCTCCAACTTTTGAAATTGTCATTTTATTTTAGTTACATTTGTACCCACGCTTTCCCACTCATGGCAGGCAATGGAGGGTTAAGTGACTTGCCCAGAGTCACAAAGAGCTGCCTGTGGTGGGACTCGAACTCAGTTCCTCAGGACCAAAGTCCACCACCCCAACCACTAGGCCACTCCTCCACATAGAAACCCTACTCTAGTCTATTATATCTGTCCAGCTACGATCAGGGCACAGACTGTGGAAGTCTGCCAGGCTTCCCAATTACTGGTGTTGCCATCTAATCACTGCTAAGCTTCTTTGGATCCATGTCTTCTAAACAGGATTTCTTTGTGTTTATCCCACACATTTTTGAATTTCATTATCGTTTTCATCTCTACCACCTCCCGTGGTGTGAAGCACATTTAAATGTCAATGTAAATATCTTTCAAGGTAAACTTATCTTCTGAAATACAGAATGCATGTAGACTTTGAACACATGCCCTTACCATACCTACAACACACTTCTTTTAGATCTGTGCTTTCCACCCACCTGTTCTAAAATTGCATATTTTGCATGTATACCAATTTACATGTTTAATTCTGATTTTTAAATATATTATGACTACCCTTTCTAAAATGACTTCCATTATGCATTAAATGTCCACGGTGTTTGGCACAGTTTGAACATCAAATTTGGAAGTTACTCAGAAGAAAGAAGGCATATTAATGTATTTTCCAAACCAACATAGCTGAGATAGGGTTGTGTGAACTGTAATTTTCTGGGGAGTAGCTAAAAGGGACAGTTACTTAATTCTACTCAATCCCACAGCCTCTTCTGATGAGTGTAATTCAAGATCAGTGTATGGTTATGCAACTCAGCACTAATGCTAGACAGTGGTTAGTTCAAATTGTCAGTTCTATTTGTAGCAATATGAACGGAAAAACATGTATCAACTCATATTCTAGGGAACCCTGAATGGCATCTTAGTCAATTCGGATCTTCCACGGCATTACTCATAATTCTTGCATTTTTAGATTTTTTCCCCATAGGAAAATTGCAAGTTTCTGTTTAATAATTGTGTTTAATTATGTGATGTAAAAAGTAATTTATTAATAGCTTTTTGGTATACATTATTATTTCTTAAGTTTCTCATAGAAGTCAACCTGGGCGACTGTAGAAGATAACAAAACGCAAGTGTTGATATTCAATTTTTTAAAGTTTTATACTAATCATTCTGTTATGTTTCTGTCACTGGGACATTATAAAACTGTTGAATAAAGTATCAGGAATAAGAGGAATGTACAGTTTCTTGTTTATTCCACAGATCTGACCTATATTTTTGGCCCAATAATTACCACTGAAAATCTCTAGACCATCCCTGTTATATCCCAAAAGAACCAATAAGCAAACCGAAAAATGCCGTCCTGTACATATCTGTAATAATGCAAAACAAACAAGTGAGTTTCAGAGAAAAGTGGGACAGACAAGAGGTCACAGTATGAGGCGTCAAGGAGGTAGATTCAAATGTAACGTCAGCAAATATTTACTCATGAAAATTACGATAGACACACCTTCCAAGGGAAGAGATGGAGATGCATACAGAAACAAAGTTCAAGAAAGCATTGGATAAGCATAGGGGGAATCAAAGAGGCACTTTACATGTAAAGAAATGAAGGGGTGCCAGAGATCAACTGGGGTCCACAGAAGTGCACCAGGATAAAGCTGGGCAGGTCGGATCTTTTGGTCTTTACCTGCTGCAATTGTCCATGTTTCTCTGCAAACAGAAAAAAAAAAAGATGTGAATTTATAACATGCTTTGAGCACTTGGCCATGAGCTAAGAAGCACATTTCATGCTGAGTTACATTTTACAATCTGTAACATGGATAGAATTCCAATTTAAAATACAAGTATTTTCATCCATATGGACTAGTTTAACAGTCGTGTTGAGTAGATTTATATTTTATTTTATTTTTATTTATTGCTTTTGTATCCCACATTTTCCCACTCGTTGGTAGGTTCAATGTGGCTTACACGTTACATGGGGAGCAGTTACAAAGTTTCAATTGCTTTGACGTTTAGTTCTAATACAAAGGGTTATTTAAAGGAATATCGAACATATAAAGTTGGATTTCCAATGAAGAAGAACCGTCAGTGCAGTAACTATGAAGAAATCAAATAGTATCCTTTGTGAGTCAGAAAAGCTACCTTTCATTACTGATGAACGAAATATGAGCATGTAATAGGACAAAGGTTTTGTGATCAGTAGGAGTTGTTGTATTAGGTTCCATACATCTGACCAACAGGATTTTAAACATGTACAATCATATAACATGTTGAAGTATACCAGTTGTTGCCTGACATCTCCAACAAGCAGAAAACTTTGTACTACCTGAAATTTGACAATATAAAGCTAAGTGATCCATAATTACTTTAGAAATATTAATTTTTCTACATCATTTTAAATCCGACTCATTAGAGGTATTCTGTATATCAGCAGCAATGCTTTGAGGGCCGGATGCACTAAACTTAATGAGCCCTTAATGAGCCATTAACGAGCAAGTAGTAAACCCTGGCATGCACTAAACGCCATTTCCCGATCATGGTAGCAGCTAACGAAAATGCAAATCATTATAATGCGCTGCAGTACAATTGCAAGGCTATTATAATGATATGCACTAACGTTTACCGATTCCCCTTAAGGTGGAAACCCTAACGTGAGGTCTGCACCTCTCGTTAGGCAGGGGCTGCTGTGGGAAAGGAAAAAAAAAACAAGCTGCGCGTCTGTGCCTAGCATTGACGTCCTTCAAGGACGTCCCTGATGAGCACTGCTTTCTTTTTTCCCTACCGACACCCCCCCCGCCCGAGGTTGCTGCCGCTGCTCCCCCTCCCCCTGCATTGAAAGAGTTTTCCACAGCCCCGCCCCCCGAGGCCACCGCCACCGCTCCCCCCTCTCTTGAATTGACAGCTTCCCCACCATCCTCTGCACCCCCGTGGCCAGGCCCCCACCGCCCCCCTGAGGTCATCCCCGCTACCACTCCCCCCTCCATTTACCACCTTTTTATCCTTTTCTCATATAGGCCCTTGACAGAATACTATTTATTTAGATTTTGCTCACACCTTTTTCAGTAGTAGCTCAAGGTGAGTTACATTCAGGTACTCTGGATATTTCTCTGTCCCAGGAGGGCTCACAATCTAAGTTTGTACCTGAGGCAATGGAGGGTTAAATGACTTGCCCAAGATCAGAAGGAGCAGCACTGGGATTTGAACTGGCCACCTCATGATTGCAAGAGTGGTGCTCTAACCACTAGGCCACTCTTCTGCTCCTAGCTTAGTACTGCTAACCCTTACTCACTTATTCCACCCCCATGTTTTATTATTCACACCTTAAGTAATTCCCTTATCCCTTATTTGTTCTGCTTGTCTGTCCTATTAGATTGTAAACTCTGTTGAGCAGGGACTGTCTCTTCATGTTCAAGTGTACAGCGCTATGTACATCTAGTAGCGCTATAGAAATGATAAGTAGTAGTAATAGTAGTAGTCTTTCGGATTCCAAAATCTTGCTACTCTTTGGGATTCTGCACAGAACCTTGCTACTCTTTGTCCTTATCCCTTATTTGTCCTGTCTCTCCTGATTAGATTGTAAGCTCTGTCGAGCAGGGACTGTGTCTTCATGTCCAGTGTACAGTGCTGCATACATCTAGTAGCGCTATAGAAATGATAACGACTACTACTAGTAGTAGTTATTACGGATCATCCTAGTGCCTACTTTTGGGTACCATTTACTGAATTCCTGAATTTGCTTTTGATAGCCAATTTTTTTTTTCTTTGACATGAACTATAATTACATGAAAATTCTGCTGCACATCCCTGGGTTAATAATTTGAGCAACATATGCTCCACACCACCACCATAGCTGGAGTATTAATTCGTTGACTTTCGTTGACTTTCAGTTAACTGAAGGTGGGAATGTGTTGCCCTTATGTATGATTTTGGGGAGATTTTTAATTTAAAAATATTCTTCATTTTGCTGAAGAACAAGCTATTCATGGTTAAGGATGAATAATTTTAAAAAAATGCCAAAATGTCACCTCTCCTTCAATAAAGTTGGTTGGATAATGACGTCAGAGGGCGGAACAGTGAGAGGGAAGGGAACGCGGGAGGCGAGCTGATGTCAGGAGGGATGTTACGAACGGAACGGAAGCTAGCGCCAGCCAGCCAGAAAACATTCAGGTACAAATCGAGGGGAGGAGAGAATCGCGGGACATCGAAGGGAGGGAGGGAGGGAGGGGAGGGGAAGGGGAGGGAAGGGCAGAGGAGAGTTGATGGACATGGATGGGATGGGAGGACAGTAGAGAGAATCGTGGGACACGGATGGGAGGGCAGGGGAGAATCGCTGGACATGGAGGGGATGGGATGGAAGGAGAGTTGAAGAATCGCTGGACATGGAGGGGAGGGCAGGGGAGAGAGAGAATAAAAGCTTACAAGACAGCCTTCCTAGGGCCCGTTTCATTGTTGAGGAAACGGGCATGGTTCCACTAGTATACAAATGAAATGGTGGCTTGAGTCTTATGCATCTCAAGCACACATATGCCATAATTGAGATGGGTAAGTGAAATGACTAAAAATATGCAACAAAAACCTCTTGTGTTCTATGAGATACTATTTAGTTCACTTTTGGCTAACTCAAAATGGTTTTCTTTCTCATCCTGTAGCAAATACATGGGCTCAGTTGTTTTATTTGTTTCTGGGCCAAATGCTTTGCCCATCCAAAATGGACTGTTAAAGATAATTTATGCTTTCACTGGAGATGATTTATTCAGTCTTATTTTTTTAGAAGCATAAAATGCAAAAAGCCTCTTAAGAGGGTATACCATTGTTTTTTTTTATTCCAGTCACTTTTAACTGTTTACAATCTATGGCTCTGATCACTCATACTAAAATAACAATATTCATGGATTATACAGTAGTTTATGGGCTACATTCTGTATATGTTGTAGAAAAAATGGTGGTGAAAAATTAGCACTATTGTACAAATGGTAGAATGCCATTTATAAAATAACATTTCTGATGCCAGGATATACAACCAGTTTCGGGCACAAGGATTTACACCAACTAAAACCTAGTTTAAATCCTCACTTCTAAATGAAGTGCGGATCTGTCTTCTTCTGGGTACTGCAGCTGGCCCTGGAACCTCCAGAGCTTCATCTCTCTGTGTTGGAGAGGAGGGGGAAAGATGCAGGAGGCTACCAAGCCCCTCCTGAGGATGGTCCAACCACTCATGGGGTGGCACATGGGGTCCAGGGTGGGCAGGTCGAGGGGAGGGGGTACCGGCCACCGGGACAGGGGACCGGCAGAGCTGACAGCATCTGACTACATCTGGAGCAGACCGCCCCATCACCCAACCCTTGGTACATCACTGCTTCCAGCTTTAACAAGGTATTGTTATCTTTCTTGTACTAATTTTCAGTGATTTGGCCCATCTTTAGTAGAAGCTTTTTAAACAAAGAATACACTCTAGCTCCTAGTCAGAAATTTGCAATCATATTTTAAATGTAGTGCAAGTTTGTATAAGAAAAACATGTTCTTACACTACCATCTGCTGGTCAAAATGCTTGTAGCAGTTAACCTAGTGAATGAAGTTTGGGAGACACCCATACAGAAAAATGACTGTGGGGTCCTTTTATTAAAGCACGCTGAAAAACGGCTTGCGGTAGTGTAGGCGCAGGTTTTGGGCGTGCACCGATCCATTTTTCAGCGTTCCTGTAAAAAAGGACTTTTTAAAATTTTTGCCAAAAATGGACGTACGGCAAAAACAGAATTGACCTAGCGATAAAGACTCACGCGGTAACTGGGCGGTAATGACCAATGCACGTCAAGTGCCACTTGGAACGTGTCCGATACGCGCGTCCAAAATTTTTCAGATGTGCGTCAAAAATGAAATGACCGCCAAAGCCATTCGGTAGTCGTGCGGTAAGTCCATTTTGACACGCATTGGGCACACGTAGACGCTTACATAGTAACATAGTAACATAGTAGATGACGGCAGAAAAAGACCTGCATGGTCCATCTAGTCTGCCCAAGATAAACTCATATCTTGAATTTGTACCTGTCTTTTTCAGAGCACAGACCGTATAAGTCTGCCCAGCAGTATTTCCCGCCTCCCAACCACCAGTCCCGTCTCCCATCACCAGCTCTGGTACAGACCATATAAGTCTGTCCTCCCCTATCCTAGCCTCCCAACCACCACCCCCTCTTCTCCCCACCTGCTCCGCCACCCAATTTCAGCTAAGCTTCTGAGGATCCATTCCTTCTGCACAGGATTCCTCTATGCATATCCCACGCATGTTTGAACTCCGTTACCGTTTTCATCTCCACCACCTCCCGCGGGAGGGCATTCCAAGCATCCACCACCCTCTCCGTGAAAAAATACTTCCTGACATCTTTTTTGAGTCTGCCCCCCTTCAATCTCATTTCATGTCCTCTCGTTCTACCGCCTTCCCATCTACGGAAAAGATTCGTTTGCGGATTAATACCTTTCAAATATTTGAACGTCTATATCATATACCAAGTACAATGAAAAAAGTAGAGGGAGAAAATTCAGTAGACCTACAAAATGTCACAGCCATTTTGGAACAATCAACTGCAGATGCGACTGAAAGAGGGACATTGATAGTTTCGTTTGTTTTCCAGCAGGACCTGATTGCAATAATAAGACTTTAATTTAAATCAACTAACCATTTGTTTGCTGGCCAGAAAATCTGGTTTTACCCTGATGTGACTAAAATTACACAAGGAAAGAGAAAAAAGTTCCTATCTATGAGGTCAAAAATTCTGGAATTAGGGGGTTCTTTTCTCCTTGCATACCCCTGTAAATGTGCCATCAGGTTAAATCAGTTAAAATATATATATTATATGCCTGATCAGCTTAAGACTTTCCTAGATGCAAAACAACGTTAGAGACAAGATGTATGGGAATAACGGCGACATAATTTCGTATTTAATTTTGTTTGTACTGTGTATATACTTCACTAATTCCTAATGCCCCCTCTTTTATTGAGGTCTAAGGAAGCCAAGTTATATTAAGCATGTGGAAGAAGAATGTTTTCCGGTATTAATAATTGACTTTATACTTAATGGCTGTATTACACTTCACAGTATTATATATCTGTATAAGTATATAAAAAAAATTATAAATCATAAACATAAAAACAACAACAAAATATGATGGAAAGATCATACTTTCTATTTTATCTGGTTAATTTTCTTGGAGTAGCCTAGTGGTTAGAGCACCGGTCTTGCAATCCAGAGGTGGCCAGTTCAATCCCCCTGCCGCTCCTTGTGATCTTGGGCAAGTCACTTAACCCTCCATTGCCTCAGGTACAAACTTAGATTGTGAGGGACAGAGAAATACCCAGTGTATCTGAATGTAACTCACCTTGAGCTACTACTGAAAAAGGTGTGAGCAAATCCAAGTAAATAAAATTGTATAGATCCTGCTTGATCCTCGCCTTTCCCCGCACTTAGGGGCTCTTTTACAAAGCCATATAAGGGCCTACACATTGTAATCCACAGGGTACAGGGAGGGTTGTATGCCCCCAATGCTCTGTAATTCTCCCCAAAATTCTCTGTGCCCTTGCAATCTGGATTTGTAATCCACAGGGTAAAGGGAGAGTTGTAATCCACACTGCTCTGTAATTCTCCCCCGAATCCCCTGTGCCTTGCAGTCTTGTCCCCAGGCAAGCCCCGGGGATTAAATATGCCTCCTCTCCTTCCTTGGCTTTAGTCCCCCTCAAACACCCAGCTCCAACCTAGGCAGCCACCTGGTCCTGCTGTCCAGGCATCGATCTCTCCCTGGGGCCCTCCCCAGCTGCTCTCTCCTAGTTTTTGCCCACTGTCTGTGACAATAGTTCCACAGTGGGGCGAGTCTCTTAGCGTTTCACCAAGTCCTCACTAGATTCCAAACTGTATCAAACTTCCAGACCGAGGCAGTCCCTTCTCCCAGTCTACCTTTCTCTTCCCTCCCCCTTCCGCCCCTGAAAGGGAAACGGAGTAGCCGTGCTCTTTCACCCCCCCCCCCTTTCTCCCAGGTTCCTCCACCTTGGTCAAGTTAAAGAGCATGCTAGCTTCTAAACAGAAATTAAACAGTTCTCTGGTTCTCCTTTGTTTTCATTTAACACAGTCTCAATAAACCCAATATGGCTTGTTCAGCTTCAACCTTTGCTCCACTCCCCTCCTACTAGCAGGCTAGGGAATGTAAAGGTCCCACCCTTTCTCTGTCAGCACCAACTCCTGACAACCTCCCACTGGACCCAGGTCGAAACCTTCATTTATTAATTCACTACTGATGTAGCCACCTTTTCCTTCCCTTCATTAGGCCGGAGAACCAGGCAGCCATCAGCCCTTTTAGCTCTCTACCTTTGACTCGAGCCAGAGCAGAAATGTCCATAGGCTCCTCTTCCATGCTCTCTCCTCTCTCTCCAGCCCCACTCTTCACCTGTTGCCAATCCATAGGCACTTCTACCATCCTCTCCTCCAGCTGCCCCTCATCCACCTGAATATTCCTCCTCAGATCCTCCTCCCTCCCCTTAGCATCCTGGGACTGGTAGTGTAGAGAACTCTTCCTGGCACTAACCTGTGTCTCCCTCAAGGGCTGCTGGGAATTGTAGTCTTTGGGTCTCACTGTTCTCTCTGAGGAAGGTGACCAGCTGCTTTCTCTGACCTGTTTGATCCTTGGGCATCGGAATCTACAGGCTCTGCCCTCCCGTGTGGGTTTAGGACACCCTAAAGGAGACCTTCTCCCTCCTGCCCTAGCTGTTTCCCACTCCATGCCCCTGTACTCTTCACAACGTGTCCAGCGTGTGCCAAATCAGCTTATCGCCCAGCTACCGTGTGCCCCGGGCAGACATTCTGGATTTAGCGCATGCTGAAAACATGCGGAAGAAAATATTTTCTATTTTCTACTGCGTGGCACTTACCCGGCTGTAAACAGCACTGGGCACCCTGCATACCTACCGCCCAGGTAGCATGTGAGACCTTATAGCCAAGCCAATGGGTGGTGGTAAGGTCTCAGGCCGAATATGGATGCACGCTGGTTTTTATTTTGCCACACATCCATTTTCGGACCCCTTAAAAAAGGCCCTTTTTCCAAGACACGGCAAAAACTAGCCCGGCATGTGCCCAAAAGACGTGCTCACACTGCCGCAAGCCACTTTTAAAAGTGCCCTTTATTCACATTTAAGGATCTTGTCTGCTTACATCTTCTTTTCTGAATTTTGTCACCGTTTTAACTCCAGCATGATCAATGAGGCACTCTTCCATTCATGTAGAGCCCTTTTTGATAAATATTTCCTTAGTTGAATGTGATGGTTCCACCAAAGATATATATTTTTGGTACAGTGATCTCTGTCATTTGGGTTGGGAGGCTAAGGGTGGACTTATCAATAGGCAGAATAGGCAACTGCTTAAGGGCAACTTCCCAGGGGAGGGAGAGTCACAGTTTGGTGGATGAAGAAATTCTAATGTCCTTTTGTGCATGGTTGTGCTATCATAAAGTCTGGTTGCTAATGCGGAAGACCCCTTCCCCTTCTGGTTGTCTTCAAGTTCAGGGAATGATGGCACCTGGCAATCCATGCCTCAGAACAGATGAGGGACAGATATTCAAAGACATTTATTTAGCTCACAGTTGTTGCTAACCAAGAGGGCTTTTCAGCAGCACTAACAGGATAGTGCCGTTAAGGAGGGAATTCATCAAGATGTGGTAAAAGATCACCTTTTACCACACCTTGATTTCCCATGGGATTCAGCAACAAGTGGGATCCCGGTAGCATAGGTTGCTGAATCCTGCCTTAGAGGATTAATTCTGCTTGCAAGCCGCCTCACAAGCAGCATTATTCCAGCAGCCTGGGAGCATCGGGCCACAAAACAGCAGCCCAATGCTCCCGGGTCAATAGCTGAGAGTCCTCCCAGACTTCTGCCCCCCCCCCCCACACACACACTCAAGCACCCCACCAGAGATGAAGCCCCTTCACTCCTCTTCCCCAACACTATCTTCAAAATGCCCTGTACACTGTACACTACTACCACTAGGTATCATATTCCATATAAGGAAATATTTCCTTATATGGAATATGACTCCCTAGCAGTAGTAGCACGAGGCTACCACTAGGGGCACCATTTTGAAAATGGTGCCAGACAGGGCAGGAGCAATTGGGCATCTCTCCTGCTCAAAGAGCCCCACCAGCCTTTCACGTTGGGGGAGGAGGAGTGGGGGGCTTCAACTCTGGGAGGTGCTTGGGTGGGGGGCGGGGTGCTTGAGGTAGGAGGGGGGGGACAGAAGCCTGAGGGACCCACACCTAGTGGCCCAGAAGCACCAGGCTACTGTTTTGTGGCCTAATGCTCCCAGATGGTAAAATAACCCCAGCAAAAAGGTGGAGTTATTTTCAGTGGTTTTTGGGCCCTAACATGATTTGCGATATATCACCGCAAGTCACATTAGGGTATTTGTGTAGTAATAAGATGCAAAACACGCATTTGCATATTTTGCATCCTATTACTAACTAACCCGCGGTGACTTAAATATCACAGGGGTACTTTTAGAAAAGTGACGTTAGGGTTGTTTAAGTCGTGTTACGGGGCAATTAACGCGACTTTAAGCCCTAACACTGCTTGATGAATCCCCCCATAAATATTTCCTCTGACCACCTCATGGTCCATGGGTGGATCCAGTGGTTATCTCATTAATGGCCATAGACCATTACCTGGATAAAGTTAGGACAGCAAAAAGGCTGTCTTAGCTGCAGTGGCGTACCAAGGGGTGGGGGGGGGGGGGGGCGGTGGGGGCGGTCCGCCCTGGGTACACGCCGCGGCGCACACCTGCTCTGAGTTTGCTGACTTCGCACGTTCGCTGCAGCTCCCTCTGCCCTGGAACAGGTTACTTCCTGTTCCGGGTCAGAGGGAGCTGCAGCGATCGCGCGAAGTCAGGGAACTCTGAGCAGCCGCGCGCTGTGGCACCCCCCCAGCGGCGTGCACCCGGGGGGGTGGAGGTTCCGCGCTGCATCGGGGGGGGGGGGGTGCTGCACCCGGGGGGGGGGGGGGGGGCGGGGCGCCGCCCCGGGTGTCCGCCCCCCTAGGAACGCCACTGCTTAGCTGTATCCAGTTAGCTATGCTTTTTGTTTTCTGAATATGACTGCTTACCAGAAAGCACTTTCGGGTCAGCACTGAAACCAATATTTAGTGCCCACTGGTATCCAGGTACCAGAGTTGAATATTTGATTTCATTTGAACCTCAGCGACTGGTGTTTTGCCTAAACACTGACTACCACAGATAATATTAGATGGCAGGTTTGGAGGAAGAGCAGTAATGAAGTCAGGAGACTCAGAGGATGGGGAAGAACACTGAAGCTGTGAGAGGAATCAGAAATTTGGATTTGGGATGGGGGGGGGGGGGGGGGATGCCAGTAAGTGCCAACAACTATGTAGGCTTCTCCTACATAAGCGCACAACTATGGAATGGCCTCCCAAAAGCTGTGAAAACAATCCATAACCACCTGAACTTCAGGAAATCACTAAAAACCAACCTCTTCAAAAAGGCCTACCCCAACGATCCTACCTAAACCTCTTCACCCAAAACACAGCATGCCTAATGATTGTACTGGACAACACACAATCTTCAGCCCTTCCGACCCTCCACATATACCTCATTCGATCACTATACAACCTTGTATTTGTTATCAACCGACTGGGCAAACGCCTAACAGTACTATGTAAGCCACATTGAGCCTGCAAATAGGTGGGAAAATGTGGGATACAAATGCAACAAATAAAATTAAAAAAAAAAAAAACTACAGTGCAGATTGAAAAATTGGCATCTACTTGCTGCATTTACCTGTGGAAATCCCTGTGGGATCACACTTTCTATGACTGTTGATTTTTCTAAAATCACTGTTGCCCCGTATGTGTTGTCAAATGTGTCTATTTACCAGCAAACCATACAAGTATTTTACAAAAGGTTTCACTTATTTATTTACTTACTAGTAAAAAAAGGCCTGTTTCTGACACAAATGAAACGGGCGCTAGCAAGGTTTTCCTCGGAGTATGTATGTTTGAGAGAGTGTATGTGAGAGTGACTGTGTGTGAGAGAGAGAGTGAATGTGCGAGTGTGTGTGTGTGTGTGAGAGAGAGAGAGAGAGAGAGAGTAAGTCTGGGTGCAAGTGTGTCTGTGAGAAAGAGTGTGTGTGTGAGAATGAGAGCGTGTGCAAGTGTGTATGTGAGACAGTGAGAGAGAGAGAGAGAGAGAGAGTGTGTGTTTCACACAGATACAGTGTGTGTGAGAGAGTGTGTGTGAGACACAGACTTTCTGTGAGAGTGTGTGAGTGACTTTGTGACACATAGAGAGTGAATGTGATACAGTGTGAGTCATAGAGTGTGTGAGAGACAGTGTGTGAGAGTGAGAGAAAGACATTGGCTGTGAGAGTGAGAGAGAGAGAGAGAGTGTGTGAGAGAGAGAGTGTGTGTGTGACAGAGATACCTCCCCCCCTCTCTGGTGTCAGCCCCCCCCCCCCTCTCTCTGGTGTCTGAGTGTTACTGTGCAGGACGCTGAGCTCTGGCTGTGCTTCAAGGAACTGACCAATCCTATTTAATAGAATGCACCTCCAACATTCTGAAGCCGAGAAACCTCGTGTGGTTGGTCACTTCTGCTTGTGATGAACCCGGAAGTACGTGATGTCAATTCAGGAGATGGATACAGAGAGCAGGAATGCCTCAGCCATGCAGTCAGCTTCAGAACGTTGGAGGTGTGTTTTATTATAAAGGATTTATTGGGATTTATTAATTGCCTTTATGAGGAGATTCCAAGGCAGTGTATGGCAGGTACAGTTTAACATAAAACTTACAATTTTGTTATCAGCATAACAATAGTAAAATGACTAATTTTAAACCTAATAATAGGACTACCGTGAAATAGGATAAAAAATATACATATTTAACAGCACTGAAATTCAAATAACAGAGATACAATACGATGTCAGCATAATACTAATGAAACATCTAATAAGCACACGTTAGAACATTCAAATAACAGAGATATAATATGATGTCAAAATAATACTAATGAAATATCTAACAAGCGCACATTAGAACATTCAAATATCATAGCTACGATACCAATGATTTTCTACAATATAGCTTACCATACAGCTGAGGGGCTAAGTGCAGATATATAGATGGGGATGATGAGTGGTACAGAGTCAGTTGGGATAAACAGATGGGTGGCTAAACTCAAGGCAAGCTCTTTGCTCAGTTAAACAAGATATAAGGAAAGGAACTGATCTAAGTTACAGTGTGTGTGTAGCAAGCTAGTCCAGATGCAGAATAAGTGTACAGTCAGTCATCCTATGTATTAACGGCTTGGGAGAAGAACCAGGTTTTCACCTGCTTCCTGAAGTAGAGGTAGTCTCAAGTTAGATATAGTCCCTCTGGGAGTAGATTCCAGAGCGTGGGGGGCTACTCCTGAGAAGGCTCGCTAGTAGATATCACATTGTACAATTTCTTTTGATGAGGGGATAGGTAGTGATGATTTTTTTTTTAATTTTTTTGTTACATTTGTACCCCGCACTTTCCCACTCATGGCAGGCTCAATGCGGTAGGCAATAGAGGGTTAAGTGACTTGCCCAGAGTCACAAGGAGCTGCCTGTGCCGGGAATCGAACTCAGTTTCTCAGTTCCCCAGGACCAAAGTCCACCACCCTAACCACTAGGCCTCCTTGAGAGGACCTTAGAAGTCTCAAAGGTGTGTAAAGGGCTAACTTATTCTTTATGTACTCTGGCCCAATTTGTCTGAGGGCCTTGAAAATCATAACGTTTTAAACTTAGCTCTGTAAAGAACTGGTAACCAGTGTAGTTTTTGAAGGAAGGGTGTGATGCGGTCATGTCGTTTGCAGCCTTCTATCAGTCATGCTGCAACATTTTGAATTAGTTGGAGCTGATGTAAACTCTTTTTGGTTTGACCAGTGTACAGGACATTACAGTTGTCTAGTTGTGATATCGTGGCATGGACCACTGTGGAGAGAGAGCTATGGGTAGATCTGGTTCAATGGTTATACGTCAGCATAGATGTAGCATTTTGTGTCCATTGACTGAAGCAGCTCAGCCAGAGGCTTGAGGTAGATCTCTCTATATAAAAGGCAACACCAACGTTCTATGAAGCCTCCAGCCGGAAGTGTGAAGGGGGCGAGATATCCGGTTTCCCTATGAGTGTCTGCCCCGCCCTCTCTGTAACACAGTCAGTGAAGGAAAACAGCAGAGCACGAAATCAAATCGCTGGCTCTGTAACAGTGAAGGACTCAGAGGGGGGAGGGGAGAGAGGCCAGAGGGCAGGGACACACACACTCCCACATGCACACAGAAGAAAACATTGCTAGCCCCCGTTTGATTTGCATCAGAAACGGGGCTTTTTTTACTAGTATTAAATAAAATTAGAGACAGTATGGATCCCTGTGGCACCCCACAGTTCAATGCCCAAGGTAATGATGTGCTGTTGCTGAACAGAATTGATTATTGTCTATCTGACAAATAGGATTAGAACCATGTAAATACTGTGCCACTCATACCTGTTTCTGCCAGTCTTGTGAGCACGGTATTAGGATCCGTGGTGTCAAAAGATGCTGAGAAATCCAGCAACACTAGTATTGAGGCAGATCCCCTGTCACAGTTTCTATGTAGATCATCAAGAACGGACACAAGAACTGTCTGTTCCATACCCAGGTCTGAAGCCAGACTGACATGGGTCTAGTCAATTAATTTCAATTAGCCAGTCACTGAGTTGAATGCAGACTGTCTGTTCTATAAGTTTTGCCAGGAATGATAGAGACTGGTCGGTAGTTTTCGAGATTGTTCTGGTCAAGTGAGCTGTTTTTCAGTAGGGGGTGCACCACAGCTCTTTATAGAGCTGCTGTTCCACAAAAGAGGTGTTAACAATTTTAGTGGAGGAGTGGCCTAGTGGTTAGGGTGGTGGACTTTGGTCCTGGGGAACTGAGTTCGATTCCCACTTCAGGCACAGGCAGCTCCTTGTGACTCTGGGCAAGTCACTTAACCCTCCATTGCCCCCTGTAAGCTGCATTGAGCCTGCCTTGAGTGGGAAAGCGCGGGGTACAAATGTAACAAAAATAAATAATGGCCCCTTCAATGAGGCCTGTGCCTGCTCTTTGCTGGGCAGGGATCAAGAGGGCAGGATGTATAGGCTATAGGTCTTTCAGGTTTTTTTTCAAGAGCTTCCTCTGTGAATGAGTCCCAGATGGCTGTGCACGGTGGGGAAGAGGGAGTGTTCTCTTCATTAGCTAGTATGAGCGTTGATGGGAGTGTCTGTAGGTCCTGATGGAGACTTTTAATTTTGTTGGCAAAGAATGTGGCAAACTCATTGTTGGTTAGTTGTGACTGGGCGGGCTGGTTCTGTTGTGGGGTTGCAGTAGGCTGTTTACTATTTTGAATGGTTGCTTGGTTGAATTGACAGCTTGTTCTATGTGTTGAGAGAAATATTGTTTTCTGGCTGTTGTTAAAGCCTGGTGGTACATTGCCATGTATTTCTTACAGTTGAGCCTGTCTTCATCTAGGTGAGATTTTTGCCATTTTCTTTCAAGTTGATGTCCTTGATGCTTAAGGACCCATGGTTCTGGGGAGAACCGCAGGGAACGTACATTTGTAGAGCATAGGACTTTCTTTAGAGGGGCCATTTTGTTTTTTCTAATGCCTTTACTAAACATTAGATTCCAGATATCAACCTGTTCTGACACTGTCATTATCTTTTCATCCATGTGGGGGTAGGACAAAGCCTCCAGGAAGTTATCAGCAGTCAGATTTCTTATGACTCGAATTTCCTTCTAAAATGTGATTGGGCCCATCTGTTTTATGTAGTCCTTAATAGAAAATTTGATTATAAAATGATCAGTCCATGATAGGGGTGTTATCTCAATGCCACCAGCCTTGTATTCAAAGATGTTGTCCTCTCTGCAGAATACCAAGTCTAGCATATGTCCCTTTTCATGAGTTGGAGATTTGATCACCTGAATGAATCCTAGAGCTGCCATCGTATCATTGAAGGCATTTGTTCTGAATTTGGTAGAGCCTTTTGAAAAATACCTGGGAAATTGATAATGTCCTGACCTGGCTATCTCAATACCCCTCTCCACGATCTATTTAAAATGGACTTCACACTGAAAAAAAAAACAGGCTTGGTTTAATGAGAACACGAAAGAAATGGTTGAAGACTAATACAAGCTGCTCATACCTCAGAGTAGTATATTATCGACAAATCCTCATGAATGAAAATCTACTATATCTATGAAGTTCAGTATTGAATATGGCAAATAAAAAACAAAATTACAAGTACATGGGATCAAAACTACATGACTATAATTTAAAAAAAAGTATCATTATGACTAAATATTATTAATTACAAAGCAAAATGACCTAATATACTTATATAGTCCATAAAAATAAATTGCATCTAATCAAACATATAAATGGCGAGTGACCATACTCACTCGCAAATGCGCAGTAGAGACTTGCCTCTCTGTCCCGCCCCCGCGTCAATACGTGATGATGGGAGCGGGACAGAGAGGGAAACTGCGCGAAGCCGCCAACGTCACTACCGCTGCCACCCTCCCTCCACCCGGCCCGAGCACTCTCTTCGGTATTGAACTTACATCGGCGAAACGCAGCACGCAGAACAGCTGAGCTCCCGTCGACCTTCCTTCCCTGCCTGTGTCCCGCCCTCGCCGATGTTACGTCACACAAGGGCGGGACACAGGCAGAGAAGGAAGGCCGACGGGAGCTCAGCTGATCTGCGTGCTGCCTGCGTTTCTCCGATGTAAGTTCAATACTGAAGAGAGGGCCCGGGCTGGGTGCAGGGGTGGTGGCGGTGACTCCAGGGGGGGGGGGGACCGGTAGCGGCGACCTTGGGGGAGGAGGGGCAGCGGCGAGGGGAGGAGGCCTTGCCAAAACCCCATACTAGCCCGTTTTAACGGACTCGACGGCTAGTATCAAATATAATACAATGTGCTCAGTTCACCAGTGTGATCATTATAATGTGTGACAAGTGAAAACTGGAATGGAACCATTATCGCACATCGGTGTTCCAAATGCATCCTCAAAAGCAATGATAAGGATAATTGGTTGTGTCACCATCATCGGGTTATTAAGAAAAATGCATTGTTATAGAACTATCTGTTCATCAATATAATTCCAAATTACTGCAGTCAATGTTGATAACAGACAGTAAAGAGCACAAAAATTCAAACCCAGTTGTTCCACTGAATTGTATAAGTGAAGTCAAATCACATATCTCTTAAATTAGTCCTCCTCCAGTGGAATTGTTACTGGCATTCCAAACAATGATGGTCCGTGCCCAGTTTGAAATCAAAGAATACTCCCACCTATGTATCACCAGAGATAGGTTACAAAAACAAAGAAACCAGAAAAATGCAGGAAGCAACAGATAAACACAATAAACAAATTTATCTATAACGATCTATGAGCTGTTTACAGTCCTACATCATACAGCACTGTACCTCTGTACTCAGTAGATGGTGCTAAAAGCCTGACATTTATCTGACAAGGCTTTGGATGACATACTCTGATGAACAATACTGAAGGAGTTGGACATACTGGCAATCTTGCCTGTTCAATAAAGGTCGTCAGTCCAGTGCAACCAGGGAAAATCCAGGTCTAGATGACATAGAGGTAGATTCTGTACAGAGTACTCACATTTCAGTGATGGGAAAGTGCACACTAACCCCTGGATTCTATATATTGTGCTGAGATTTCCACGTGGCAATTGAAGCATATTCCATAACAATGGGCTTAACCTAACTAGTTAATAAGACAATCAGAGCTGATAATTGCCACTTAGCAAGCAATTATTGACACTAATTGGCATTAATTAGAATTTACGCGCAGGTGTTATTAGGAAGGGTATGGAGTCCAGGTGTGCGGATGTTATAATGCCGTTGTATCGCTCCATGGTGCGACCGCACCTGGAGTATTGTGTTCAGTACTGGTCTCCGTATCTCAAAAAAGATATAGTAGAATTGGAAAAGGTATAGCGAAGGGCGACGAAAATGATAGTGGGGATGGGACGACTTTCCTATGAAGAGAGGCTGAGAAGGCTAGGGCTTTTCAGCTTGGAGAAGAGACGGCTGAGGGGAGATATGATAGAAGTGTATAAAATAATGAGTGGAATGGATCGGGTGGATGTGAAGCGACTGTTCACGCTATCCAAAAATACTAGGACTAGAGGGCATGAGTTGAAGCTACAGTGTGGTAAATTTAAAACGAATCGGAGAAAATTTTTCTTCACCCAACGTGTAATTAGACTCTGGAATTCGTTGCCGGAGAACGTGGTACGGGCGGTTAGCTTGACGGAGTTTAAAAAGGGGTTAGATAGATTCCTAAAGGACAAGTCCATAGACCGCTATTAAATGGACTTGGAAAAATTCCGCATTTTTAGGTATAACTTGTCTGGAATGTTTTTACGTTTAGGGAGCGTGCCAGGTGCCCTTGACCTGGATTGGCCACTGTCGGTGACAGGATGCTGGGCTAGATGGACCTTTGGTCTTTCCCAGTATGGCACTACTTATGTACTTATGTCTAACTACTTAAGCATATTCTATAATGTGATGCACGTAAATTCTAAGTCACGTGGAGGGCCATAATCGAACGGGGCCGGCCATCTGTAAGGGCGGCCATCTCTAATGATGGCCCCGTAAAGCGGCGCACCCAACCGTATTATTGAAACAAGATGGCCGGCCATCTTTCATTTCGATAATACGGTCAGGACAAGCCAAATCTCAACATTTGGGCCGCCCTTAGAGATCGCCGGTGTTAGAGATGGTCGCCATTGGTTTTTGCCGATAATGGAAACTAATGACGACCATCTCAAACCCGGCCAAATGCAAGCCCTTTGGTCGTGGGAGGAGCCAGCATTTGTAGTACACTGGTCCCCCTCACATACCAGGACACCAACCGGGCACCCTAGGGGGCACTGCAGTGGACTTCACAAATTGATCCCAGGTGCATAGCTCCTTTACCTTGGGTGCTGTGCCCCCCAACCCCCCCCCAAAACCCACTACCCACAACTGTACAACACTACCATAGCCCTTAAAGGGTGAAGGGGGCACCTAGATGTGGGTACAGTGGGTTTTGGGTGGGTTTTGGAGGGCTCCCATTTACCACCACAAGTGTAACAGGTAGGGGGGATGGGCCTGGGTCCGCCTGCCTGAAGTGCACTGCAGTACCCACTAAAAACTGCTCCAGGGACCTTTATACTGCTGTCATGGAGCTGGGTATGACATTTGAGGCTGGCAAAAAAAATGTTTTTTATTTTTATTTCTTTGTGTGGGAGGGGGTTGGTGACCACTGGGGGAGTAAGGGGAGGTGATTCCCGATTTCCTCCAGTGGTCATCTGGTCAGTTCAGGCACCTTTTCAAGGCTTGGTCATGAACAAAAAGGGACCAAGTAAAGTTGGCCAAATGCTCATCAGGGCGGCCTTCTTTTTTCCATTATCGGCCGAGGACGCCATCTCTTAACCACGCCCCCCATCCCGTCTTCAGTACACTGCCGACACGCACCCTTGAATTTTGTCCAGCCTTGCGACGGAAAGCAGTTGAAGCCGGCCAAAATCGGCTTTCGATTATACCGATTTGGCCGGCCTTAGGAGAAGGCCGGCCATCTCCCGATTTGTGTCGGAAGATGGCTGCCCTTCTTCTTCGAAAATAAGCAGGATAGTTGAAAAGGTTTTACTTGGTGTAACTGCCCATGATGAACTGTAGTTACATGGACCAGTGTATTCTATAAACCACACAGAAATGTTGGCTTATTCTATAGAGTGCGCCTAAATTGGCTAAGATCCCGAAGGGTCTCCAGAAGAAGCCATTTGCAAAATGTGTCCCCGTTGGGATCTTAGCCGATTTAGGGTGTCTTTTACTAAAGTTTAGCTCGCATTATCTGCAGCAGGATCCATTTTATTGCTATGGGCCCAGCTGCTAACTCAAGCTAAGCTTTAGTAAAAGACCCCCTTAGGGTGGATCTGATACACCAGGCTGTGAGGTTGAGGATTATCTCACAGCTTGAAGATTGAACCCCCCACCCCCTCGCTGTTGAATCATGAGTCAGGATGTTCAGTGCTGTGATTCTATGCAGTGGAAAGCAACACTGTAGCACAACCAACGTTGTGTCTTTTGATTCATTTGGATACACAGCATCCATTTTGTGGACATTATTAGAGCGACTTTTCTGATTTTTTTGACATTATTTAAGTGACCAGCAATTCTTTGGAGGTTTTTTTAGGCCCCTGATTACTTTTTGATCTGGCTACGGTTTCAAGTGGTCACAATTCAAATTTGTGCTTCTGCATTAACCGTACCGGTCTTTTCCTCCACTTTTTTTTTTTAACAGTTTAAACTTTTGAGTGTCTTCCTGTATTCCTTAAAGCGCGCCATTTTTTTCTCTACAGATTTAGTCTATTTTCATATGGCGGCATTGATCTATTTAGTTTTTTGTTTTTGTGGTCAGTTCTGACTTGGACATGTTTTTGAAAATGTCCCTCTAAGCGTCAGTTTACATGCCCTTTTTTCTAGAATCTGAGTGCTTCTCTCTAAGGGTTCCTTTTACTAAGGTGCACTGAAAAATGTCCTGCAGTAGTGTAGATGCTTGTTTTGGGCGTGCGTAGATTTATTTTTCAGTGCACCTACAAAAAAAAAAATGCCTTTTTAAACTTTTTGCCGAAAATGGACGTAACGTAGTAACATAGTAGAAGACAATCTATGATTGTTTATGAGTTAATTTTATTTGTCCTGTTTCTTGTCTCGTCTTACATTTGCTCATATAATTGGCATTCCTTTCCTTGTTTTATTTCTGCCCACTATTTAGCGCTAGTTAACCGGTCAGAACAAATGCTGACTGGTTAAATAGTGCTTAACCGGCTATCCTCTGCTGAATATCCGTGGTTAGTGACTGGTGGATAACCGGTTATATCACGTGATATAATCGTCTATCTGCTGATTTTTAAACTGGGATTGCCAGTCATATTTGTCTGCATCAAACCCTGCTGTATCTTTGGCTGGTTTAAATACAACCGGCTATGTCTGAATATTGACATAGCTGGTTATCTTCAAACTGGCTGAAACCCCCCCCCCCCCCCCAAGATATTCAATGTTGGTCAATGGAAACAGTAGATTGGGGCCTTTATTTGTACCACTATCCAGCTTATAATCGAACGAGAAAAACGCCCAAGTTCCGACCTAAATCGGGAGATGGGCGTTTTTCTCACAAAAACAAATAAAGCGGTATAATGGAAAGCCGAACTTTGGACGCTTTCAACTGCACTCCGTCGCGGATGCGGACAAAGTTGACGGGGGCGTGTCAGAGGCGTGGTGAAGGCGGAACTGGGGCGTGGTTATCACCCGAACAGAGATGGGCGCCTTTCGCCGATAATGGATGCGTTTGTAGGTAGAATTTAGGGCACTTTTCCTGGACCCTGTTTTTTCACGAATAAGGCCCCAAAAAGTGCCCTAAATGACCAGATGACCCCCAGAGGGAGTCGGGGATGACCTCCCCTGACTCCCCCAGTGGTCACTAACCCCCTCCCACCACAAAAAAATGATGTTTCACAACTTTTTACTTTCACCCTCAAATGTCATACCCTCCTCCCAAGCAGCAGTATGCAGGTCCCTGGAGCAGTTGTTAGGGGGTGCAGTGGACGTCAGGCAGGTGGACCCAGGCCCATCCCCCCCCTACCTGTTACAATTGTGCTGCTTAATGCTACTAGTCGTCCAACCCCCCCAAACCCACTGTACCCACATGTAGGTGCCCCCCTTCACCTCTTAGGGCTATAGTAATGGTGTAGACTTGTGGGCAGTGGGTTTTGAGGGGGATTTGGGGGGCTCAACACCCAAGGGAAGGGTGCTATGCACCTGGGAGCTCTTTTACCTTTTTTTTTTTTTTTTTTGTAAAAGTGCCCCCTAGGGTGCCCGGTTGGTGTCCTGGCATGTGAGGGGGACCAGTGCACTATGAATCCTGGCCCCTCCCACGAACAAATGCCTTGCATTTATTCGTTTTTGAGCTGGGCGATTTCATTTTCCATTATCGGTGAAAAGCAAAAACGCCCAGCTCACACCTTGGCGAATAAAACATGGGCTTCTATTGTTTTTTGAACATACGGTTCACTCCGCCCCTTCACGGACCCGTTCTCGGAGATAAACGCCCATGGAGATAGGCGTTTCTGTTCCATTATGCCCCTCTATGTTCCTCCTTTTGGTAATTGCAGTATATCAAGTATTTTAATAAACATTAAACCCCAAAAAAAAGTAGAATTCAGTTTTATTTTCTGCTGCATAGCAGTGTGTGTTTGTCATGGCTACTCTAAATAATTTTTATGGAGCTTTTGATGATTTTAAACTGTCTTACTTATAGTCTATAAATGAGATTAACTCTTTATATATATACTGTATATATATATATATATATATATATATATATATATATATATATATATATATACATTTTTTTTGTGCTATTGCAGTATTGCCTATAGTGAAGTGAAAGGGTATTTTACAAGCTTTGTTCTGGTCCCCATCCATGTTTTGATGTTTGACAATGTAATATATCACTCTGCATGTTTTTGGAGATGCATTTAAATATATATATATATATAATTTCTCTCTATATATATATCTATATATAACTATTTATTCTTTTATTTATATTTGCTGTTTGATATAATTATTTGTGAGTTATTTAATTACTATGATCTGACACTGATCTTGTTGTTCATATGTCTGTGTTATGGTTTTGGTCTGATTTTATCTATTATGATTTTCTGTGGTTTTGTAATATTTAAGGTTATTTGTTTTAACAGTAATCTATCTATCTATATCTATCAAAAAATATAAAACTATCTATTCATTTATCTGTCTATCTATTTATCTATCTATATAAAACTATTCTTTTATTTATATTTGCTGTTTGATATAATTATTTGTGAGTTATTTAATTACTGTGATCTGATATTGATCTTGTTGTTCATATGTCTATGTTATGGTTTTGGTCTGATTTTATTGATTATGATTTTATATGATTTTGCAATATTTATGGTTATTTGTTTTAACAGTAGTGTTTTGCCCCTGAAGCAGCCCTTGCCAGGTGATACACAGACATGTAGGGCACGCTTTTTAATTTGATATTTAATAACACATTTTGTTCCTTCTATCACCATGTCTGCTCTAACAACTTATTTCCTTTATAGAAAAAAACGTGCGTAGTTTTCACTAGCTATTTATGTGGGCTGTCAAGAGGAAAAACAGGATGTGCACATTTCAAGATCAAACGTATGTGTACTGTTTTCTTTCCATAAAAAAATGCTGTCTGGAAGTGTTGTATCACCTGGAGCATATATGGAAAACTGAGGAATTCTAGCCCAGCTGCATGATGAGGAAAAACGTGCACAAATTAAAATTCCATTTGCAAATAGTTTTATGGGTTTTCTGTGACATTAAAACACTTACAAAATTATTAGTCAAAAAGTAGTCCTGGAAGAAATTTCAACCTCCCCAATAATGTGAACAAGGTGGAAACTTAACATTCCACAGCATCTCACAGTCACTGTTCTCTGTAAGCTAAGCAGGAGGTCCTCCGACTACATTGCTGCCAGCGAGGGGAAGTGCTTCAATATTATGTTTTCTGTTGCTAGGGGGAAGCAGATTGTCTGGAGCCCTGCTATCTTCCAACGCAGCACTAACCTGGTAGAAATCGGGCAGTGCCGCGTGACACCCGGTTACCACTGGGTTAGCGCGGAAGCCCTTAACACCACCTCAGTGGGTGGCATTAAATGCTCCCCCCCCCCACACATGGTCATGCGGTAAGTGAAATCTTATCGCAAGTCCATGACATTTTTTGGTCTTTATACCTAGTGCGGTATAAAGGGTCACAGCACATGGCAAAAACAGCCCCTGCTGTTAGTGCAGGGACCTTTTAACTGTAGCTTTGGAAAAAGACCCGTCAGTGTTTAGCGCCAACTGATTTGCAGTGTGAGGTAAAAACGCTAGTGCACCCTTAGTAAAAGACCCCCTTAAAGAGAAAGCAAGAGGAGGTTAGCTAACAGAGTTTAAAAAGGGGTTAGATGCAGGACCGTGCCTAGGGTCTCTGGTGCCCCCCTGCAGACTATCAGTTGGCGCCCCCCCCTCCCGTGTGGCACAAGATGCTAAGGAAATAGGAGCTTAAAGATGGAGTGGATCTTTGTGGAATTGCTCAACAAATAGAGGGTTTACAACCACTTAGCTTTTCGTGCTTTCATGTTCACAAAATTAGTAATGAAATCTTTGATATCTAACTGGGCAAATATATATTTCTCAATAGCAATCATGGCAAGGCTTACAAGCCTTTCTTGTGAAATACTTGATCGCAAATAATTTTTTATGATTTTTAACCGTGAAAATGATCGCTCACCACTTGCCACACTGACAGGAATTGTAGCAATATTCTTAGAAACAAATTGCTATACATTGCAAAATAAGATAGCAGATGTAAATTCTCAAAGTGGACATATTCCAAACACTAAAATGAAAATAAAATGATTTTTTTTCTACCTTTGTTGTCTGGTGACTTTCTTTTCCTGAACATGCTGGCCCAGTATCTGATTCTGCTGCTATCTGTCCTCTTAACTCCGTTTCCAGGGCTTCCTTTCCATTTATTTCTTTACTTTCCTCCTTTCTTCTTCATTTCTTGCTCTATATCCATAAGTAAAAGCTGGGTCCTCTGCAGACTTGACTGTCCAGTGGATCCAGCTTCTGCCTATTTTCTCCATCCATGTGCAGTTTTTCTCCTCTCTTCCTTTTCCCTTATCTCATCTCCTTTCTCTTTCTTCCCTCCATCCATGCCCAGCATTTCTTCTCTCTCCCTTCCCCTCCATCCATGTGCATCTCCTTCCTCTGTCTTCCCTTCCCTCCCCTCCATCCATATCCAGCAATTCTCCCCTCTCCCCTCCCCTCCATTTCCAGCAATTTCTCCTCTCCCTGGGCCCTGCCCTCCCATCCATGTCCATCCATGTCCCTCTCTGCCCTTCCCTCCTCCATCCATATCCAGCAATTCTCCTCACTCCTCTCCCCTTCATTTCCAGCAATTTCTCCTCTCTCCCTGGGCCCTGCCCTCCCATCCATGTCCATCCATGTTCATCCTTGTCCCTCTCTGCCCTTCCCTCCTCCATCCGTATCCAGTAATTCTCCTCCCTCCCCTCCCTTCCATTTCCAGCAATTTCTCCTCTCTCCCTAGGCCCTGCCCTCCCATCCATGTCCATCCATGTCCCTCTCTGCCCTTCCCTCCTCCATCCATATCCACCAATTCTCCTCTCTCCCCTCCCCTCCATTTCCAGCAATTTATCCTCTCCTGGGGGGCTTTAAATCTTTTATCTCCGACGGTTGCAGCAGCTGAGCAGCGTCAGTGAAAGTGCTGCCGACGTCTCCAGCCTTCCCTTCGCGCTCGCTCGTTCGTTCCCTCAGTGTCCTGCCTTCTTCTGACATCATTTCCTTCCGAAGGCAGGACACTGAGGGAACGAACGAGCGAGCGCGAAGGGAAGGCTGGAGACGTCGGCAGCGCTTTCACTGACGCTGCTCAGCTGCTGCGACCATCGGAGATAAAAGATTTAAAGCCCCCAGGGTGGCGCGGAGCTGAGGTAAGCGGCGAGGGTAAGCACCGTGGTGACGCCCTCCAGAGGTCGACGCCCCCCTGCGGTGCTTACCCCACTTACTGTGTTGGCACGGCCCTGGTTAGATGGTTTCCTAAAAAACAAGTCCATAAACCACTACTAAATGGACTTGGGAAAAATCCAAAATCCCAGGAATAACATGTATAGAATGTTTGTACGTTTGGGAAGCTTGCCAGGTGCCCTTGGCCTGGATTGGCCGCTGTCGTGGACAGGATGCTGGGCTCGATGGACCCTTGGTCTATTCCCAGTGTGGCATTACTTATGTACTTATGAGGGAGATGTAATATAAATACAAGAAGAGTAAACCTATGTATTTTTGTTCATTCCAAGGTTTAATTCTAGAGAGATTTTATCATGCAGAAGTTGCAGCTTTCTGAATTTTTTCTGCAAAAGCCTTGATTACACTATTTTCGCTTGCTCTACAATTTTTTTCATGCCTCTTTACCCATACACTAGCGAGAATAACCTGCCCACACTCCCCCCCTCCCAGGAATTACATAAAGGCCCCAGACTCCACTGGAACTCTCTCCAAGGTCTGTGGCTTTCTTTTATTTCTTTCCTATTCTAGATCGGATGTGAAATAGCCCATGTCTACACAGTATATGCACTTAATTAAGAAGAAAAGGTTTTTATTTAAAATAATTAGCTAATCAGAAGCTTGAACGCAAGAATGCCTTACAATAGCCGATATTCAACAATCCCTGTGTGTTTAATGGCCCTCGGAGCAGCTCTTAAAAATATCCCTTAGCTGGAGGTAATACACTGATAAAAGCCCTGCTTGGGCCCATTTTTATAGATTGCTGTAATTACTTCTGAACTGCGATAATGCAGCACTTACAGTAAATTTTAAGGAAGGTTATATTTCCTCCATTTGTGTGCCCTGCCACATTAACTACACAAGGACCTAATGTTTTAGGTTGAGCTGCAGTTAAACTGACTAGCAAATGCATTTCTTCTAGTGTCACAGTTTTCTCCAAAAGAGAAGATGAGGGTGACAGAGAGCTTCTGTTCTATTTATGATACTGCACAATAGTTTTACAATTTATTTCCAATACTCTCTTTTTTTTTCAGGTTTTTGCAGTTCCTTCCTTCTTAAGGCTTTGAGCTCCATCGGAACTGGCCTTTATTGACTTGTGGAGGGGCATTTTCGAAAGAATGTTCAAATCAGAATTGGTACATCATACTCATAACATCCCCTCCCCCCACCCCAAAAAATGTCCATCTCACAGCAATTTTCAAACAGGAAAGACATCCAGATTTCCTGTTTGAAAATACGTGAGGACATCCTTACCCTGGAGAGGTTCATCTTGAAAAACCATTTTACAAACCTAGGTGCCCTTTTACTAAGCCACGTAAGCGTCTACGCGCACCCAATGCGTGCCAAAGTGGCGTTACTGCATGGCTACCATGTGGCTCTTGCAGTAATTTCATTTTTGGCGTGCATTCGATATGTGCATATGAAAAATAATTTTCATTTTTTGCTGCGTGTATCGTATGTGCGCCAAGTGGCATTTGGTGTGCGTAGACCATTACCGCTCGGTTACCACATGATGCTTTACCGCTGGCGGTAAGGTCTCAGACCCAAAATGGACGCGCGGCAATTTTGATTTTGCCGCACGTCCATCTTTGCATTTTTTACAGGTGTGCTGAAAAATAGATCTGCACGCGCCCAAAACCTACGCCTACATTACCGCAGGCCATTTTTTAGCGCACCTTAGTAAAAGGAGCCCTGAGTTCCATCAGAACTGGCCTTTATTGACTTGTGGAGGAGCATTTTCGAAAGAATGTCCAAGTCAGAATTGGGACATCATACTCATAACATCCCCCCCCCCCCAAAAAAAATATGTATCTCCCAGCAATTTTCAAACAGGAAAGACGTCCAGATTTTCTGTTCGAAAATACATGAGGACATCCTTATGCTGGAGAGGTCCATCCTGAGCAACCATGTTACAAATTGAAACATTTAAATTATAAACAGGGAAAACACGACACAGGGACATCTGTCCGGCAGCATGCTTATTAAAATGGCCACACAGGCATCCTTGTAGAACAGAGGACTAGCCTACTGGTTAGTGCAGTAGAGTGTAAACCAAGGGATGTGGGTTCAAATCAAACGGTAATTCATGTTTTTGTAAATTTGATCCCTCCAGGAACAGAAAGATACCTACTGTACCTTAATGTACACTACTTCAATAGTCTTCAGGCTTGCAGGTGTCTTATATATTTAGGTACAAAAATTATTTTTCTGTTCCTGGAGGGAACCCCAGGAAAAAAAAAAAAACCTTAACAGAGTTACAGTGCAATTTGAACCTGCAGTCCACTGCACTAACCACCAGGCTATTCCTCTGACCTGCTTGGTGCTTTGTTCAGAATGGCCATAATACCTTCAGCTGACATAGAGTCTGGTTTTCCTTTCCAGTTTAATTTTCAGGGAAGAGGGAGAGGGACAACAACCACTGGGGATTAAGGGGGGGGGGGGGGTCATGCTTTCATCCTTCTATTGGTCAGCTGCTCAATGAGAACACCTTTATAGCTGAAACTAGTCTAGATAAAAATGACCTTCTTTTAAGACATGGAATTATTTTTTCCCATTTGAAAATCGCTGTGGGATGTCCTACTTTTGGGCTCTTCCTAGTCCCGCCCAAAACACACCCACAACACCCCCCCCCCTTGCTATTTAGATGAACTAAAGTGTGAAACGTCCAAATTCTGACTTTCCAAAATCAGGATTTAGACATTTTTAACAAAATGGTGTGGAAGCCATGTTAGTCCAATTTTAAAGGTAATAAATAGAAATAAATCAAAGCATAGAAAAGAAAATAAGATGATAACTTTTTTATAGAACTAACAAGGATGTTATAATGCCGTTGTATCGCTCCATGGTGCGACCGCACCTTGAGTATTGTGTTCAATTCTGGTCACCGCATCTCAAGAAAGATATAGTAGAATTAGAAAAGGTGCAGCGAAGGGCGACTAAAATGATAGCGGGGATGGGACGACTTCCCTATGAAGAAAGACTAAGGAGGCTAAAGCTTTTCAGCTTGGAGAAGAGACGGCTGAGGGGAGACATGATAGAGGTATATAAAATACTGAGTGGAGTGGAATAGGTGGATGTGAAGCGTCTGTTCACACTTTCCAAAAATACTAGGACTGGGGGGCATGCGATGAAACTACAGTATAGTAAATTTAAAACAAATCAGAGAAACGTTTTCTTCACCCAACGCATAATTAAACTCTGGAATTCATTGCCGGAGAACGTGGTGAAGGCGGTTAGCTTGGCAGAGTTTAAAAAGGGGTTAGCCAAGTCCATAAACCACTACTAAATGGACTTGGGGAAAAATCCACAATTCCAGGAATAACGTGTATAGAATGTTTCTATGTTTGGGAAGCTTGCCAGGTGCCCTTGGCCTGGATTGGCCACTGTCGTGGTCAGGATTCTGGGCTCGATGGACCCTTGGTCTTTTCCCAGTGTGTCATTACTTATGTAATACATTTTTTTGATTAGCTTTCAAAGCAAATGTTGACAAATATCAGAATATATAAGTGAAACACAAAAGCTGTGGGGTCCTTTTGCAAAGGCACACTGAAAAATGGCTTGCGGTAGTGTAGGTGCGGATTTTGGGCACACACAGATCCATCTTTCAGGTGGGCACACTGAAAGACCCCTTACCGCAAACAACTGGCCTAGCTGTAAAGACTCACCCGGTAACCAGGTGGTAATGACCTACGCGTGCCAAATGCCACTTGGTGCACATCCGTTATGCGTGTCCGAAAATAAAAAATATTTTCCAGTCGCGCGCGTTTTGGACGTGTGCCAAAAATGAAATTACCGCAAGAGCCATGCGGTAGTCGAGCGGTAACTCCATTTTGGCGCAGGTTGGGCATGCGTAGACGTTTATGCGGCTTAGTAAAAGGACCCCTGTATGTGGTATCTTCCATCTTGAGTAAAGTGGTGTGGTAGCCATGTTATAGATTCTATAACAATGCACGCAATTTAACTTTTAAAGGTAATAAATTGAAAAAAATCAAAACAGAGAAAAGAACATACAGCCCTATGAAAAAGCAAATGAGCAAACTTACAGAAAAAGAAACCATTCATGTGTGTTGTTATAGAATTAGGGGGGGATCATTTGCACCACATTTCAGTTGATACAAATGGTGGTGGCAAACGTTAGCTGTGATTCCGTGGCATAAGCGCTATTCTATAAACTGCGCCTTACTTTAAGCATGACTTATAGAATAGCGCTTTTTCCAGCACTGATTTATTTTCGTGCCATAAATAGAATTCACCCCTATCTGCATACAGAAGCAAGGGGCAAACACAATGAAGCCCTTTTACTAAGCTGTGGTAAAAAGAGCACGCTGCGTCACTTTTTACCGCAGTGGGTAAAAAAAGGGCTGCAAACAGCCATGAAAATGCAGTAAGATTGCTCTTACCGCATGGCCATGCAAGGAGGAGCACTTACCACCATCCATTTAGGTGGTGGTAAGGGCTCCTGCGCTAACCGGGTAGCGTGTGGCACTGTGGCCAATTACCTCCGGGTAACTGCCACACTAGAAAACAGTGCCCTATTTTCCCTAGCATGGGAAACGGCACATGTGGAGTGGAGGTGTGGCTTAGTGGTTAGAGCACCACTACTACTACTAATAGCATTTATGTAGCGCTACCAGACGCACGCAGCGCCGAACACCTGACATAGAGAGACAGTCCCTGCTCAAAGAGCTTACAATCTAGATAAAACAGACAGACAAGACATTACGGGCAAGGGAATTACAGGGTAAAGAGGAACAGGGGGGAGGAGAGCACCAGTCTTGAAATCCAGTGGTGGCCAGTTCAAATCCCACTGCTGCTCCTTGTGATCTTGGGCAAGACACTTAACCCTCTATTGCCTCAGGTACAAACTTAGATTGTGAACCCTCCTGGGACAGAGAAATATCCAGAGTACCTGAATGTAACTCACCTTGAGCTACTACTGAAAAAGTTGTGAGCAAAATCTAAATAAATATTCTTTGGGGTTCTACATGGAATGTTGCTACCAGTGCACTTTTTCTAGCAAAAAAGGTGCCGGTACTCAAATGCCAGGCCACACTTCAGGGGTGGGGTGATCACTGAGGGACTCACTCCACAATAGCCAGGTCCCCTGCAATCAGTCACAGAATATATGACAAGGCAGAATTGGTGTCTTGAGCCTGAGCTCTTTCATTAAAACTTGTGGTCCATGGGTCAATTTTAGGAGACATTGGAAAAGGTGCCGGTACTCAGTACCCCTGAGTACCCCCTCAAAAAAAGCCCTGGTTGCTACTCTTTCAGATTCTAAATGGAATCTTGGGAGTGGAGGTGTGGCCTAGTGGTTAGAGCATCAGTCTTGAAATCCAGAGGTGGCTAGTTCAAATCCCACTGCTGCTCCTTGTGATCTTGGGCAAGTCACTTAACCCTCCATTACCTCAGGTACAACCTTAGATCATGAGCCCTCCTGGGACAGAGAAATATCCAGTGTACCTGAATGTAGCTCACCTTGAGCTACTACTGAGCAAGATCCAAATAAATAATGTTAAGTCTGGAACCACTGCTGGTGCCCACACATAGTCAGGCTTACTTTCACTTTGTAAAAGGGCCCTTTAGTATTGTACATCTATTCCCCCAGACCCTTCAAGTGTATATTCATCTTCCGTTGTACAAGAGGTTTAACATATGGCCATTATCTCAGAAGCAAACTTAACATGTCATTTATTATTGGCGGCTTGCTCAGTTATAGCCACTCATTGGAAACAGCAGGAAGACAGGTGCATTTTATATATAAGTTAGATAAATTATTTTCATACCGGGCTGCTATGAAATGGATTGCTTTACCTAACGATGTCAGCATTATTCATTCTTACGCTTTGATACATCACTCTCTCAAAATGATCCTATTTTGGAAATTTCTGTTGTAATAATTTGGAACTTAGAGTTTTATTTTATATTTTGTTATGCACTAATAATAATAATAGTTTATTTATATACTGCACTAACCACAAGCTCAAGGCAGTTTAAGAAAACAGCTTCTACAAAGAAAACTTAAATCATTTACAATAGATGAATATATATAGACAGCATGCTTAAGCTCATATTCAATTATAAAATTTGCCAAAAAGTCTGCTTTTTAACAATTTTCTGAACGTAAAATAGTCTTTTTCCAGATACATTTCTAAATGGAGCAAGTTCCGCATTCAAGGAACAATTGCTCACATAATCCCAATTTACTTATTTTCTGTGCTGAAAATAATTGTATTTGATGAGTGTAAATAGATTGAGCGGAAGGGGGCACGGCCATGGATGTTGAATGGGCGGATCGTGGGCATTTGTAGAATCTATGCGAGTTGTTATAGGATATACCCTGACCATGCCTAATTTAGGCATCGGCATTTACGCCAGGTTTTACTTGGCGTAACTGCCCTTTGACTAAACTTAGTCACGCGGAGCAGCACTCGGCGAATTCTATAAACCACATGGAAATTTAGGCTTATGTTATGTAGTTCACCTAAATTAAGGTGTACTTTATGGAATGCGCTTTGGTGAATTTTATTTTGGCACCAAATCTTTAGGCATGATATTTATTTATTTATTTTATTTATTTATTTGTGTCCCCCATTTCGCCACCTATTTGCAGGCTCAATGTGGCTTACATAGTACCGGAGAGGCGTTTGCAGACTCCGGTGTGAACAAATACAAAGTGATGTTGTGGTAAGATAAAGTTCATGTGGCATAGCCACATTAGGGTATCTTATAATGGAAGAGTTGTGTTATGTCCATTGCGTACTTTAGTTTTGTTGTGTTGCAGAGATCAGGCATTTATGTTGGATCGGCAGGGTGTGCCTTTTTAAACAGGTTAGTTTTTAGTGTTTTCCGGAAGTTTAGGTGATCGTACGTAGTTTTCAAGGCTTTTGGTAATGCGTTCCACAGTTGTGTGCTGATGTAGGAAAAACTGGATGCATAGGTTGATTTGTATTTGAGTCCTTTGCAGCTTGGGTAGTGCAGATTTAGGTACGTTCGTGTTGATTTGGATATGTTTCTAGTTGGTAGGTCGATCAAGTCTGTCATGTATCCCGGGGCTTCACTGTAGATAATTTTGTGAACCAGAGTGCAGATTTTGAAAGCAATGCATTCTTTGATTGGGAGCCAGTATAGTTTTTCGCGGAGGGTTTTTGCGCTTTCCAAACGTGTTTTTCCTAAGATAAGCCTAGCTGCCGTGTTTTGAGCGGTCTGAAGTTTCTTTAAGGTTTATTCTTTACAACTCGCATAAATTCCATTGCAGTAGTCTACATGGCTTAGTACCATTGATTGTACCAGGATATATAGAATCTAGTCCATAATGGGCACTGTGAATCAGGGGCGTAGCCAGACTTCGGCGGGAGGGGGGGCCAGAGCCTGAGGTGAGGGGGCACATTTTAGTCCCCCCGGCGCAGTGGACCCCCACCATCTTTGACCCCCACCAGGCACCCCTCCCCTTTCGACCCCCCCTTCCCGCCGCTGCCAACCCTCCCCCGAGTCCCCCGCCGCTGTCAGGTACCTGTGCTGGTGGGGGTCCCCAATCCCCGCCAGCCGAAGTCCTCCTCAGCCGGTCTTCGGGCCGGTGTGTTGCTGCAGCTGATGTGGAAACCTAGGATTCTGTTTCTTCTGTGTGAGTCGTCCTGCACGTTCAACGTGCAGGACGTCAGGACGACTCACACAGGTACCCGATGGCAGCGGCGGGGAAGGGTTAGCGGTGGCGGGAAGGGGGGGGGTCGAAAGGGTTGGCTGGGGCAAGGCCCAAATCTGGGGGGGGGGGCCATGCCCCTGTGGCCCCACATAGCTAAACCCCTGCTGTGAATGTCTTTGACTGCCCCCTGTTATCATCTACTGCTATAGTCCCTGCCATGCATTTGAGAAATCTTTAAGAGTGAACACTCTGATAACAGCGAGGCCCTTTTCCGCTACCTGGAGCTACCGCTGGCCCAACCCAGCCACTGGCGGT
Source organism: Microcaecilia unicolor (assembly GCF_901765095.1). Lineage (NCBI taxonomy): Eukaryota > Metazoa > Chordata > Amphibia > Gymnophiona > Siphonopidae > Microcaecilia > Microcaecilia unicolor. The sequence goes on along the minus strand of NC_044035.1, from coordinate 335,641,436 downwards.
AGTTCCGCCTTGAGCACATACCATTTCCATTGCACCTGAAATATTTCTAAATTTTATAGCATGGTGCTAATCTTGCGGTACTCAGGCTTCACAGTGCGCTGCCCAGTTACCGCTGGGTTATCACGGGAGCCCTTACCGCCACCTCAATGGGTGCTGGTAAGTGCTCCCCCCACATGGCCACGTGGTAAGACTAACCTTACCGCAGGACCGTTATTTTAGGGGCTTTTTACCCACTGCGGTAAAAAGGGCCTGGGACATGGGGAAAACAGCCCTTGCTGCTACCGCAGGGCTCTGTTTTCCCGAAGCATAGTTAAAAGGATCCCTGTATATATTGCTTCTTCTTCTCTATGCAGGAATTGCTGTCTTCAAAATGCTTATATTTCCCTAAGAAACGTTTCTCCAGCAAGGAGGAAAATTCAAGTGTTTTTCTGGCCCTCATTCTCCTGTAGAATTCTGACCATCAGATCTGTGATCTAGTGCCATCATTTTGTTTGAATTAACACTGAATTTTAGGTTTGGATCTGATCTCTCACCCATTACAAATTAGTACCAAAATCACTGAAATTTATATATCCATATGTCAGTAATCTCAATGAATTCTTCTATGGATGTATCGCTATTTCCTGAGTGAGAGTTTCACATCAGATAATCGCTTTAGTGTACAGAAATTATCTAGCTATAATAATCCAGTAGAGATGGTGTGATCCAGAATTTCTGATCTACCAATTATGAGATGTAAGTTTACTGATTCATGATTTTTTTTTCCTTAAGCAGAATACAAAGGTTCATAAATTGTGGTTTCTGTTAGCTGGTGCAAATAAAAGAATTGCTAACAGGTTTTAACATTCAGAATGGTAAAATACTGGTGTGAATAGTGAAATAAAATTGAACATGATATACAACAATATTTGAAAATATATATATATATAATGGAGTAGATGGTGAAAAAAAGACACCAACACAAACTCAATCTAATTATAAATAAATAAAGTACAGTGAGTTACAATACCTTCCCAGTGTATGAAAACTTGGGGGGAAAAAACACCATCACTGGTCTAAAAAAAATCCACTACAAGATATAAATAAATTTGTAAAAAAACAGCGTTCACACATATCAATTTTTCATTACAGTGTCCAAAATGTATACAGATTCCTCCAATATTCAGCGCCATTTAACTGTCCAGGAACGGCTCCTGGCTGGTTAAATAGCTCTTAACCGGCTACCTGCAAATATTCAGCAGGAGATAGCCGGTTATCTCCCACTGAATATTCCCTGTCAACGCTTACCCTTGGATTCTATATGGTGTTGGCACGTTTACAAAGCTGGAAACTGGGTTTGTGAGCCCTTGGACCACTGCTCAGGAGCGGCAGTGGCAGGCAAAACCACCCCACGCTAAAGACAGGGCAGATCTCTGACAAACAGTTAGGCTTTACCTGCACCTGGCCACTTTCCACCAAGAGTTGAGCTCCAGGCTTCAGGTGGCCGGCAAGACTTACTGGCCAGGGCAGGACTGGATAACAGCTAGGCAGCACAGGGACAGCAAGGCAGGGAAAGGATAGGCTAAAGGACAGGACAGAAAGCTGCGAGCAGCCACTGAAACAGGGAACAAACACAGCTAGACAAGAGACTGAACTGAAAGCTGCAAGCAGCCACTGAAGCAGGGAACAAACACAGATAAACCCAGCACTAGACAAAGACATACACACAAGACACAAGACTGGGAAACAAGCAATACAGTAAACAAGCGATACCCTAAACTAAACATAGACTAACTAGAACAGGCAAGACTTCAGGCAAGAACAAGAGCAAGGAAGCAAACTCAGGCTGAAGTGCAACAAGCACCAACATACCAGGGCCTTAGGTGAAGCAAAGGCAAAGGCAGAGAGGTTCCAAATGGCTAATAAGCCCAGCAGCAACTGAGCTTCACTGCAGCAATCATCAGGCAGCTATGGGTGCAGTGCAGGGTCAAACAAAACAGACAAGTCTGGCAGCCTGGAAGATCCGGACTGGACTGGGCTAAAGTCTGGAACGGGTGATAGTCCATAGCAACCACCGGTTCTGGCCACCAGAGGGTGAGGGGAGCACAGACGTAACAGGTGTGCCCTATGCATTCCGTGTCAAAATCCAAGCTTATTCTATAACAACACGTATAACTTAATTGGCTTAACAAGCCAATCAGCTTTGTTAACCGTACTTAACAAGCAATAATGAACACTAATTGGCAATAATTAGAATTTACGTGCACAACTTCGTCAGCGTATTCTGTAACGCATTGCACCTAAATTTTAATGCATACAGGCAAAAAGGGGTGTGGTTATGGGCGGGGAAATGTGCATTTCACAGGTGTTCCAAAATTTATGTCAATTGTTATAGAATATGGCCCTCTGCGCCTAAATCTAGATGCTGGGATTTATAACACATTTTCATTGGTGTAAATGGAAGCACATAGTTTTAGGTGCTAGGATACTGACTAAGCATATTCTATATACCGCGTCTAAATCTAGGTGCACTTATAGAATATGTTTAGTCATGTTTTCCATATGGATTTTTAAAGTACCATATATAGAATCTGGCCCGTAGTGGATAACTGGTTCCATCATGCGATATGACCAGCTACAAGCTAATATTCAGCGCATCGTTGGCTAAGTTTGATGGCCAAATCAGGCTGTTGAAATAGTAGGCCTAACTTTGGCTGGTTTAAACTTAATTGGCCAGCCCTGAATATCGGCTCAGCCAGTTAAGTTTAAACTATCCCATCATAAACTGGATATTCATGCTGATTGTGGGACGTGGCCAGGCTGACTCTCACAGTCTGGATATCGGCCCCAGAGACTTCATATACAAATAAAAATATAGCAAATAGCTTCCAAAAAGTATATTGCTTCTCTTTGCTGTTTAATGTCCAGGACTTAAATCTCCATGGCGAGAGAAATGTAGGATCACATATTCCCAACAAGGGCCCCTGTTTCACCAAAGCTTTATCAGGGAAATGTATGCTATAACAGAAAAAATATATTAGTGTATAATGCATCCGCCTACTCATACAGTATTTAAAAATAATAGTGAATAATACATGTAGCGCTACTTAAGTCGGGGCTGCAAAAGTGGAGGTCCTGGTCCTCTCAGATTCAAACCACCCAATCAGCATGCAGACCATCATCAAGCTTAAGCCTGATTGGAGGAGCAATGGGATCATAGAAAAGCTGTCCTTTCAAGTTGCAGCATTCAGACCACACGAGGTTCTCATGTATTAAGCCTGAAAATCCAGCATTGCTCATGCTATCAGGGGTACTTCCTAAAGTTACCTCCTCAAGGATTAGGTAACATCTTAACTCTAAAAAAGAATTATTTTTGTGAAGACAATGTTGTACCAAAGGTGTTTCTAGTTTTGTTTCTTAATACAGGACTTATGTTCAACCAGCCAGGTTTTCAACATCCGAGAGATCTGTCCTTTATAAAACAGAAGACAAGGGCATAATATTGGGCTGGTTAGAATTCCATTTCCTCTGAAGCTGACAAACAGAATGTGGCTCCATCTTCAGCACTGATCCTTTCCCCCCATAGCAGCAGGACCACCCTTCCAAGAGACATTCTTGTGAGGCATAGTAGGAAACCTCCTACATGATAGCACTGAGGCACTTCCTAACAGTATCACTTCCCACAAGCTTTCGCTACCCTCCTGCTCATAGAGATCCTGCACCACTGTACTGGTAAGACCAATTTTGTTTTGCAGAGAAACAGTTAAAGGTAATGAGTCATGGACGTGATATACCACCTTTCTGTGTGGTTTACATGTATCATATGCAGGCACTTTATCTGTTCCTAGTGAGCTCAAAATCTAAGTTCTTGTACCTGGTGCAAAGGAGGGTTGAGTAACTTGCCCAAGGTCACAAGGAGCCATAGTGGGAATAAAACCCATTTCCCTGTGTTCTTAACCCACTGCACTAACCATTAAGCTACTTCTTCACCCCCTTTAGGAGAATGTCTTGGGGAGGGGAAGGAGGAAGCCTTCCTGGAGGCTGGGTGTTTCTTACTATTTGCAGTGGTGTTCCTAGGGGGGGGGGCGGTGGGTGCGGTCCGCCCCGGTTGCACGCCTCTGGGGGGGGTGCCGCGCGCGCCTGTCCTTCGTTCGTTCCATGCTCCCTCTGCCCGGGGGGGTCTTTCGTGGGGGGGGGGTCGCGCTGCATCAGGGGGGGGGGCGCTGCATCCGGGGGGGGCGGGGCGCATTGGCGATCCACCCCGGGTGTCAGCCCCCCTAGGAACGCCACTGACTATTTGTTATATGTATGCCTCTCTAGGGAGCAGTGTTTCTTCCATGTTGAAATTGCCTTGGTGGTGGGGGGGGGGGGGGGGGGGGGGCACTGTCTTTTTGCCATGTTCAGAGAGAAAAAGGAAAGAATGCCTGCAGGATGACATTGAAATCTAAGGCTGTCAACTGGATCCAGATTTGCAGGACAAGGTTGATCCAGTCCTGGGTTTACCTGATTGCATGCAGGAACTTGTAGTTCTGATTTCCTTATTGCATTCCCTAAGGAAAGCAAGACTACAAGATCCAGCATGCCCTGGAGTAAACTCAGGACTGGATCAACCCTGTCCTGCAAATCTGGATCCAGTCGGCAGCCTTACTGAAATTCCGTTTGCATGTTAAAAGATCCCTCCCTCCAAATCTGTAAGGGATGGAGAGGACTTGCTATGCAGTGGGGAAGGGGTTTCTCTTGGTGGGGAAGCCTCTCACGGAAAGTGGGTTTTTCATATACACTTTGGGGGGGGGAGGGGAGGTAATAAGCTTAACTATCCTTATAAAATCATTTGAAAATTGCCCTCAGAATAGTAAGCTAAAATCTGAACAATGTCATTGGTTGGAAAACAGAACACTAGAAGGTCCTTTTACTAAGCCGTGGAAGTGTCTATGCTCACCCAACGTGCGCCAAAATGGAGTTACTGCCCAACTACTGCGTGGTTCTTGTGGTAATTTCATTTTTGGCACGTGTCCGATACGTACATCTGAAGAATAGTTTTTATTTTCGGGCACGCGTAACGGACGCGCACCAAGTGGCATTTGGCGCACGTAGGTCATTACCACCTGGTTACCACATGAGTCTTTACCATTAGGTCAATGGCGGTAAGGTCTCGGATCCAAAATGGACGCACGGCAATTTTCATTTTGCCGCATGTCCATTTTGGGCAATAATGTAAAAAAAGGCCGTTTTTAAAGGCGCGCAAAAAAAATGGATTGGCGCGTGCCCAAAACCCGGGCCTACACTACCGTAAGCCATTTTTCAGCGCACCTTTGTAAAAGGACCCCTAGTATTCTCCTAGGAATGACCTAGTACAGTGACTTAAGGATGCACAACTCCATCAGCTGCTTCTTTAGAATCTAATCAATAGAACTAGAATGAAATAAAACATGGAAAAGAAAATAAGATGATACCTTTTTATTGGACTAACTTAATACATGTTTTGATTAGCTTTCGAAGGTAGTCCTTTTTCGTCAGATCAGAAATAACCTAATGAAATCATCAAATCCCCCTCCCCATAAAAGGCATCTTTTAGCTAAGAATATCAATAAACACTTCAGGACAAGGTATCAACTGTCCTTAAGTGTCTGGTTCTTCAGGGCTGCCACCGAAGTTCAGTGCATTCCCTCGGAAATCGACAAGTTGGAGAGCAACATCTCTAGCCACTTGATGTCACCATTGCTCTATAGAGATCGGCAATGAACAAATTTAAATGAAACAGCGAATTATTTGGCAGTGACTAGTGCAGAGGTAACTTGGTTGTTGCTGCTATCAAAATGTATATACGATTTTTACAATAAATATTTTCCTTAGTAGTTTAATAGGTTTGATAACATAGACCTAATTGCAAATCATAGGTTGGTTGAGATGCAGAATGTAGCTTTCAAATCTAGTAATCTGAAAATCTGTTCTTCCCTAGTCTAAAATGTCCGTCCCTTTAGTTTTGCCCCGTTTCTTGAAAATAAATTTTAAAATAACGTGGTGCTGTACAATAGGCTTCCATTTTTGATTTATACTGTGTACAAGCGTACAGAAATGTTTCTATTTTATAGACTTCCTGCTCTTGTCTCTTGCGAAATTCCCAAATTGCCTCTGGTAAATCTACACCCATCTACATATTATGATTCTCCAGCACATGTAGTAAATACCTGAATTAGAAATAATTGTAATTATGGCAGGAGTGTCAATCTGTTATTGTATAATGTGGCATTGAAAATAATCTTTATGCATTTTTAGCAGATTTTTAGTTGACGACAGTGTATTGGTAACCACAAAAATTCCTGTTAACACACATATTTTGGATTATTCCAGTAGCCTATGTTATCCAAAAGATCTGTATCACACTACTGTTTATTTAATTAAAATAAAAAAAAAAAGTAGCAAACAGACCAGTCTGCTAAAATGCATTTTGGTCTTAACACATAAGCCCCAAACTAACACTGTATTAACAAGGGATGTTCCCTCTATTTTTTATTGCAGGTCATGCATTAACATCTGGATTAATGCAGGAGTAGATTTTGAGGGGCATAATCGAACGGAAACGCCTATCTCCATGGGCGTTTATCTCCGAGAACGGGTCCATGAAGGGGCGGGCCGAACTGTATTTTCGAAAAAATGGACGTTTTTGAGCTGGGCGTTTGTTTTATTTAGTGATAATGGAAACTAAAAACGCCCAGCTCAAAAAGGTCCTAATCCGATCAATTTGGTCGTGGGAGGGGCCAGGATTCATAGTACACTGGCCCCCCTGATATGCCAGGACACCAACTGGGCACCCTAGAGGTCAGTGCGGTGGACTTCAGACAACGCTTCCACATGCATAGATCCCTTACCATGGGTGCTGAGCACCCAACCCCCAACCCCCTTCCCCCAAAACCCACTACCCACAAATGTACAACACTACCATAGCTCTTAGGTGTGAACAGGGCACCTACATGTGGTTACAGTGGGTTTTGGAGGCCTCCCATTTACCAGCACAAGTGTTACAGGTGGGGGGGGGGGGGGGGGGGGGATGGGCCTGGGTCCACCTGGCTGAAGTGCACTGCGGTACCCATTAAAAGTGCTCCAGGGACCTGCATACACGCAGGCCTCTAGGACTGGTTGCTGCTGTATAACATTGGCACACCAGTTGACACCTGAAGACTAATCTCTCCGAAAACGTCCTTTATTGGAATAACCGCCTTTACTCACAGTTAACTGCAGATCAGAGGCTGTGCCCCACTGGCAACGAGTCTCCCTGGTACTGAGATGAGCAGTAGGTCCGAGCTGGCAGAATGCTGTACAATGCCCTCTTTCAGCCACATTCAAGGTAAGAACTAAGTTCTGTAACGTGGCTAACACAGGAAAGGGAACTAAAACTGGCTTACAAAAATGGCCACTACCGCATGGACTACAACGGGAAACACAACAGGGCACACTCTGACCCAGTAGGCAGGGGGAAAAGCACCATGGGAGAAGAGCCTACCAACTACCAACATCGTGAGACTGTAACACAAGCTAATGAAATCACAGAGCCCAATACCCTACACCCACCACAATGCAATGCTGATGTGACCCTTTACTGCACCCGAGAGCCACATCTGACCCAGGGAAAGGCTGTGACAGGATCGAACACATTCTGCTGTCATGGAGGTGGGTATGGCATTTGAGGCTGGCATACAGGCTGGGAAAAAAGTTTGTAAAGTGGGGTTTTTTTTGGTGGGAGGGGGTTAGTGACCACTTTGGGAGTCCGGGGAGGTCATCCCCGATTCCCTCCAGTGGTCATCTGGGCAGTTGGGGCACTTTTTTGGGACTTGTTCGTGAAAAAAAGGGTCCAAAAAAGGTGACCCAAAATCGCGGGAAAAACGCCTTTTTTTATTATCAGCTAAAGACGCCCATCTCTCCTCGGCCGATAACCACACCCCAGTTCCGCCTTCACCATGCCTCCGACACGCCCCGTCAACTTTACCCGTTTCTGCAACGGATTGCAGTTGGAAACACCCAAAATCGGCTTTCGATTATACCGATTTGGGCGCCTTTGCGAGATAAACGTCTATCTCCCGATTTAGGTCGCACTATAGGCGTTTTTCTCTTTCGAAAATAAGCTGGACTGCCTCCTATTTAAGAGGTAATATTTTATTTTAGATTTTGCTCACACCTTTTTCAGTAGTAGCTCAAGGTGAGTTACATTCAGGTACACTGGGTATTTCTCCCTCCCTGGAGGGCTCACAATCTAAGCTTATATCTGAGGCAATGGAGGGTTAAGTGACTTGCCCAAGATCACAAGCAGCAGCAGTGGGATTTGAATTGGCCACCTCTGGATGTCAAGATGGGTGCTCTAACCACTAGGCCACTCCTCCCCTTAAGAATGCATTAGCCAGTTAACACACTGTAAGTACAAAGCATTAGCTGGCTAATGCTTCCAAGCCTACTCTCTACCCATGCTATGCCCTATGAGAGAAAAATTCACTAATGCATAGTTAATGTATGGAAATAGCCAATTTATCCCCCCCCCCCCACGTTTAATAAGCCACGCAAGCGGCTGTCACATGGCAATGCCAACACAGCCCATTCAGCGCATGGCAGTAAACAGGAGGGGCATGTTTATTGAACTTGTTATACCACCAATACTGGCTGGCAGATCTAGGCAGGTTACAATTCTAAATAAAAACATAGAACAGGAAAAGAGTGCCAATGTCTAATAGAAAAGAAGACACCAATTACCCAAGGACACACAGCGGATAATAAAAATTAAAAACAAAAACTTAAAACAAGTCTATTCTGTGCAGTAGAAACTGGTTATCTGCGTCAACTAACTGTGAGGCACAACATACATTAGCAGGTAATAACAGCTAAAGTAAAAAGATATGATTTAAGCAATGTTTTAAGTGTTCTAGGCTTGTGTGCGTGTGTTTTGAATAACTATACTGAATATGTATGATGTATGTATGCAAATGAATATGCTAATGCACCACATCCCACCCTTTGCCCCCCAAAATGGAACTGTCAAACTATGCCTATTGTTGGAATGTAATTGTATTTTACATGCATTGCCTGTCACCTATTATTTCTCTGTGATTACTCTGTGACCTCTGATGTGAATTACTTAGAGAGGTCACACAGCTATGCAACTTCCTGTGGGGGTTAGACACAGCACATGCAGCACATGGAGCACATGGAGCTCATGATCTCTCCTAACCTGAGAGGATCTATGGTGGTGTGAGCATCCATTACCATCTAAGCACATGGAAGGAGCTGATAATACAAATGTATAGTAATATGTATATATAAGCCTGTCTGATTATAATCTAACTGCAAACTGTGAGTAAACAGATGTTTTGTTACTTCAACTTTAAAGTGACTCAGCAGTGAATTATTCAGGGGTGAATGAGAGAGAGATGAAGAAAGAAATTAACATTTCTAAAGCTGAAGCTGTGTGTACTAAAATCTGCTAATTATTTACTACAAATAATCCAACAAAAGGGTTATGGGCCCAGGCCCAGGAATTGAAAAAGAAGAGAAATATTACCAGGCAGAAAAAAAGGCCACATTTTTCTCTTAAGTTTTAAAGGAAAGATTCAGTCTGTCTCTCTCTCCCCCCACACAGCAGACAGAAGGCTAAGAAAATGGCTGAGGGAAGAAATTCACTATTGTTCTATTCTCTCAAGGTGCCTAAATTAACTGAGTTTAATTATCAGAAGTGGGAACTAAGATTCATATGTCTCCTTCGAGCAAAAAGATTAAATATATGCTTAGACCAAGACAGAACAGCTGAAAATATGGCTGAATGGGACAATGCAAACTATTATGTGAAGTGCATGCTTTTGGAAGCTCTCTCAGAGAAACAAGCCATATTAGTGGAGGGAAAAGATACACCAAAGGACATTTTATATAAACTGAGAACTATGTATGCAACTACATATGCAAAGCAGCAACCAATTTGGCTGGCAGAGTTGAATGAAACCAAATTAAGGGATAAAAGTAAATGTAATGATCACATTATGCATCTTATGTCTTCATTTCAAAAGCTAGAACTTTCTGGAATTCCCATGTGTGATGCATTGAAAAGAGCATTTCTTTTTACCTCACTATCAAAGAAGTTTGATGTTTTTAGGTCTGTAAATGAGGCCATTGAAGGGCAATCTTTTGAACAGGCAACATCAAAACTAAGGCAGGAATGCATAATAAATGATTCTGAGGAGATGTGTTCTCAAAGCAAGTCAGAGAGAAATGAAACAAATTTCTTGGCAAAGAACAGAGGAAGGCGGACCTATGGGAAAACTCCACCCAAGGGCAAGCTGATTTGCTACTCATGTGGAAAGGAGGGACATGTATCTAAATTGTGTAAGGAAACACAAAACACTCCCTCTAGCTCACCTAAGCCAATGGAACTAAAGAATTTTCAAACCAGGAAATGTATGAAGGACAAAGATAAACACAAGGGCTTTCTAATGGCAGAAAAATCTTTGACTATGGTAAATAATAATTCAAATGAAAGTACTTGGATTTTGGATTCGGGGAGCACATGCCATTTAACCAATTGTAAGGATTTCTTTCAGGAAATGTGTCCAGAAGAAGGTATTCTTAAAACTGCAAACGCAGGGACTGCTAAGATCCAAGCAAAAGGTATTGGATTCTTAAAATGCAAAGTGTCTAATGAAGTTAAAGAAATTCCTGTAAGTGATGTCTTGTATATTCCCCAAGCAGTTTGCAATATGCTTAGTGTATCTACATTAGATAAGAAGGGATTTGCGATTCATTTTGAAAACAGTAAGTGCACAATCTCTAAAAATGATGAAGTGTATGCTGAAGCTTTTATGCATAATGATGTTTATAAGCTGAACATTTCAGGTGAAGCCTCACATATGGCGCAAGTAAGGAAGAATGATGGTAAATGTAGTCTGGAAATCTGGCGCCGCCGCCTGGGACATCGTGATTTTAAGGTGATCCAGGATCTTAACAGTAAGCAACTAGCCACTGGCATTCAGATAAGTGCAGATGCTGGTAAAATGGAGAAATGCATAGACTGTGTTACTCAAAAAGGTGTGAGACCCTCATTTCCTGCATACACAGGAAATAGGAGTAATAAAGTGCTGGACTTAATACACAGTGACTTATGTGGACCGTTTAATATCCCATCATTGGGAAATAACAGATTTGTGCTAATATTCTTGGATGATTTCTCTAGATATTGTGTGGCCTATTTGCTGAAAGAGAAAAGTCAAGTCACAGACATGCTGAAGAAATACGTAGCCATGGTGAGCAATAAATTTGAAAGAAAACCAAAGGTTCTTCAGACCGACAATGGTGGTGAGTTCACTTCACAAAGCGTGCGCACATTTCTAGAACAAGAAGGCATTCAACATATCACAACAGTAGCTTATACACCAGAGCAAAATTCTGTTGCAGAGAGAAAATTTAGGTCACTTGTGGAAATGACCAGATGTATGCTGTCAGATAGCAATCTCCCTAAAAGACTATGGGGGGAAGCAATTCTCACAGCAGTGTACCTACAAAACAGAATGCCAACTAAAGGCGCTGAGCGAACACCACATGAGACATGGCATGGTAGGAAGCCAAACCTGTCACACATAAGAACATTTGGAAGTACAGCATATGCTCATGAACCAAAGCAAAGAAGGCATAGGCTGGATTCCACAACAGAAAGGGGCATTTTAGTTGGCTATGCTCCAGGACACAAAGGATATAGAATTTTGAATCTGAAAACTGGCATTGTTGGCATAAGACATGTTACATATTTTGATGAAAACAAAAGGGTTGATAAAGGCTGGATTATCCCAGATGAGCCTTATCATCCAGAATATGAAACTAGAACCATAATAGACATGCCAGTGTATATAAATGCCATACCAAGGCAGATGTCTGAAAGCAACTCATCTGTATCTAACGAGGAACAGGCAGAGGAAGCAGACACAGAAAGGATCATTGAAGAAGACAGTACAGTTGGAGAAGGGGAATCAATTGGAGAAGAACTCTCAGATTTAGAGGATGCGGAAAGGTCAGACCAACCTGTTGTCAGACGCTCATCCAGGGAAAACAAAGGTGTTCCACCCCCAAGACTGTCTTACCTAACAAAGTCAGCAGAAGCTCAAGAGCCCTTAACATGGGATGAGATTGAGAAAATGCCAGCAGAAGAAGCTGCTGAATGGCATAAAGCTGCACAAGAAGAAATTGATGCATTGGATAAAAATAATACTTGGATTCTTACAAAATTACCTCCTGGCAAGAAAGCTATAGGATGCAAATGGGTATTCAAGTTAAAAAGGAATGCACAAGGAAAAGTGGAAAGGTATAAAGCCAGATTAGTCGCAAAGGGATATCTTCAAAAATATGGAGAAGATTTTGATGAAGTGTTTGCACCTGTAGTGAAACACACGACAATCAGAACACTTCTGAGCATTGCAGTCTCAAAAGGCATGCAAGTCAACCACGTTGATGTGAAAACAGCGTTTCTTCACGGAGATATAACTGAAGACTTGTACATGGAACAACCAACAGGTTTCATAAATACAAAACAAAGACAGCTAGTGTGTAAATTAAACAAAGGTCTTTGTGGATTAAAGCAAAGTGCAGAATGTTGGAATGAAAAATTGCATGAAATATTGACAAATTTAGGATTTAAGCAAGGTGAAGCAGATAAATGCTTGTACACTAGGTGCAGAAATGGACAATATGCATACATTTTAGCTTTTGTTGATGATCTGCTCATTGCAAGCAAAAGTGAGCAAGAGTACAAGGACATTGTAAAGTGTTTAAACCTCAATGTTGAGATAAAAGAACTTGGTAATGTGTCATACTATCTTGGTATAGAAATTGAGAAACAAAATGATGGTTCTTATCTTCTAAGCCAGAAGCAGAAAATAAATGAGCTTATTGAAAGTTTAGGTATGCAAGATGCCCAAGTTGTAAGCACTCCCATGATCACTGATTTTCTGAAGGATGAAACAGTAAGAGAACCTTTACCAGATAACATCCAATATAGATCAGCCATAGGTAAGCTTTTATATCTAGCTACCACATACAGGGCTGATATAGCAAATGCAGTAGGAATTTTGAGCAGAAGGGTCAGCTCACCTACCAAATCAGATTGGACTGCAGTTAAAAGGATGGTAAGGTATTTAAAGGGTACCATTGATTGTAAATTAAAGATTTCAGCCAATAGTAATCCAAAACTAATATGTTACTGTGATTCAGATTGGGCAGGGGATCATTCTGATTATAAATCCACAAGTGGATATGTGTTTATGTATGGAAATGTACACATTTCATGGGCCAGTCATAAACAAAGTATTGTGAGTTTGTCTTCTACAGAAGCTGAATATGTGGCCGTATCGGAAGCGTGCAGAGAACTGATGTGGATTGAAAAACTTATGCTGGATTTTGGAATAGCTGAAAAGAGACCAATCCAGATAATGGAAGATAATCAGAGCTGCATCCGACTGTCACAAAATGACAAGGTTCAGTCACGCACCAAGCACATCGCAACGAAATACCACAACGTGCGAGAGTTGGCGAAAGAAGGGGTCATCAGTCTACACTATTGTCACACCAGTGAGATGACAGCTGACATCATGACCAAACCGTTACCCAGAGAACATTTTGTGAATCTGCGTATAAAGCTTGGACTTTGTATGAATAAATAATTGCATGACAGTTATGCATGAGAAGGGGTTTGTTGGAATGTAATTGTATTTTACATGCATTGCCTGTCACCTATTATTTCTCTGTGATTACTCTGTGACCTCTGATGTGAATTACTTAGAGAGGTCACACAGCTATGCAACTTCCTGTGGGGGTTAGACACAGCACATGCAGCACATGGAGCACATGGAGCTCATGATCTCTCCTAACCTGAGAGGATCTATGGTGGTGTGAGCATCCATTACCATCTAAGCACATGGAAGGAGCTGATAATACAAATGTATAGTAATATGTATATATAAGCCTGTCTGATTATAATCTAACTGCAAACTGTGAGTAAACAGATGTTTTGTTACTTCAACTTTAAAGTGACTCAGCAGTGAATTATTCAGGGGTGAATGAGAGAGAGATGAAGAAAGAAATTAACATTTCTAAAGCTGAAGCTGTGTGTACTAAAATCTGCTAATTATTTACTACAAATAATCCAACACCTATGGTGGCCCATCCAGGTCACAAGGACCTAGAAGAAACCCAATTAGTAGCAACATTCCATGATACCAATCCCAGGGCAAGCAGTGGCTTCCCCCATGTCCATGTCAATAAAAGACTATAGACTTTTCCTCTGTAGTGTCCTGCCTCTTCTGACAGAATTTCCTGCTTGTGGGTGGGAAGCTACAGAGAGAGGTTTTGGGTGGCTGAAAGGAGCAGCATGCCTTCAGCCTCTTTTACTTCACCTTTTAACCATGCTGGCTGTTTTTTTCTCTTCGTTCCACCTTTGCAAATACATGGAATGCATCTAGTCTGGGCTTCCAAGATGGTATTTTTAAATAATGTCCACTCCTGATTTAGTGTCCCAACCTTAGCAGCCGATTATTTTAGCTTCTTTTTAATAATTTTCCTCATTTTATTGTACTCACCCTTTCAAAAATTAAATGCAGCTACAGTAGATTTCCTTTGCAGGTTCATCCCAGATAGTAGCTCAAACTTGATCATGTTATGATCACTTTTTCCCAGGGGCACAACACCACCACTTCTCACACTATGACCTGCATGCCACCAAGGACCAGATCCAAAGTGGATCCCCCTCTTGTTGGTTCCGGTACCAGGTACGCCAAGAAGCAGTCATTTATTACATTTAGAAATTTTATCTCCCTGGCACTACTACAACTACTACTTATTATTTCTATAGCGCTACTAGACGTACGCAGCGCTGTACACTTGAACATGAAGAGACAGTCCCTGCTCGACCGAGCTTACAATCTAATTAGGACAGACAAACAGGACAAACAAGAGATAAGGGAATATTAAAGTGAGGATGATAAAATAAGGGTTCTGAACAAGTGAATAAGGGTTAGGAGTTAAAAGCAGCATCAAAAAGGTGGGCTTTTAGCTTAGATTTGAAGATGGCCAGAGATGGAGCTTGACATACCGGTTTAAGAAGTCTATTCCAGGCATATGGTGCAGCAAGATAAAAGGAACGGAGTCTGGAGTTAGCAGTGGAGGAGAAGGGTGCAGATAAGAGAGATTTACCCAGTGAATGGAGTTCCCGGGGAGGAATGTAGGGAGAAATGAGAGTGGAGAGGTACTGAGGAGCTGCAGAGTGAATGCACTTATAGGTCAATAAGAGGAGTTTGAACTGTATGCGGAAATGGATAGGAAGCCAGTGAAGTGACTTGAGGAGAGGGCTAATATGAGCATAACGACACTGGCAGAATATTAGTCGTGCAGCAGAATTTTGAACAGATTGAAGAGGAGAGAGATGGCTAAGTGGGAGACCTGTGAGAAGCAAGTTGCAATAGTCTAAGCGAGAGGTGATAAGAGTGTGGATGAGGGTTCTGGTAGTGTGCTCAGAAAGGAAAGAGCAAATTTTGGTGATATTATAGAGAAAGAAACAACAGGTTTTAGCAGTCTGCTGAATATGTGCAGAGAAGGAGAGGGAGGAGTCGAAGATGACTCCAAGGTTACGAGCTGATGAGAAAGGAAGGATGAGAGTGTTATCCACAGAAATAGAGAATGGGGGAGGAGGAGAGGTTGGTTTAGGGGGAAAGATAAGAAGTTCAGTCTTGGTCATGTTTAGTTTCAGATGGCGCTGAGACATCCAGGCAGCAATGTCAGACAGGCAGGCTGATACTTTGGCCTGGATTTCGGCTGAGATTTCTGGTGTGGAGAGGTAGATCTGGGAGTTATCAGCGTAAAGATGATACTGAAAACCATGGGATGAGATCAGAGTACCAAGGGAAGAAGTATAGATGGAGAAAAGAAGAGGTCCCAGGACAGATCCCTGAGGTACATCAACTGACAGTGGGATAGAAGTAGAGGAGGATCTACTAGAGTATACACTAAAGATACGCTGGGAGAGATAAGAAGAAAACCAGGAAAGAACAGAGCCCTGATGTAACATTTATTCGGTCAATATTGGGGTAATTGAAATCAATACCTTTACTCCAAAAATTCTACAATTTACCAGTGTTTGAAGGGTGATAACAGTATATAAACATGTAAGATGGTGGAGAAAAAAGACCTCAGTGAAAACCGGACACACCTCTTACAAAGGAAACTCCTTAAAGCCTTCCTTTACAGTGATTTGAAAGGGCGTTATGTTTTGTAACATGAAAGAGTAGTATGTGGAGTTTTTTTGAGACTAATGATTAAGAGGTCCCCTCTCTATTTAAGGGGTGTGTCCGGTTTTCACTGAGGTCTTTTTTTTCCACCATCTTACATGTTTATATACTGTTATCACCCTTCAAACACTGGTAAATTGTAGAATTTTTGGAGTAAAGGTATTGATTGGATTCTACATATTCCATACACTTCAGTGGTAATTGAAATCACCCATTATTATAGTGCTGCCTAATTTGCTAGCTTTCCTAATCTCTGTAAACATTTCTTCATCTGTCTGCTCATTCTGTCCTGGCAGACGGTAGTACAGCCCTACAAGTATACTCATCTTTACAAGTGGAATTTCTATCCATAATGATTCCATGCTGCTCTCTGTTTTATGTGGAATGTTTATTTTATTTGACTCAATTTCATCTTTAACATATAGTATAACCCCCCCCCTCCAATTTGATTCTCTCTATCATTGTGATACAGTTTGTACCCTGTTAACGTAGTGCCCCATTGACTGTCCTCTTTCCACCAAGTCTCTAAGAGGCCTATTATATCTACCTCATCAGTTACTGCTAGATACTCTAATTCTCCCATCTTATTTTTAAGACTTCTAGCAGGCTTCCCTCACTCTGCCACTCTACAAGCAAATGTCCACAATATGGTTGCAATCTCAGAACTCCAATGCCCCCCCCCCCCCATTCTGGTCCAGCACATTTCCATGTCCTTCCAGCCCTCCTTCCAGTACAGCACATCTCCACCTCCCTCCAGCCCCCTCCAAGTCCAGCACATTTCCATCTATCTACAGCCCCCTCCCAGGACAGCACATCTTCATCTCCCTCCAATGCCTCCTCCCATTTCATCGTATCTCCATCTCCCTCCAACCCTCTCCTGGCACAGCATATATCCATCTCCCTCTTCTGGTCCAGCACATCTCCATCTCCCTCCATCCCCCTCCCAGTCCAGTCCAGCACATCTCCATCTCCCTCCAATTCCCCTTTCAGTCCAACACATCTCCATATCCTTCCAACTTGCTCCTGGTCCAGCACATCTCCATCTTCATCCAACTCCCTCCCTTTCCATTATATCTCCATCTCCCTCCAGCCCACCTCCCAGTCCAGCACATATCCATCTCACTCCAGCCCCCCCAGTCCAGCACATATCCATCTCCTTGAAGTCCCCCTCCAAGTTCAGAACATCTCCATCTCAATCCAGCCCCCTCCCTTTCCAGCACATCTCCATCTTCCTCCAGCCCTCCTCCTCCCTGCCCAGCAGATCTCCATCTCCTTGAAGCCCCCCTCCCAGTTCAGAACATCTCCATCTCCCTCCAATGCCCCCTCCCAGTCCAGGACATCTCCATCTCTCTCCTGTCCCATCACATCTTCATCTTCCTCCAATGCCCCCTCAATGAACATCTCTATCTCCCTCCAGCCCTCCTCCTGTTCCAGCACATCTCTTTCTCCCTCCAGGCCCCCTCCCAGTCCAAGATATTTCCCTCTCTATCTCCCACCTTCCTTGAGGTAACGTCATGCTTCCACATGGGCAGAACTGGCAGATGAAAGGCCCCGACGCTGGCCACAATAGTGTGCCTTAATTCCAGCTGACGCTAGGGGTGAAGCAACTTTGTGGGACCTGGGAGGGAGGGAGAGACGCTGGATTTGAGGTGGGGAGAATGAGAGAGAGGGACATGCCAAGGCTACTGCCACCACAGGGCCCATGGGAGCACAAAGCCCTGTGCGACCACCCCTGTCACCATTGCCTAAGACCGGTAGTGCTTTGCACTGGGAACCATGACTACATTTAGGTGGAACCATTTATACCAATGAAAGCCTGGTGTAAATCCCCACACATAAATTAAGCATGGATTGCTGTAGCAACACGCTTACATTTTACAAACTACCCCGAACTGCCCATGCCCCTCCCATGGCCAGATCTGCAAAAAAGTAAACTTCACACACACCTCTTTATACAATATGCCTAAAAAGATGCAAATTCTAATTATTGCCAATAATTGCTTGTTATTGCCCAATTATTGGCTCTGTGGCTCTTTAATTAAGGGCCCTGTTTACTAAGGCGCGTTAGCGTTTTTAACGTGCCTACAGTTAGCACGCGCGCTAACTGTGTAGGCACCTATAGGGATATTGCAGGTGCATTCATGGTTAATGTGCGTTAAGAACGCTAACGTGCCTATAACGTGGCTTCGTAAACGGGGCCCTAAGCTACACACTCAAATTGGAAGCGCACCCAGTTTGCACACACAATTCAAAGCGTCATATATAGAATCTGGGAATTAGTGTGCACTACTTATTATACACTAACTGCAATATGTAGTACATGCCCAATCTCCACCAATACCTCATCCAATCCTTGCTCCATCCCATGCTAAGCAGTTAGCATAGGATTTTCACGGTACTGGCTGTTTTATTGTAATCTGGACCCCCTGCTCCGGGAAGCTTGATCTTTAGCTTTTAGGTGAAAGAGTTCCCCTTTTTCCTGTAGTCGAGCCAGGAGAATGTCACCCACCCTGGAGCAAAGGGACAGGACACAGTTCACTATCCTCGTCCCAAGTCTATGCTAGAGATGGGAGGAAAAAAACTAATTTGTTGGGCTCAGTCAGATTTGAAAGAAGCAAGCCTCGGTGTTTACAATAAATTTGTTTTATTCAGTTTAAAAGTTAAACAAAACAGTGAAATATAACTCTTTAAAACCCTAAATTAAGACCCCTTATTTATGCTACAATATCAGACTATTATTCTACAGCAATGTCAGATTCATTTTAACTTGTGCTTTTGTT
The DNA here is from genome assembly GCF_901765095.1 of Microcaecilia unicolor. Taxonomy (NCBI): domain Eukaryota; kingdom Metazoa; phylum Chordata; class Amphibia; order Gymnophiona; family Siphonopidae; genus Microcaecilia; species Microcaecilia unicolor. The sequence continues at coordinate 335,622,379 of NC_044035.1, read as the reverse complement.
GTCAACAGGTTAACCCTTCACCTCCCAGCTACAAGATATCAGATAAGTATTATCAGATTAACTATTACTTTCTAAAAGAAATGTGGAATAATGTTCTCTCAAATTCTCCAAGTTTTCAAGAATTGATACTTTGTGTCAACTTCCTTTTGTTTTTCAGAATTACCCTTAACCCTCCCGACGGATCCAGGTAAGTACCCCTCTTTTCTACCCTCTTTCTTTCTTTTTGAAAGTCACTTCCCTTTCAGTGCGTAGCTCAGTCCCACTTCTTGCTTCACACCAAAGGTCTTTCTTGCGTGGGGGCCCGTTGTTTTTTTAGATGATGCAGCGTCTTCTGTATCTTCTTCCTAAACCTATCTTAAATAACTTAAACAGGAGAAAAACCCTAGCTCCTTACAAATATTTCAGGATTTCTTTTCCTTACTAAAGGGATCTCTTAATTTAGAAAGATTGGGCCAAAACTAGCTTTAAAATCAAAATAATTCAATTTTCCTATTCTAAATCCCCTATGCTATGTTTTTCTTTATGTCCTATACTACTGAAGGAGGGACACAAGTTTTCAGGAACATAAATTATTTTTCCAATCACACTCCAATGCAGTCAACCACTTCTTAATTTATAAACTTATCAGATAACACATAACCTATATCATATCATTCAAAACATTCAATATATAAATTCCAACACTTTAAATCACTCATTCAATTAATTCCCAATAATCTCCACCCCAACAATTCTATTTCCAATTCTAACTTAAATCCTAACTTTCCTAAAATTCCCCTAAACTATTAAATGATAACACAATCACTCCTTTGCTTAATATAATTTTCCACTAAACTCCCTTTTTACTAATCACCCCCTTCCCAAGTCTAATTTAATCTAGCTATCTTTCCTCTACCTCACACAAAATCCACTCCACCAACACACATCTGCTCTCTTTGCTGTCCCAACTCCTTCTGCCAACCGCCAATGACTCCGTAACCAAGGATACGGAGCTTTCGGTGACATTCCAAGCCCTTCCCAACCAATCAGCCATCTCCCTCAACATTCCGAGCTTCACTGTTGACCGGCGGAATCTTGGCCAGCAGTGCTAAATCCCCATTTTAATTACTGATTTCCCATAGAAAATAATGGGGAAATCAATAATTAAAATAAAAACCCAATTAAACATTTTCCAATCTATCCCAAAATTCCCATACTCAATAACACTTTTATTCCCTACCTAGCTGTAATTTCAAAATTTAAATTTAACCCTTTTTAAACCATACCTCACTATTTTTCCCCAAAACCCCTTTTAAAAATCCCAAAACAATTCAAAAAATATCCCAAAAATTCAAACTCCCCCCTCTAAACCTACCCCGTCGAATAAAAAAATTAACTCTTTCAGAACCCCTTTAAACCACACCCTACCAAAAACCCCCACTAAAAATATTCAAATTCAAAATCTAACCCGCCACAAAAATCCCCCAAAATTCCCCGACCCCAAAACTGAAAACCAAATTTAAAAAAACTTAAAACCCCGAATTTTTAAAAATAAAAAACGCTATTTCCACATTTTAAAATTAAATAAATTAAAATTCTGGGTCTAACGACCCCTTACCTGAATCCCGAATTTCTGCACACATGACGCCTGCCCTCCGTTCCGGTCCCGCTGGTCCTGGGGCGAAAACGGAGCAAAAATAAGAAAACAGCCCCAAAAACCGCCATTTTGCTGGAACTCCGGTCAAAAATCGAGGCCCAGGCTTCTAGGCCTCGCCGGAGTTCCAGCAAAACGCGAGCAGGCATGCTTCCGATTAGTGCATGAGGCTCGCCGCCTCATGCACACGCCTGCACAGCTCCCTTGACTCGCCGGCCACTTTCTTATAATCTTCGGCGCTCTTCGGGACCTGACCCCGTCTCTTCTGGTCCGGGGATGTCGCCAATCATCCCCGGACATGAAAAACAACGGCGCCCCGAGTGGAGGAAAACCCGCTCACCCCATCTGACCCGGGGACGTGCACAAACATCCCCGGGAGCTAAAACAAATGACGGCGCCCTCCCTGCAGCGCTCCTATAGCGCGACACTTCTTCCTCTGGCCCCAACCGGCCCCAGCAGCGCTCCTCCTCACTTTTCTGCCCCCGATCAGTCCCAACATCCCGGAGCCCGAGGTAAGTAAAAAAAAAAAAAAATATATATATATATATATTTTTTTTTCTATTTTTAACCCCTTATTACATTATTGCATGGCAGCTCTTAGCGCAGGCCTGCATTTATGGTTAGCATTTGCTAAAACCTGCACTAACAGGTTAACACACTTTAGTAAACATGCCTCTTTATGAAGGTGTAGGATGTATAGCCTAATGGTTAGTGCAATGGCCTGGGAATCGGGTTTGATTCCCACTGCAGCTCTGTGTCACTCTGTGCAAGTCACTTAATCCTCCCTCGCCTCAGATACAAAATAACTGCCTGTATATAATATGTAAACCGCTTTGATTGTAACCACAGAGAGACAGTATATCAAATCCCACCTCCTTTCCCTTTCCCTAAATTAATGTGCATATAATTTGCATACATAAAAAAGTTCTTGCTTACATCCAATGTGCAAAACAAAACCCCACACAAATGTGTGGGAAAAGGCACAGCAATGACCAAAACCTTAAAACCAAGACCGTGGCCATGCGCACTTCTACCATTTACTAACAATCAAAGGGCCCTGTTTTTAACGCACCTACAATTAGCGTGCGCACTAACCACATAGGCGCCTATAGGGATATTGTAGGCGGCTTAGTAAACAGAGCCCAAAATGTGTTAATTCTGTTATTGCATAAGTACCTAAGTAATGCCACCTTGGGGAAAGACCAAGGGTCCATCAAGCCCAGCATCCTGTCCACGACAGCGGCCAATCCAGGCCAAGGGCACCTGGCAAGCTTCCCAAACGTACAAACATTCTATACATGTTATTCCTGGAATTGTGGATTTTTCCCAAGTCCATTTAGTAGTGGTTTATGGATTTGTCCTTTAGGAAACTGTCTAACCCCTTTTTAAACTCTGTCAAGCTAACCGCCTTCACCACGTTCTCCGGCAACGAATTCCAGAGTTTAATTATGCGTTGGGTGAAGAAACATTTTCTCCGATTTGTTTTAAATTTACTACACTGTAGTTTCATCGCATGCCTCCTGGTCCTAGTATTTTTGGAAAGCGTGAACAGACGCTTCACATCCACTTGTTCCACTCCACTCATTATTTTATATACCTCTATCATGTCTCCCCTCAGCCGTCTCTTCTCAAGCACATTATTTACCACATTGGATCCTACTGCTAATTGTGCACACTAACTGCTGTAGTGTGCACTGTGAGGGATCCTTTTACTAAGTTGCAGTAAGCACTAACACACACTTACCGTGGGGTGCGCTGAGGTGTCTCACAGTCATTTTTTGATGTGCCCAAGTGCAAAAAAAAAAGTTTTTAGTGCTGGGACAGGTCTAGGGGTGGAGAGCGGACAGGTTTTGCACTAATCAATTAGCGCAGCTACATTACCACAGGCTAACTGATTAGCACATGTTTAATGCGTGAGTCCTTATTGCCTATATATTGAATGGTGGTAGAAGCTCACAAGCTAATAGGAAAATTAGCACTGGGCCATTAATGGTGAAAATAGAAAAAAACAGCCACACTTTCCAAAAATACTAGGACTAGGGGGCATGCGATGAAACTACAGTGTAGCAAATTTAAAACAAATAGGAGAAAATGTTTCTTCACCCAACGCGTAATTAAACTCTGGAATTCGTTGCCGGACAGCGTAGTGAAGGCGGTTAGCTTGGCAGAGTTTAAAAAGGGGTTGGACGGTTTCCTAAAGGACAAGTCCATCGACCGCTACTAAATGGACTTGGGAAAAATCCACAATTTCGGGAATAACATGTATAAAATGTTTGCACGTTTGGGTAGCTTGCCAGGTGCCCTTGTCCTGGATTGGCCGCTGTCGGGGACAAAATGCTGGGCTCGATGAACCTTTGGTCTTTTTCCAGTATGGCATTACTTATGTACTTATGTACTTACCCTGTCAGTAAAATTGGCCGTAGAGCACAGGAATGACCCACATAAGGATGCACTAAGGCCATTTTTAATCAATATTTCATTTTATATTCAGTCATCCTGAATACTTTGAAAGCCCTTGGTGATTTATTATTATCTTTGTTCCTTTTGTTTCTTAATTTGGCCCTCTTTGATGTCTGCATGCAAACCAGATAAGAAACACCTAAAATATGCTAGTTGGATACTGTTATCAATATCCTAGTTACGGACTGACCTGTTCCGCATGAGGAGTATAGAAAGTTCCATCTGTGGCTTCAATAGACTTCTCTATTTCCTGCCTTTGAAAGACTCTGACCAAAGAATTGATGGCTCTGTGCGACAGATCATCATCTGCATTCTGAGAGAAGAAAATGCAGACCAGAAGTGTAATTTTCTTGCGATCAGACCTTTGTGTGTGATAGGAAAGAATCCAGCGAAAGATCAAAGAATGCATCTTTCACGTGTCATTAAAGTGTCATATATCTACACAAAAAATGCGATGCATTTATGACACATAAAAGCTCATTCTGAATTGTTTCAATTATTGTGCCTTCAGGACTCATGTCTGCAAAATTTCTGAGGCATATAAATAGCTCAATATTTGTAGATATTTCGTCTTCAGAATTTTTTGTCAAAATCTATCTATCTATCTAGATATAGATATACAGATTATTTACTTCACAATAATGAGGTGGTCCTGTAGATGTCATATAATTGAGGCCTAAATGAATGCATCTTAATTATTTTATGGGTTTAATAAATCTATCAGGGTACCAACAGTCTTGTGAATAATCAAGACGTTTAGGGGCCTTTTTACTAAGGCACATTGAGGGGCATAATGAAATGGCGCCGGCCAAATCGATGGGCGGCCATCTTTGGGGCCGGCTTCACCAAGGGCGGAGCCAAGCGTATTTTCAAAATACGCTTGGCGCCAGCCAAATCGCTCGCCGGGGTTAGATGAAATGGCCGACTCCGATTTTCAGCCATAATGGAAACCCGAGCCGGCCATCTCAAATCTGGCGAAATGTAAGGCATTTGGGCGTGGGAGGAGCCAGCATTTCTAGTGCACTGGCCCCCCTGACATGCCAGGACACCAACTGGGCACCCTAGGGGGCACTTCAAAAAATTAATAAAAAAGCCAAAATTAGCTTCCTGATGCATAGCACCGTTCCCTTGTGTGCTGAGCCCCCCAAATCCCACCCCCAAACCCACTGCCCACAACTCTACACTATTACCATAGCCTAAGTGGTGAAGGGGGGCACCTACATGTGGGTACAGTGGGTTTGGGGGGGGGGGGGTTGGGGGACTCCCATTTACCAGGACAAGTGTAACAGGTAGGGGGGATGGGCCTGGGTCCATCTGCCTCAAGTACACTGCACCCACTACAAACTGCTCCAGGGTCCTGCATATTGCTGTCAGGGAGCTGAATATGACATTTGAGGCTGGCATACAGGCTGGCAAAAAATGTCTGGGTTTTTTTGTGCGTGTGTGGAAGGGGGGTGGTGACCACTGGGGGAGTAAGGGGAGGTGATCCTCGCTTCCCTTCTTTGGTCATCTGGTCAGTTGGGGCACTTTTTTGGGACTTGGACCTAAAAAAAAAGGGTCCAAATAAAACGGACCAAATTCTCCTGACGGCCGGGTTTCTTTTTTCCATTATCGGGCGAAGCCGGCCATCTCAACCCACTCCCCCGTCCCGCCTCGTCCCGCCCCGCCACACCTTCGCTACCATGCCAACACGCCCCTTTCAACTTTCGCCGGCTCTGCGACGGAAAGCAGTTGAAGCCTGCCAAAATCAGCTTTCGATTATACCGATTTGGCTGGTTTCAAGGGATCGCCGGCGATCTCCCGATTTGTGTCGGAAGATCGCTGGTGATCTCTTTTGAAAATAAGCCTGATAGGCACCTATGCATGTCCAATGCACGTCAATTTGGAACTACTGCCCAGCTACTGCGAGCCCCGGGCGGAAATTCAATTTTTTATCGGCATCCGATACGCGTGTTTGAAAATATTTTTTATTTTCTACCACGTGGCACTGACCGGGCGGTAATCGGCAGTGTATGTGCACTGACGATCACTGTCCAGTTAATGTGTGAGACCTTACCGCTAAGTCAATGGGTGGCGGTATGGTCTCAGGCCCAAAATGGACGCATGCCAATTTTTATTTTGCCCGCACATCCATTTCCGGACAAAAAAAAGCCTTTTTTTGCAGGCGCACTGAAAAAAAGGACCTGTGTGCATCCAATACACGCGTCTACAACAGCGCAGGCCATTTTTCAGCGCACCTTACTAAAGCGTGCTTAACACAGGAGAAAATGATGACCACAAACTGCATTACAGTATTTTGTGATAAGTTCCCCTTTTCACGCACTAACCGCACATTGTTTATTTATTTTTAAAAATATTTTTAGGAAGGGCGGGGAATGGGCATGGAAACATTGCCCAGCTACAGCATTCTGATTAGTGTACGCTATTTAGATAATACAGGCCATAGGTGCCAACTTTTCAAAATTATTGGGGGTGCTAAGCCCAATGGAAATAACCCCTTCCTGGACACATACAAGGAATTTTCTCAATATTGGGGGTGCTCAAGTACCCACAGCACCCACAGAGTCGGCTCCTATGATACAGGCTTAGGGGTACTTTTACCAAGCTGTGCAAAAAAGTGGCCACCTTTTCATGGTTTTTTTGGAATGGCCCTGTGTTAATTTCCCCATTAGTGTGTGGCCATTACTACAGGAGCCCTTACTACTACTTTTTAGGAGGCAGTAAGGGCTCCCACTGTAATCAGGTAGCATGCAGTAATGTGCCCATGCTACCCCATTGGCGCAGGCATGCCTACTCAATGCCTATGGGCACACCTCCCATGCTGGAAAATAAATTAATATTTTTCAGTGTGGGATTAGTGTGGGCAAATCAGAAAACTACTGTGCATCCCATGGTATTGCTCTTTTAGCGTGCGGTAGGCCCGCGTTAGGCCTACCATGCCTTAGTGAAAGGGCCCCTTATTGTGGGAGCTAAGGCTGAAAAATGGTCTGCGCTGGTGTAGGCGCATGTTTTGGACGTTCGCAGGTCCATTTTTCAGCGTGCCTGGAAAAAAAAGGCCTTATTTTGTGTGGCCGAAAATGGTCGTGCAGCAAAATTGCAACCAGCGCACGTCCATTTTTGGCCTGAGACCTTACTGCCACGCATTGACAAGCGCCACATGGTAGGAAATAGGAAACATTTTCTACTACTTGTTTTATACATATGTCAAAAATGGAATTACCGCCCAGGGCACACGGTAGTTCTAATTTGATGCGTATTGGACGCTCATAGGTGCCTACGCACTTTAGTAAAAGGGCCCCTCGCTGACTCCTTAACGGGAGGCAGCAAGTGCTCCTGAATTATTTATTTTCAGTTGCTGTGTGTTAATCTACTCTAATCTAATCTGGCACTTAGCATAACGCTAATTTCCTCAAATGGGTACGCAGAGATGTACAACAATAATGCTTAAACATTCAATTGCATAATTACAGGTACAATTTACCCAGATCAATATAAAATAAACAGGTCAATTATATAGCATCTACCACTAAGTATTCATGAAACAAAAATGTTTTAAAAATCTTATGAAATAAGCGCTAGGAACTTTCTAATCTTAGATCTGAAGGTAAAGAGTTCCAGAAATGAGTTGCCTGATAGAAACAGATGTGAATGTCTCTGCAGATATCAAACTGAAAGACAGTTACTGAGTTTGGCATAGTTGTAAGTTTCCGAACCACAGCTTGGGAACAGAGAGACACAGACAAACCAATTTCCCAGGTTAGAACAACATGAGCCATAACTAGAACCAGGAAGTAGTAAGTAGTGTCATTAACCACAATCATACATAAGAAAAATGCAAACTCAATAAAAAAATATATTAATATATAAAATAAACTAAAAAAATATATAGGGGTCCTTTTACTAAGGCACGTTAATGATTAGCATGTGCTAAGTGAAAAGATGCCCATAGGAATATAATGAGTGCCTTACCATTTAGCTCACGCTAATCAGTAGCGTACGCTAAATCTGTTAGCGTGCCTTAGTAAAAAGACCCCTAAGTTTGTGAATAAAGGAGGGGATTTTCAGTAAAGTGGATGAACCTCAACCCGTGAGCTACATAAATCGGCTGCTCATAAGAGCTCACTAATCATCCGTGCACGAAAGGGGATTATATGATGATTACTGAGCTGTTATGGAGCAGCTGATTAATCTGTAGGTTCATATACTTTTAACCCATGGGTTGAAGTTCATCCAGTTTACTGAAAATCCCCTCCTTTATTCACAATATATTTTTAAGTCTCTCATATATATATATATACTAGTAAAAAAGGCCCGTTTCTGACACAAATGAAACGGGCGCTAGCAAGGTTTTCCTCGGATTGTGTATGTTTGAGAGAGTGTATGTGAGAGTGACTGTGTGTGAGAGAGAGTGAATATGCGAGTGTGTCTGTGAGAGAGACAGTGTGTGTGTGTGAGAATGAGAGTGTGTGCAAGTGCGTATGTGAGACACAGTGTGAGAAAGAGTGTGTTTCACACAGATATAGTGTGTGCGAGAGAGAGAGAGTGTGTGTGAGACACAGACTCTGTGAGACTGAGTGTATGAGACCAAGAGAGTGTGTGAGTGACTGTGTGACACATAGAGAGTGAATGTGATACAGTATGAGACATAGAGTGTGTGAGAGTGAGCGAGAGAAAGACATTGACTGTGAGAGAGAGAGTGTGTGTGTGACAGAGATAACTCTCCCCCCCTCTCTGGTGTCAGGCCTCCCCTCCCTCCCTCCCTCTCTCTTGTTTCAGGCCCCCCTTCTCTCTCTCTGGTGTCTGAGTGTTACTGTGCAGGACACTGAGCTCTGGCTGTGCTTCAATGAACTGACCAATCCTATGTAATAGAATACACCTCCAACATTCTGAAGCCGAGAAACCTCGTGTTGTTGGTCACTTCTGCTTGTGACGAACCCGGAAGTACGTGATGTCAATTCAGGAGATGTGGGTTTCACCATCATGCATTTAGAACATTGGGAGTTGTGGAGGCTTCATAGAATGTTGGAGGTGCGTTTTATATAGAGAGATAGTTATAGTTATAGGTATATATTGTTATATATTTCTGTTATACTTTCCCGTTGGTTTTTGTTTTACTTGTGAAGAATTAACCACAATCAAGCAGCAGCCTCTGGTTTAAGTAATAGAAAACACCAAAGCAGCTAGGATTGTGGCAAGTTACTAGTGGGTCCTTTTACTAAGCCGCGTAGGCGCCCACGCGTGCCCAACGCATGTCAATTTTGAGTTACCGCCCGGCTACCACATGGCCCTTGCGGTAATTTCATTTTTGATGCGTGTCCGCTACGCACGCCAGAAAATAATTTTTAATTTCTGGTGTGCAGCAGAAACCGTTCTACACGCGTAGACGATTACTGCACGGATAATGTATGAGTCCTTACTGCTGCATCGATGGCTGGTGGTAAGGCCTCAGACCTAAAATGGACACGCGCTAATTTTTATTTTGCCGTACGTCCATTTTTGGCAAACTTAAAAAAAAGGCTTTTTTTACAGGCGTGCTGAAAAATGGATCTTCGCACCCAAAACACGCGCCTACACTAGCGCAGCCCATTTTTCGGTGCACCTTAGTAAAAGGATCCCTAAGTAGTTTGCTGTTGAAAACTAGTAACAAGGGCTTAGCAGAGAAATGTAGTTTATTTATTTATATACCACCTAAAACTAAGCGGTTTCCAGTAAAACATACGCAGTACAAAGCATCACTTAAAACGATATAACACAGTTAACATTTTAATTATCTCTGCATCAAAAACTACAGAGAAAGAAATCACTAACAAGACAGTCCAATACCTCAGAGAAAAGCCTCAACAAATAACTTAGGGCTCCTTTTACCAAGCGGCGGTAAGTCCAATGTGGGCCTACCAGGGCCGCCGAGAGGGGGGGGGACAGGGGGGACAAAATTCCCCGGGCCCGGGCCTCAGTCCGCAGTCCGGCCCGCCCGCCCTCCGTCGCTCCTAGGCATTGAATTTAAGCGCCTCACCTTCGAAAGCGCAGCAAGCAGCGGCAGACCACTCCTTCCTTCCGTGTCCCGCCCTCGCCTGACGTAACTTCCGTGAGGGCGGGACACAGAAGGAAGGAGTGGTCTGCAGCTGCTTGCTGCGCTTTCGAAGGTGAGGCGCTTAAGGTCAGTGCAGAGGGCCCCGGGGTGGAGAGAGGGCCCGGTGGCGGGTGGAGGGGGGGCCCTGGGTGCAGACTTGCCCTGGGCTTGGCCCAGTCTCTCGGCGGCCCTGGGGCTTACAGCTCGCTATACAGGAAGTACCGCCGGGCTACTGCAGCAGCCTGGCGGTACTTCCCACCCCGAGTGCACCGTCATTTCTAGCACTACAAAACTTTATTTATTTTCATAGCACCAGAGTGTACCTGGCGGTAATCGGGCAGTGCCGCATGCTGCCCAGTTACTGCCAGGTTAACGCGGGAGCCCTTACCGCCACCTCAATGAGTGGCAGTAAGGGCTCCCCCTCCGAAATGGCTGCGAGGCAAGTGCTTTTCTTGCCGCATGGCCATTTCCTGCAGGAACACAAGACTCCCCTTTTACCAGCTGCGGTAAAAGGGGGCCTTGGAGCATGTGTAAAGCATGCGCTGACGCCAGCGCCGGCCCCCTTTTGCCGCAGCTTGGTAACAGAGGCCCTCGGGCTTAAGGAGTTTTTTTTTAAGTTGCAATCCTCCAGCACATAGACACAACTTTTCCACTAGTGCATTTCACCTTTGGATTCCTGCGATTGAAAAAACAGCAGCTTTTGTATCACAATAATGCACTTGCACAACCGGATCTAAGGAGACCCTCATTGCAGATGGAAGCAGGAATGCACAGCGAGCTAGTAACAAGACTCTAAACCACAGGATATTTCAATAACAGAAGTTTTGCAGCATAAAAGAGCTGAGGAATGTCTGGTTACTGGGAACAATCTCCAAGTTATTAAGACTATTAACAGATCCCCAGCCTGGGGGTGAGGACACATTGTAGTTTTCCTTTCTCCCTTTGTATTGCGGATAGTTAGGAACTCATTCCTAATTATGGAGCTGTCCCAAATTCAATCCTCACCTGCTTCTCATCCTCAGAATAGACAGGATGCCTCTGTAGGAAGTGTTTGAATCCTATATTCAAACACTTCCTAGGTGTTGATGCCCCACTTGGAGTACTGTGTTCAGTTTTGGAGGCCGTATCTTGCTAAGGATGTAAAAAGAATTGAAGCGGTGCAAAGAAAAGCTACAAAAAAGGTATCAGAATTGTGTTACAAGACGTATGAGGAGAGACTTGCTGACCTGAACATGTATAACCTGGAGGAAAGGAGAAACAGGGGTGATATGATACAGACGTTCAAATATTTGAAAGGTATTAATCCGCAAACGAACCTTTTCCGGAGATGGGAAGGCGGTAGAACTAGAGGACATGAAATGAGATTGAAGGGGGGAAGACTCAAGAAAAATGTCAGGAAGTATTTTTTCATGGATAGAGTGGTGGATAATTGGAATGCCCTCCCGCGGGAGGTGGTGGAGATGAAAACGGTGGGATAAACATAAAGGAATCCTGTTCAAAAGGAAGGGATCCTCAGAAGCTTAGCCGAGATTGGGTGGCGGAGCCGGTGGTGGGAGGCGGGGCTGGTGGTTGGGAGGTGGGGCTAATGCTGGGCAGACTTCTATGGTCTGTGGCCTGAAACTGACAGATACAAATCAAGGTAAGGTATTCACAAAAAGTAGCACATATGAGTTTATCTTGTTGGGCAGACTGGATGGACCATGCAGGTCTTTTTCTGCCATCATTTACTATGTTACTATATTCCATGTACTATTTCGCTATAATAATATGATGAATAACAAATCATAGGTTTGTTTAAAATAAATGTGACTAACGACTAAGAAGGAGGTTTTAGCTCCTGAAAAGTAGTCAAAAAGGAGTACATTTATAAGGAACCGCCAAATTTTAAGTGTTAACAACACTCACAGTGCCTCTTTTACTAAGCCGTCTAGGTGCCTACGCACACCCAACGTACGTCAAAATGGACTTACCGCCCGACTACCGCGTGGCTCTTGCGGTAATTTCATTTTTGGTGCGCTTCAGATACACGCGTCTGAAAAATATTTTTTATTTTTGGACGTGTGTGGCGGACACGCGTCAAGTGGCATCTGATGCGCGTCGGTCCTTACCTCCCAAATTCTTTACCACTAGGTCTATGGCTGGCGGTAAGGTCAGAGACCCAAAATGTATGCACGGCAATTTTGATTTTGCCGCACGTTCATTTTTTTGGGAAAAAAAGAGTCATTTTTTACAGGCGCGCTGAAAAATGATTCTGTGTGTGCCTAAACCCTGTGCCTACATTACTGCAAGCAATTTTTCAGCTCGCCTTTGTAAAAGGACCCCATAAATGGCAACATTTTAGTCATTTATGCATGTAAGTGGATTTAGGCACATAAATGTCCTCTTATAATATATCAACCAATATGAACGCTTGCATATAACTTTCATGGTGCTTACATTCACTGTGAGTGTGTACTGTGATGGAGTCTGGGTGGAGGCCGGGCAGACTTCGTAATTACATGAGAAGATGATAAAATTCCTTAATTTATAGGCATATTTGAGGAAAGTATGCTTTAACATTTATACCAGGCCTCAAACTGGTGTGTTAGCACCTATATACACATGTTCTTTCACCGTATGCTATATCTAGGAGATCAAAGCTCCCGACGACAACAGTCCAGCTATCAATGAAACTGAGACATTTAATAGTATCACAGAATTACTGAGCAGTGCATTGTCAGCAAATAATTCCAATACCAAAACAATACCTACAGCTCACATATACCTTAATCAGTTCAATGCAGATTACAACTGAAAGAAGATCTAGTCATTCATACCTAGGGGAAATACACAATGTAATCATCACCTACAATTTAGAATTCTCATTAGAATGCATGTTTTTGAAATAACTAAGTTTTTAGGTTTTTGGTTTTTTTTTTTTGAAACTGTAAGCACAAAACATGTATCTAGGGGTTCTTGAAGGTGCTCAGAAGAAGAAATGGATCCACAGAAGCTTAGCAGAGATTGAGTGGCAACACAGGTAATCGGGAAGCAAAGCTAGTGCTGGGCAGACTTCTATGGTCTGTGCCCTGAAAATGGCAAGGACAAATCAAGGTCCTTACTCTGACCCCAATGTTATACTCAATCCCTCATCTTCTTCCCTCCATCCTTTACCATTTCCCTCCCATTCTCCTTCCCTTTCACCTATCATATCCTTGTCTACCTTCCCTATTCTAGTTCATTACGTTCTTTTCACATGTCCTTTGTAATGCCTTTCATAATGTAAGTAGTTATGATCATCAGAATTTATAATACTGTTCCTACATTTCCTTGTTTTTACTGTATTCTTTACCATGTAAGATGCTTTCTTTTACTATGTAAGCCGCACTGGACCTGCTGTATATGGGAAAGAGCGGGGTACAAATGTAATAAATAAATAAATAAAAATATACATGTAAAATAGTACATACGAGTTTATCTTGTTGGGCAGACTGGATGAACCGTACATCTATTATGTTACTAGGTTACTTTCAGTGGTCCATTTGTCTTGAAATCTGATTGGATGCAATATCGCATTTCCTTTGCATTGCCAGGTACCATGTTTGTTTGTTTGTTCTTCATGCATTTGGAGCACATGCAAGCAAATGCAACAAAACCTTACAGGCACCATCCTCTCTTCCGGGAGGAAATAAATAACTATTTTTGGTTGAAAAACATTGGTCCCTGCCTGGAACAGCCTATCTATCTATCTATCTATCTATCTATCTATCTATCTATCTATCTAATCAATGAGATTGCAGCATCTGATAGTATTGCAGAACTACTGAGCAGTGTGTTGTGAGCAAGCACAAAACAGGTACCTGGTTGCTCTTGAGGGTGCTCAGAGGTCCATTTACTTTGACGTCTGGATGCAGTATTACATTTTCTGTGCAACGCTGGGCACCTCTGCTAGTATTTTCAAAAGTCAAGTAGGCACATACTCAGCTTTGAAAATTAGCCATATGAAAGTGCATGTTACCTAGGTGAGACCTTAGAAAATTACCTTTGTGTATTACTGTATATTCTTGAATATAAAGTTATTCAAATATAAACCGAGGTAAGTTTCCCTCCTCCCCCAAAAAAGGGGGAATGAGGAGTTTATTCAATTTTATAGTAACTCCTCCTCCTCCCCCCACTACAGGCATCTCTTCCTCCACACTCCCCCCTCCCAGCAGTCACTGGCATTTCTTACTCCATAACCCCTTCCCCACCCGCAGTTAGCAGAATTTCATCCTCCACCCCCTTCTGAACCTCCGCAGTTACCAGGATTTTGCTTGTAGTTCTTACCTCCCTCAGCATACACTGATAAGCAAAGCTATGCACTGAGCCAGTGCAGGGCCTTGAGAAACTGCACATGGAGCCGGCAGGCCTTGAGCATGCACAGATGCTCAAGGCCCTGCATTGGCCCAACTCATAGCTATGTCTTTTCTTCCTACTTCCTCTGACATCACTTCCTGTTTCTGTATGGGTAGGACGGATCAGAGGGAAAGCTTTGGAGCAAGCTGCAGGCAGCATATGTGCAATGCTGCTACTGCCAGGGACCAACAGGAGACCACCTTTATGGTAGAATGGTGGAAGAAGGCAGATTCCAAATCCCAGGTGGAGGGAGGGGAGTGAGGAGCAGAACCAGTGGACGCTATGGCTGAGTTAGTGAGCTCCAATGGCCATGAGAAGAGTTTGGTGCTTCTTACCAGCAAATATGTGTCGCTGCTCATGGGGGTGGAGGGGAGGGGGGGAGGTACTGGACAAATGGAGGGAAGGAGGGAGGAATGGAAGAAAGAGAAAGAGAGAGATAGAGATAATGGACCTTGGGGAAGAGGAGAGGGAGGGGAGGAAGAGACAAGGAGAGATGTTGGATCTAGGGGTAGGAGAGAGGGAGACAGTCTTTTAGAGAAAGGAACGGGGATGGATTTGATATATCACCTTTCTGTGGTTACAATCAAAGCAGTTTAGATAGTATATACAGGTACTTATTTTATACCTGTGGCAATGGAGAGTTAAGTGAGTAGCCCAGAGTCACAAGGAGCTCCAATGGGAAATAAATAAATAAGTACATAAATAATTTTTTTTTAAAAACTCTTTAATTATGTGATTAATCAAGATTAAAAATGTTTAATTGCATGATTAATCATGATTAAAACACACACATGCACACACACATAAAACATTGATCTCAGTCCCTGAATGAAATATATTTACATCCTTTTTTGGTATTACATAATGTTGAATACAATATATTCGTGCTTGCTTTCTAATCAATTCTTGTCAGTCCCTCTCGTGTACTTTACAGTCACTGCCATAACCAGTAAGGTCTTTCACACTGTATACATTTTCCTTTCATTATAAAATAACTTCATTTTGCACAATACAAAGGAATATTTGCATTATTTTTGTGTCTTTTCAAATTTACTGAATATAACGTACTGGAATCTCTAATATGATAGAAGTTATTGAAAAATAACCCATTATGGCCACAGGCAAAACATATTGAAATGAAGTGACTGAAAGCCTGTGGGGAATTTTGTATGTATATTCAGGTATATAGGCTAAAGGCTGATTTTCAATCCCCCACTTCAATCTTTGCTGCTTTGGGATTCCCACTGATTGCTAAGCTTAAAGTTTTGTCCCAAAAGCTCATCAAGAACATTGACTGCTTGATAATATCCTCTTGTACACTTGGGTCAACATGTACTACAGAAGAAGGTTATTTGTGTTATTAAACTTCTGACTCTCTGTCTTATGAAGGGAGCTTTCCGTATTTTGTTTATGCCAAAATCGTAATTAGATTTGATAATTAAGGCAAGAATGAACTTTTATGGACACTCTGCACCTTCTATTTTACACATTTGATAACTTTGCTTAGATTGCTTTTTTGACCTTTGTGTGGGGTTTGCCACTATTCGTTAATTAGTAAATTTTAATGAGAAGAGCTGATGAATGTGCTAGCCCCTGCAATAAATAATGAGAGATGAAACGGTAATGCTTTAAACAAGAAGTTATAGGCTTTGCAGTTCTCACAGTGCATCTAATCTTTCGAAAACACATTGCCGTGGGATCGACCCAAATGTTTAGCACTAGAATTGCTACATGGTGACCTGATTTTATTATCTTGAGCCTGGCTCGTGTAATGTAGGTGGACTAAGCCTTGGAGAAGTAAACAGAGCCTGGCACCATTCACTGGACAAATCTGCCAGCTGTCAAAAAAAAAAAAAACACAATATTGCATACAGACCCATGCAAGGCTCTTGGCTAAGGGTTATCATTGCTGTTCTTATTTTCCTTGACAGAGTGGAAAAATACCCCTTGGGCAATGAGTAATGCACTATAAATATTCTGTCTCTCTCATCAATAATTGAGTTTGGGTTAATCTTCAAAATATTTATCCAGCAAAGTCCTGAGGTAAGCCAGATTAAACTGACTTTTGGCAATTTTCACAAATTTAGTAGGTCCTTCACAGGCAGAAGAAATGAACAGAGATTATAGCTGTGAAAGAGGAAGTACTACTAATAGGTGATTTTAATATGTCAGATGCTGATTGGGTCTTGTAGAAGCAGGGAGAGCCTAGATTCTCTACAGGGAGAACTATTCCAGCAGCTGGTAATGGAACACATGCGGGATGGGGACATACTGGACTTAGGAGTCCTTTTACAGCCCAACGTGGGCTTATTACTCACTCTTCCAGGACTACCACTGGCCCAACATAACCCTGCCCTGAGCGCACGCCATTTCGAGGGAAAAAGAAAAACTCTGGAAATGGCTTGCACGGCAGTAACCCTGCAGTAATCGGGAATGGCCATGTGTTTTGGGGGGCTTTTTACCCCCTGCCTTGCGGGAAAAACGGTCCCCATCACTAGCGCAGGGCCCTTTTCCCCTCAGCTTGGTAAAAGGACCTCTTAGTGCTTATGATTGGGGAGAGTGTTTCTGATGTTACATAGTAACGTGAATAACATAGTAAATGACAACAGATAAAGACCTGAACGGTCCACCCAGTCTGCTCAACAAGATAAACTCATTTTACATGGTATGTGATACTTTATAAGTATACCTGAGTTTGATTTGTCCCCGCCTTTCTCAGGGTACGGACAGTAAAAGTCTGCCCAGCACCGTTCCTGTACTAAATGTTCTGGAGCTAACATCGAAGCCCCTTAAAACGTACACTCCAGCCCATCCATATCCATTTAGCCACGATCAGGGCGCAGACCGTAGAAGTCTGCCCAGCATTGGCTTTACTCTCCAATTACCGGCGTCACCACCAATCTCCACTAAGATTATGATGTGGTTTAATATTAAAGAAATACACAATCCAGAATAAAGGAGAAACCATCCCCCAAACCCCTAACAGGTACTTTTTATCAAGATCATGAACAAATGTTCACTCTAACAAGCGTATAGCAACAATTGCACAATGAAGGCACCCATGTAATATAAAGGGAAGGAAAAAGCCTCAGAACCACATCTCCGCTGTATGTCAGCGATGAGGATTTAAAGGTAAGAACCTCACAGGCATTAAAAAATCCTTCCCTTTTTTAAAAATAATACGTGGTGCTCTGTGCAATGCAAAAAAATCCCTATACGATATACAATACAAGCAATAGAAACTGAAAACTTATCTGAACAAATGACTGAAACTGTCCCAGTTCGTAGATGAGAGTACGCATAGGTCAACTTTGATTGTTTCTTTAATTTTTGAACAGGATTTGAATAATATCATGAAAATGTATTTTAGGAATTTACAAACCTGTTTTGGTGGAGTAAAGGTGCAGAGTTTTCCTGACGTTACAAAATCGACCCAACAGAGAAGGAAAGCCTTCTTGGCATTAAAAAAAAAAGAACGCTTGAGATAGGAGGGATGTTTTTTCTTGCCTATCCCTGTAAATGTCTTGTTAGGTTGGGCCAGGTTAAATACACCTTTTATTCACCAGATAGTCTAAAATCATTTCTAGATTCTAAACAACTGTAGTAGTTAGAATATTATGGGAGAATTTATGCCGCCTTAGTTACTTTTGATTAAAGATTTGTAATAATTCTTCCCTAACTCTGATCGCCCTTTTCAATATAATGGGGTCTAAGAAAGCTTAATGTATCATAATTAAAAGAAAGTTTTATGTTTAGGAAGTATGTTATTACTTTCTTGATGATTTAATTCCGAATGTTGTTATTGCTTCTCAAATAAAGTGTTATGGCTGTATTTCAAAACAAGTGTATCCTTGTTTAAATGAAAAATTAATAAACAAATTGAATCATAAAAAAAAAAAAGGAACTGTCCCAGTTCGCTTTCTCTATTGTGGATTGTGCACTTTTCATTAGTTGTGGTTTTAATATTACAACAGGTGTGGAAGAGGGTTCATTCAAAAGTAAAGGTTTTAGACTTCAAAAAAACTAACTTTGTTCAGATGGAGGATTACCTTAAGGAATTGTCTGAATGGAACTATTTGGAAGAAGTAGGAACAGCAGTGGGCAAAACTGGAAGGAGCTATTCTAAGGGCAACCAACCTTTTTGCAAGGAAAGTAAATAAAAGTAAGAGGAAAAGAAGGCCCGCTTTGGTTCTCAAAACGTAGCAGCTGAAAAGCTAAGGAAAAAAAGATATTAGCCTTTATAAACTACAAGAGATCGCAGAAAGAGGAAGACAGGCGACAATATCCGGAAAAGCTAAGAGAAGCTGGTAGAGCAGTCAGGAAAGCAAAGATGCAAATGGAAGAAAAAATAGCCAAGACAATAAAATGGGTGGAGAAGACATTTTTTTTTAGATATGTTAGTGATAGAAGGAAGTGCAAAGGTGGTATTGTGCGACTCAAAGGTGAAGGGGAAAAATATGCTGAAGCTAATAAAGAAAAGGCGGAAATGATTAACAAATGTTTCTATTCTGTATTCACAGCTGAAGGGCCGGGAGAAGGACCATAGAAGACAAACACAAATAGGAATGAGGGGGTGGTAGTCCCTGAACGATTTTCAGAGGACTGTGTTCATGAATATCTGGTTAAACTAAAGGTGGAGCTTCAAAGAAAGTGCATGAAAGTGGAGAAAAACCCTCAGAAACTTGGGACAAACTGTCGCAGGTTTAGAGCGAGGTTACTGATAACAGAAGTAACACACGCCCAGATTCTATCACTGGGTATAAAAAAACTCCACAAGCTAATTTTTTAGAATTTTTTCAAACATTTGTTTTAACTAGAAATGTGATTCTTAATTGCTAAACTGTTAAGTTTACGGCATCACTTAACTTAATAGTGAGAATAAAGCACTCTTATCTTTATGTTCACTTAACTTAATAGTAAGAATAAAGCCATTTTGAAGTGTATGGTGCTCAGTTCAGCTATTTTCAGCATCATGATTTAGCGCTCTGTTCCTGATGAAGCCTTGATGTTGGGGTGAAATGGAGGTGGCCCCTGTCGAACATAAAGATAAGAGTGCTTTATTCTCACTATTAAGTTAAGTGAACATAAAGATAAGTGCTTTATTCTCACTATTAAGTTAAGTGATGCCGTAAACTTAACAGTTTAGCAATTAAGAATCACATTTCTAGTTAAAGCAAATGTTTGAAAAAAATTCTAAAAAATTAGCTTGTGGAGTTTTTTATACCCAGTGATAGAGTCTGGGCGTGTGTTACTTCTGTTATCAGTAACCTCGCTCTAAACCTGTAACAGTTTGTCCCAGGTTTCTGAGGGTTTTTCTCCACTTTCATGCACTTTCTTTGAAGCTTTGCTTCCTAGAGTCATTGTATATTTTGTATCATACTACAAGCCTTTTGACTCTAGTCGATACTGCAACCTGTGCTGTCTTTTCGAGTTAAACTAAAGGTGGACAAAGCAATGGGGCCAGATGTCATACATTCAATGGTACTGAAGGAACCTAGAGGGTCTTTTACTAAGGCAAGCTAGCATTTTTAGCACATGCTAAAATTAGGCGCGTGCTAAACACTAAAGACACCAATGTATTCCTATGTTAAGTGCGCACCTATTTTTAGCACGTGCTAAAAACGCTAGCACTCCTTACAGGCAGATGATCAAAAGCCCCGCGCTGTTCCAAACAGTGCTCTAAAATAGCGCTGGAACAGCGCGGGGCGCTATTAGACCAATGATCAGAGATAATGCATGCAAATTTAAGCAGCGCAATTATCTCTGATTATGGGGTAGAAGTGCGGGAGAATTGTGCCTGAGCATGCGCTCAGCACAATCCTCCCGCACTTGTTTGACAGGTCTGGGCTGGAGACCAATGAAAAGAGAAGGACGCCCATCTTTAAATCGGAATATGGACGTCCTCAACAGCCCTGTTGCAGGGACGGCCAAATTTCAAGGGGGTGTCAGAGGTATAGCGAAGGGGCAGTTGAGGACGTCCAAAATTTGGACGTTTTTGTGACGGGGCAGTAGAGGACATCCAAATTTTGGACGTTTCAGCAATGGGCAGTTAAGGACGTCCAAAATTGGATGTCTCTATGAGAAAGATGTCTTTCTCATAGAAACATCCAATTTTTGACACCCTTAACTGCCCATTGCAGAAATGTCCAAATTTTGGACGTCCTCAACTGCCCTGTCACAGAACCGTCCAAATTTTGGACGTCCTCAAGTGCCCTCGCTGGCAGGTTTGCTGTAGGGGGGAATGGGGGCCTGCCAGCATGCAAATGCATGCTGGACAGGGCTCAGCATTCCTCCCCAATGATCTGCAAACCCTAATGCCAGCTCAGAGCTGGCATAGGGTTTGTCGCACCCAGCAACCCAATCTTTGGCGTGTTGGACGCTGATCGCTGATCATTGGGGATGAATGCGTTAAGCACTGATTAGCATGCGTTTGTAAGCTACTTGCGCTATGAGCCCTGTTTAGCATGCATTTGCATGCTACTTGCGCTAAGAGCCCTTGAGCGCATTGTTTCACGCGCTCAAGGGCTCTGATCATGGGGCGGTAGCAAATGCCGGCGCTAGTATGGCGCAAACAGCCTCTAGCGCCGGCGTTTGCTTTTGATCATCTGCCTGTTAGTAAAAGACCCCTTTAAGGAAGTTTTGGCAACTATAATGACTGACCTTTTCAACAGTTCTCTAGAGTCAGGAGTGGTCCCGGAGGACAGATACGGTCCCTCTCCACAAAAGCAGAAATAAGGAAGAGGTTGTGAACTGTTAAATATATGTTTGAAAGTATTGATTTCAGAATCTCCAGTGATTTTAGACTTTACAGTCTTTAACGGTGGATTATATGCATGATAATACCATGTGAAAACT
Organism: Microcaecilia unicolor; assembly: GCF_901765095.1. Classification (NCBI taxonomy): domain Eukaryota; kingdom Metazoa; phylum Chordata; class Amphibia; order Gymnophiona; family Siphonopidae; genus Microcaecilia; species Microcaecilia unicolor. The sequence continues at coordinate 335,600,987 of NC_044035.1, read as the reverse complement.
GGCCAAAAAATTAAAAATGTTATTGATCAATTTTCCTGCAGCTCTTTCCTGACTCTTTTAGTTGGAAAAAAAGTGATGTTCTTTATATTTTCAACTTAGCCCGCCTCTAATTTCTTGTTTCAGTGAAGGGGAGGTGGATGTTTAGCCTGGTTTAGGCTAATTTAAAGTCCCAGAATGCTATACATGTCACGTGATTTGGTGTTCATCTTTTTCTCAGGTGATGTTATACAGCTTCCTCCTGTCGATTCTTCTTCCCTGGCTGAACCCTACCTCATCCAACTGTATTTCTAGGAGCTATCTAACTTTTTTGATCATGTCTCAGAACTCATCGCCTGATTATTATCCATAAGCATAATGGAGATGCTGTTGTGATTCTAGCAGCCTGAGTGCAGGTATTTAAATAGCTGTCAATAGAAAAATAATATATGCAGCCACTGTTCACAGATAGCAAGACAAAAAGATGGTGGACAGATGATAGCCCACAATTTTGACTTTTTTTTTTTCCCTTAAGTAGTTTTATGGAAATTCTCCCAGAATATCTTTTTATGAAATGGACGGCAACACTTTTTTTATGTTTTAAGTGCTCCATGAAACTTCTTGATGTATATCTCCTATTTCTCAAAAACAATTTTTGTCTTAAAATACTATATATATATATATATATATATATATATATATATATATATTAATCAAAGAGAACATCTATGAATGTGATTGCTCAATCTAGTGACATCATTATACACGCATTTGTGTACATTGCAATCACTGAAGTATACATTTTCAACAGGGCATCTAACTTCCAATGCACAGGAATACTTTTTCAGCACATTTTTTCAAAGTGTCCAGGCCCATTCAGCCCAGTATTCAAAACCTCTGGCCAGTAGGATTTTTAAAAACATTGACTGTAACATTTTAAAATATATATTCAGTTCTGCTATACATATATAGGGCCATTTTAGAAAAGTTGTGGATGTCAGTATATAGACATTGTAATGTATTTCCAAGGAGAGGTGAGCCCTTGTACTCGATGAAGGAAATCCCTCACCGGGCTGTCGGCCAAAACCCTGAGTCCTCCCTGTGCCTCCCACCATTCCCCAAGAGTTGAGCTCCTGAGTACGAGTAGCCAGCAGCAGAGAGAACAAAATCCAGCACAAAGTCCACAGGGTTAGACCAAGCAGCAGAAAACAGCAAAACCAGGGCTAGGCAAAGGTCAGTACCAGGCAGCGGTCAAGAGCAGGTCCAGGAACAGGCAGCGGTCAGTACCAGGCAGTGATCAATAGCAGGTCCAGGAACAGGCAGAGGTCAGTACCAGGCAGCGGTCAATAGCAGGTCCAGGAACAGGCAGCAGTCAGTACCAGGCAGTGATCAATAGCAGGTCCAGGAACAGGCAGAGGTCAGTACCAGGCAGCGGTCAATAGCAGGTCCAAGAACAGGTGGCGGTCAGTACCAGGCAGCAGTCAATAGCAGGTCCAGGAACAGGCAGAGGTCAGAACCAGGCATTAGCCAGAAGTAAATCCAGAAGCACTGCAACTATCCAGCGAACTGAGTAGAAATCGAAGCACAGATGGGTTGAGGGCAGAGCCTTAAATAGAGAAGGAATTAGGCTCAACCCAGCACAGCTGAAAACAAGATGGCAGCCCCCATCAGAAACACCCTATGGCCAAATAAGGACTTCCTTCCTGAAGCTGCCACACTCCAAGATAGCTGCCCTGGCCTAATAGGCCCTCTTCTAAGATGGCTGCCAAAACCTGGAATAAGCCCAAATCCAAGATGGCCGTCTGATCCTCCGGTGCCCATCCTCTGCAAAGACAGAGAACATGACAGACATTTTAGGCAAAACATCTAGAGCCTGTGGTATATTTTACAAACGTAGGACTAAATGTAGAAACCTATTGTGAAATTGACATATCTCCGCCCCCTCACCAAGGTATCCTAAAAGCCTTCAAAAATGTATGGCACATCAACGGTGATGTCTCAAAACGTGGTAATGTAAAAAAAAAAAAAGGGATACCCAAGGGTGCCCATGAAGTTGAAAATGGCCCACATGAGCTCACACCATCATGTGTTGCCCCCATAGGACAAGTGCATAGCATCTGCGAGGTCCTTGCAATGTCTCTGGTGTCCATTCAGTACCTGTAGGGGAAAATGTCTAGCGCCACCTGTGGTGGCAGTACAAAACATATAGTGCACGTAAACATTTAGGGGTCCTTTTACTGAGGTGTGCCGAAAAATGGGCTGCGCTAGTGTAGGCGCGTGTTTTGGGCATGCACAGATCTATTTTTCAGCATGCCTGTAAAAAAGGCCTTTTTAAAATTTTTGCCGAAAAAGGACATGCGGGAAAATAAAAATTGGCACGCGTCTCTTTTGGGTGTGAGACCTTACCACCAGCCATTGACTTAGCGGTAAGGTCTCACACGGTAACCATGGGTAGTAGTAGGAATTGTCTTCACATGTAGAATGATGATTACTGCCCGGTTTCTGCTGCATGCAGGAAAATAAAAATTATTTTCCAGCACATGTAGCGGACGCGCCTAAAAAAAACTAAATTACCACCCGGGCCTTGCGGTAACCGGGTGGTAACTCCAAATTGATGCGTGTTGGGTGCGCGTAGGCGCCTACGCGGTTTAGTAAAAGGGCCCCTTGGCACTGTAAAACATTTAGCAACTGGCTTTTTTTAAAATATCTTGAATTAATCAGCACTGCACAGAAATGGAACAAGGTACATACACCATTAACAAACATAATATATAGGACATCAAATCACAAAAAACAATTGACATAAAAAGAATGTTGCTCTACCTAAATCCTCTATAAACAACTTTGGCTTGCATTTCAATGGTTAGTGTATTGTTTCAGGCCAGGAGTGTAGCCAGACTTCGGCGGGAGGGGGGTCCAGAGCCCGAGGTGAGAGGGCACATTTTAGCCCCTCCCCGGCGCCGCTGACCCCCCCCTGCCACCGACCCTCTTGACCCCCCTCCTGCAGCCAACCCACTGTCGCCTACCTTTGCTGGCGGGGACCCCCCCCCCCCCCCCCCGCCAGCCAAGGTCCTTTTCTTCTTGCAAAGGCTTCCTTCTGCTTCCTTCAGCTGATCTGTAAGGCTTTGTTCTGTGAGTCTGACGTCCTACATCAGAAACAGAAGGAAGCCTTTTGCGAGAAGAAGAGGACTTCGGTTGGCGGGGGTTGGGGTCCTCCGCCAGCAAAGGCAGGCGATGGCGGGTTGGCAGCGGGAGGGGGGTCGGGCGGGTCGTCGGCAGGGGGGTCCAGGGCCAAATCTACGGGGGCCTTGGCCCCACGTAGCTACGCCACTGTTTCAGGCAAGCCTTATCACTGTTTTGCTACATCACTCCCAGAAGGATTAGCATGCAGTTTAAACTCCGTACTGTAAGCATACAACATCACCAGGATGGAGTCTCAATTCTTAAGCAGATCATATTTAAAGTAATAACTCAAACAAGGAGAAAATAACAGTTTTGTAGCTTGAAAAGTACTGTAGCCTCTGCTACCACAGTCCACTCTTAACCAGTATACCCTGGGCTCAGGGAACTGGGAGAGTAATTTCAGCACACCCCGAGAAGTAATGCTGTGGTTTACAATAAGAACTGAAGGTTGGAAATGGTGTACAGTATAATAATAGGTTGTCAGTCAGGTTATAAAAAGACTTGATAGAATTACAGTGATTTTGGAGGTATAACCCATGGTTTGTTTAAGAACATGATAGAGTGAGTCCTGGGTGGCAGGTCACTGGGGGCATAGGAGCTGACTCTGGGTGCTGTGGGTGCTTGAGCACCCCCAATATTGAGAACATTTCTTGTATGTGTCCAGAGAAGGGTTATTTCTACTGAGCTTAGCACCCCCAATAATTTTGAAAAATTGGCTGCTATGACTGGAGGACCGGGAGGAGCTCAGAGAATATATAAGGGAAGCCTTGGGGGAAGGATTTTGTGTCTGGTTCTGCCTCTTGAAGAAGTAACCAGCTCTGGTGTGGAAGTTAGTTGTTACTGTTAGTTCCCCTGCCAGATGACCCATTGCAAGAGAAGGAGAAGTCCTGTAGCATTGTAACCAGTGGATTGATTATCTGGACAGTAAACTGTTATATTACATCAGTCATTATAGAAGCCAGAAACTAGGTGGATTGGGGAGTCTGCCCATAACCGGGGCTCAGGTGGAATTGTAGTCTACGCCTGGCTGATAGCGAGACCCTCGAGCTGCTGACTTGCACTCGGGGAGGAGGGAGCAAGGAGACAGGTTAGAAGGGCCTTGGGGCTAGACGGGGGAGGGAGAGCTGCTGGATTCACAGGGGGAGGGCAGGAGAGATGCTAGACTGGCTGGGGAAGGGTGCAAAAGAAAATCTGGACCTGCAGAGGAGGGGGAGATGATGATGAACTATGAGGGGGCTGGGTAGGTGAGATGCCAAGCTAGCCAGAGGGGTTCTGATTAACTACTAGGGGGTAACTGGGGAGCAAGGGGGAGTTGCAAAACTACCCAGAGGGACCCGGGGGGGGGGGGGGGGGGGAGATGAGATGCCACAGTGGGGAGAAAGATGTGGGACTTTGATCTGCGGGAGATGGAGGGAAGAGGAGGGGGCATGCTGGACCATGTTAGGCATGGAGGTTAGAGAGAAAGAAGAAGCTGGACATGGGGAGGGCTAGGGACACAGATGGAAGATAGTGAGCGTGGAGGAGCATAGGGACAGGGTCTAGGACAGAGAGTGTCAATGCTGGCTAGAGAGAGGGTGGGGCACAGAGGACCAATGTTGAACTTTGGGGAGGGGTGGTTAGGGATATAGAAGGGAGCCTATAGTCGGGGAAAAGGGTAATGTTACACATGGGGGGATAGGGACACAGAGGGGTGATGCTGAAAAAAGGGTGGGTAAGGAAACAGAATGGAGATGTTGGGCAGAGGAAGTGAGATGCTGAACATGGGGGCAGGATAGGGACAGGGACACAGAGGGAAGATGGATAATGGATATGGAAGAAAAGAGGGGAGACAGGCTGCATATAAAGGGAAGAGGAGATGGGAAACAGGCTGCATATATAGGGAAGGATGGAGAAGAGGGGAGGGAAGCTGTACATATAGGGAAGAAGGGAGCGAGGCTGCACAGATAGGGACGGGAAGAGAAAAGTGGAGACAGGCTGCTTATATTGGGAAGGAAATTTGGTCGCTTCCATTTAGGCCTTGTTTTACTTGGTGTAAATCCCAATGACTAAATTAGGCACAGATTGGGTGTATTTTATAATAATGCACATAGATTTTAGAAACACCTATGCCCAGCCCATGGTCACATCCCCTTTTAAACTATGTGACTTAGAATTTATGCGCACGACATTATAGAATACATTGAGTTGAGCGCGTAAATCTCACTGCTGATAATTGCTTGTTAACATCCAATTAACAGCACTAATTAGCTAGTTAACCAATTAAGTTATGCACATTATTTTATGCTCAATTTTCCACGTGGATTTTCAGGCGCCATATATAGAATCCAAGGGTTAGCGGCTAACTGGCTATATCACACAATATAACTGACTGGTTGTGAATATTCAGCGCTTCGTCGGCTAACTTTAGCATCCAATTTGGACCACCTAAATAGCAGTCCTATCTTTGGTCATTATAAACTTAACCGATCAGTGCTGAATGTAAACTTGGCTGGTTAAGTTTAAGCTGCCCCCCCCCCCCCAAAAAAAAAGAATGTTCAATGCTGGTCAGTGAATATCTGGGCTCAGCATTGATTGCAACACTCAGGGCCGCCGAGAGACTGGGCTGGGCCCGCCGCCCCCCCCCCCCGAGGTCGTCGTCGTTGGCACCCCCCTCCACCCGCCCCCTCCATCCACCACCTGAATTCGGGCCCCCCTGAATTCAAATCATAGTGCCTCACCTCGACCTCGCTCCATGTGAAAGAAGCGCAGCAGTGGCAGTCTGCAGACCGCCTCCTTTCGGGCCTTCCCTCCCTGTGTCCCACCCTCATCTGATGTAAGTTGCGTGAGGGCAGGACACAGGGAGGGAAGGCCTGAAGGGAGACGATCTGTAGACTGCCGCCGCTGCACTTCTTTCACACGGAGCGAGGTCGAGGTGAGGCGCTATGATTTGAATTCAGGGGGGCCTGAATTCAACCATATCTCAAACCACTAATTGGTTATTACTCTATTTACCATTACCTTTCTCTTTACTTCATGTACAATTTCTCATTCATAATAGATTTTCTAAATGTTAAACATCTGTAATTATCCCAGGGGGAGAGAGGAGATACGATAGAGACGTTTAAATATCTCAAGGGCATTTATATACAAGAAGAGAGCCTTTTTCAACTGAAGGAAAACTCTGGAATGAAGTTAAGAGGGAATAGGCTTAGGAGTAATCTAAAAAAGTATTATTTCACAGAAAGGGTGGTGGAGGCATGGAATGGCTTCCCGGTGTAGGTTGTGGATTCGAGGACTGTGTCGGAATTTTAAAAGGCATGGGATAAGCACGTGGAATCGCTTAGGAAAAGGAAGAATTAGGGGTTACAGAGCATGGCCAGACTGGATGGGCCATTTGACCTTTATCTGCTGTCGTGTTTCTCTGATACTGTATTGCAAAACTGGATTCTTACAACAAATTACTTTCTTATACATTATTCTTTGTTATGTATCCTATACATAACAAACTTATTTGGGATAATGTGGGATATAAATGTCACAAATAAATAAATATCAATAAGGTTTATATGTGGATTATTTTTACAAATCGTCTGCACAGGAGTCATTTAGTTGAACTGATATCCTATTCAGCTCATCTTTCCATTTTTATAATGAAGACTGACATACATAGGGCCTTGAGATAGTAGAGAACTATACTCACCAAAAAAAACCAAGAAAATGTGTTGAAACCAATTTTCGACTGAACAAGTTTCAACAAAATCCTGATGAGAAGCAGAAAATGTGTTTGATTATCTCCATGCATAGAAAAATAGCCACAGCCAATCTGAAGGGAAAGGTGGGGCTCTTAACCCTGCTTGAACCAAAGACTTGTTTGCTGAAAACGAATCCTTGAAATCACATAGGGGGTCTTTTACTAAAGCTTAGCTCGTTATTTGCAACAGGGCCCATTTTATTCCTATGGGCCCTGCTGTAGAAAACTCGAGCTAATCTTAAGACCCTCCCCCCCCCCCCCCCCCCAGTTTGCAAAGACCAGCTTTGCTCTTCTTTGCAGTGAATGACATCGCACACAAAAAAAGAGAAGCTGAAAGAATTTCCTAAACTATTATATTACTAGCCGTTGAGCCCGTTAAAACAGGCTAGTGGGTCGCCACTGCCCCCTCTCCCCCCCGAGTTCGCCGCTGCCAGTACCCCCACCCCCCCTCCACCCGGCCCGTCTCTTCGCTATTCAACTTACATGTCTGCAGCAGGCAGATCAGCTGAGCTCCTGTCGGCCTTCCTTCTCTGCCCGTGTCCCGCCCTCGTGTGACGTAATGTCGGCGAGGGCGGGACACAGGCAGGGAAGGAAGGCCAACGGCAGCTCAGCTGATCTGCCTGCTGCGGAGATGTAAGTTGAATAGCGAAGAGACGGGCTGGTTGGAGGGGTGGCGGCAGCGGCGACTCCGGGGGGGGGGGGGGGGCACCAGTAGCGGCAACCTCGGGGAGGGGGGGAGCGGTGGTGACCTCGGCGGTTCCCTCCCCTTCGCGCAGTTTCCCTCTCTGTCCAGCCCCCCGTCACACGTATTGACGCAGCGGCGGGACAGAGAGGGAAGCCTCCACTGCGCATTTGTGAGTGAGTACGGTCACTTACCGTTTATATGTTTGATAAGCATATGCACCGTCTGTTTTTCATAGTAACAGCTAATGCGGCCAGTCTGGGTGATTTGACGGAAGACTGGAACCTCAGCTACACAATTCTAGCAGAAGCAGAAAATGAGGCATGACATACAAGGCCACATATCCATCTTTTAGTAACGATTTCCTGTGAGCAATATTAACGAACGGGGGGAGCAGAGAATTATGGTTTAGCAGGATCTCTTTTTCCCTTGAACTTAGAATAGCAGCAGGACTTGAAGGGGCTGGTAAATAATGTAATAGAGTGTATAAGAATTGCCAGCGGGAGAGTTAGGTCTGTCATACAGTAATCCTGGAACTCAAGCACCAGTGTGTGAAGAAATAGCCTCCAGCAGCTTTTTTTTTTATTTCTAAGGCTTCAATAATTTCTGTTTTCTCACTGATCTTTGTTTACTGTTTTGCCTTGTCAAAGAACTGTTTTACTTCATTTGAAAAAGAAAAGGTAAATGAGGAAAAATGTATTTTTTTTTGTCTTTGTAAGGGCCAGTACGGATCGCACAGGAACAATTTATGCTCACTGTGCTAACAACATCGGAAGCCACAAAACCAGTTTAAGTTTCATTCACAAAGTCAGTGCAAGGCCCATACCTCATTAGTTTAATGCAAGTTGAATCCATACACTCTTAGGGTGTGCGCATGCATGAGATGCTCCTGTGACGTACGAGGAGTGGGGGGGGGGGGGGGGCAATGTCAAGAGAGAGGTAGAGGAATAGCTGGATCCAGGAGGTGATTGAGGATGAAGTGAGACCTGCTTATCTCTGCTCATGATTTGCAGTATTACTTCCTAAGGATTTTAGTTATTAAGGATTCAATCGCAATAAGCCACACTGAGCCCGCAAATAGGTGGGAAAATGTGGGATACAAATGCAATAAATAATAATAATAATGTTTCTTGGGTGTTCTGCCGGTCTTTCGGAATAAGATTCCTGTGGAACTAAAGAGCTTGCATGATTGCATGACTCTTTCAATAGAAATCAAACAAAATAAAACATGGAAAAGAAAATAAGGTGATACCTTTTTTATTGGACATAACTTAATACATTTCTTGATTAGCTTTCGAAGGTTGCCCTTCTTCCTCAGATCGGAAATAAGCAAATGTGCTAGCTGACAGTGTATATAAGTGAAAACATTCAAGCATTACTATGACAGTAAAATAGATACCATTGGAGATTCTACATGGAATGTTGCTACTATTGGAGATTCTACATGGAATGTTGCTATTCCACTACGTGCAGGACGTCAGACTCACAGAAGCAGAAGCCTGCGCGGCCACATTGGTGATCCGCAAGGGCCGACTTCTAGTGGAATAGCAACATTCCATGTAGAATCTATAGAAATCAAACAAAATAAAACATGGAAAAGAAAATAAGGTGATACCTTTTTTATTGGACATAACTTAATACATTTCTTGATTAGCTTTCGAAGGTTGCCCTTCTTCCTCAGATCGGAAATAAGCAAATGTGCTAGCTGACAGTGTATATAAGTGAAAACATTCAAGCATTACTATGACAGTCTGACAGGGTGGGAGGATGGGGGTGGGTAGGAAGTATGCATGGGGACGGCTACCACACTCCTCTACTTATGACTCTTTCAGAATGACTGAAAACATGGCTTTTTGCTAAATGCTATGAACCTTTTGGGTTTTGATTGGGGTGGAGGTTTATATATTTTATGTATGGTTTGTTTTTATTTTATTGCTGTAATCCACTCTGTGCAGCCTTTGTGTTGAAAATGCAGGTTATGGAATTAAATTATGGGAAAATATAGACTCATAATCTTATAATACTCAAGATTACACACCTCCTTTACCGACACTAACAGAGAACTATTTATTCAGGCATCTTACTACAAAGAAAATCTTCCAATTGAATAGAGTCATAAAAGGTAAGTATTCCACTGATAGGAATGGAGGAGAAACCCAGGGAAGAAAACTGGCTTTGCCTCAAAGTGTCTGTGCTTTTAAAGAAAGAAAATTCTCGTGATAAAGCTGTGTAGTTGTTGCAATATTAAGGAAAATGTGACTCCCCTGGCCACAGAAATTTAGCTTGCTTGTTCTTATAATTTCCCCTAAGAACTAAAACTTCCTCTAGCTTTTGGGGAAAAAGTAACCATTTATGCATATTTTTAAAAGTATGTGTATAAATTTGATCTTCTCTCCAACCCACCCCTGGGAAATCCTCTGCTCAGTTTGGGCGAAGATACCCAGGCATAGGCTGTATGGGGGTGACTTTTTATGTTTATCTGATGTGCAGTTTTGTAAATATTTATTTCTGTACATAAAAACACTGTTTTATACACAGAAATGGTGGACTGGTCTAGCAGTGAACCATAGAATCCATTCAGAAGTTAAAACAGTTGCAAATAGAAAGTGTGGTAAAAGCGTCATTGAGGACAGCCTCACAGTCCACCAGAGAATCCATGTTGCAGTGAAACAATATACATGCCCTGAGTATGGTAAAAGCTTTAGGCAGAAGGCAGACCTCACAATACACAAGAAAATCCACAATAGAGTGAAACCATTTACATGTTCTGAGTGTGGTAAAAGCGTTGGTTGGAAAGAAAGCCTCACACAGCATCAGAGAATCCACATAGGGATGAAACCATTTACATGCACTGAGGAGGTAAAAGCTTCAGTTGCATTGGGACAGGTAATTAAGGAATGTACACTCTTGCTATGAAGTATGGAAAAATAGCACTCTGGTATTTAGATATATGTAAGGAGACCTCCTTTTTATCTATAAATCTGAATACAAAACCCAAATCTACTGAAAAATAATAGACACAAGGCTCAGATGTTATAAAAAATAGAAAGCTCGGCATCAGGTAGAATAATGGAAACGTGACATCCCAGGAAAGCAATAGGGCACCCTAGGGGGCACTGCAGTGGACTTCGTAAAATGCTCCCAGGTACACATCTCACCATTGCTCCCTTACCTTGTCTGCTAAGCCCCCCCAAAGACACACCCAAAACCCACTACCCCAACTGTACACCACTACCATAGCCCTTGCGGGTGAAGGAGGCACTTATATGTGGGTACAGTGGGTTTCTGGTGAGTTTTGGAGTGTAACAGGACTGATTCTACAGCAATTTGAACTCTGTTATCCTCTATGAATGCTTTCCTGTGACTGAAACTTTTCTTATGGTCTGTATCCTAATGGCTTGATTTTATGCGTTTTGCATTTGGACGTTTTTTTGTTCGAAAATGGACTGAAAAACAAAACATCCAAATCACAAAATGTTTTTCAAAACAGTATTTTTGAAAGAAAAAGATAGATGTTTTTTGGTTGTTGACCATGACCTTCTTTCCTGTTCAGATTTTGGACGTTTTGTGTAAAATGTCCAAATTCAGATTAAGACATCATATCGAAAATGCCCCTCCACGTCTCCCACACTTCTGCTCTTCATTGTCCCCTGCTATTAGCCTATTGGTCAGTTATTCCTTAGCTAGCCAATAAGCTGCAGGGGATGCAAGACCAGTAGCTTAGGAGACACCAGGCCTTCCTTCCTATTTCTGCAGAACACCTCCCTTCGGCCCTCCTTCCCTCCCTGTATCCCGCACTCATCTGACATAACTTCTGCGAGGGCGGGACACAAGGAGGGGAAGGAGGGCCGAAGGGAGGCATTCTGCTGCTTGCAGCGCTGCTTTCACGGAGGTGAGACTGCGATTTCAATGCAGGGGGCCCGGCCCGGTGGCGGACGGAGGGGGGGGGAGCAGCGGTGACCTTGGGGGGGTGGAGGGGGAACAGTGGCTGCGGCAATCTCGAGGTGGGCGGGGTGGTGAGGGCAGTAGGGGTGGGACCAGTCTCTCGGCGGCCCTGCACAGGAGCCCTTATCGTCACCTCAGTGGGTGCAGGTAAGGGCTCCCTGTCGCATGAGCATGTGGTAAGAGTTCTCTTACTGCATGGCCATGTGTGCTGGGAGCTTTTTTACCCGCTGCAGTAAAAAGGGCCCTGGCACATGGAAAAAAATGCCCCCACTGCCAGTGCAGGGCCCTTTTTCCCGCAGCATGGTAAAAGGGCCCCTTAATGTCACCAACATTTAGCTGTTGTGTGTTTCAGAAATCGAGGCTGAGCTTCAAGACTAAATCAAGCAGATTTATTGTAACATTGAACAGACCTCACAGTCAGGAGGCTCTGCATTTTCTGAGTCTCTCTGCATGGAACCTAATAAACTCTAATCCCTGGCACCTAAGTGAAACTATTCAGAAAATATAAAGGGGAAGATAAATTACCTGAAATAGTATGGAGCACAAACAAATCCAATAAATAGTGCCTTATTCATAAAAAAAGAGGAACTTCTGAAGCATTTCTGTGGCCTGTCCAATATGTAGGTACATGAGATGCCAACAAGGTAGTAATAATGTTTCATGTTTTTCTTTCTGTATCATTGGCGTACCAAGGTGGGGGCGGTCCACCCCGGGTGTACGCCGCTGGGGGGGTGCCGCGCGCGCCTGTCCTTCGTTCCATGCTCCCTCTGCCCCGGAACAGGTTACTTCCTGTTCCGGGGCAGAGGGAGCATGGAATGAACGAAGGCAGGCGCGCGCGGCACCCCCCCAGCGGCGTGCACCCGGGGGGGTTCTTTCATGGCGGGGTGTCCTTTCTCCAGGGGGGGGGGTCGCGCTGCATCTGGGGGGGGGGGTGCTGCGCATCGGCGATCCACCCCGGGTGTCAGCCCCCCTAGGAACGCCACTGTTCTGTATGCTACTCAGTGCATACTCACTAATGAGAAAAACGTTGAAACCTAGCCTCTGAAGATCACTTTAGTTAGCCTGCTATTGAAAGAAATAATTTATAGAAACATATAAAAACAGAGAAACAGAGAAAAATGAAGGCAGATAAAGTCCATAAGGCAGCGTTCTTCAGTGCAAGGCCTGGGGGCCAGTGGTGGTTCCCAGAGATCTCTGGGGCTGCCCACATTGTCTTTGGTTTTCCGCTACTCTGTCTCTCTACCCAGGCTCAGGACAGAAAGGGGAAAGTGGATGGGGTTGAAGTATAAAGCATTTCTAAATAGACAAAAGAGAATGCATTTGGAAAAACTAACAATTTTGAGGATACCCTCCCCCCCCCCCAAGAAGTTTAAAGGTGAGCTGCTGCTGATGGATGTCATTGGCACATAGACATCTGCTATCCCTTCCTCTCCCTTAGAGATCCTATGTACTTGTCCCAAGCTTTCTTGAACTCAGATGCAGTTTTTGACTCCACCACCTCCAACTGGAGGCCATGCCGCAAAGTCACCATCCTCTTCATAAAGAATTATTTCCCCAGGTTATTTTTGAGTCTATCCCCTTTCACCTCCATCCTACACTCCCTCATTCCAGAGCTTAGAACATAAGAATAGCCACACTGGGTCACAGCAGTGATCCATCTAGCCCAGTATCCTGTTTCCAACAGTAGCCAATCCAGGCCACAAGTACCTGGCAGAAACCCATCTATCTCAATAGCAGACTATGGACTTTTCCTCCAGGACCGTGACCAAACCTATTTTAAACCCGGATATGCTAACCGCTGTTACCACATCCTCAAGCTTTGAATTTCAGAGTTTAACTATTTGTTGAGTGAAAAAATATTTCCTCCTGTTTGCTTTAAAAGTAGTTACCTGTAACTTCATTGAGTGCCCCCTAGTCTTTGTAGTTTTTGGAAAGAGTAAACAAGTGATTCATTTCTATTCATCCTACACAGCTCAGGATTTTATAGACCTCTATCAAATCTCCCCTCAGCCGTCTCTTTTTCAAGCTGAAGAGCCCTAACCTCTTTAGCTTTTCCTCATAGGGAAGTTGTTCCATCTCCCTTGCCATTTTCATCACCCTTCCCGCTACCTTTTCTAATTCTACTATATCTTTTTTTGAGATACGGTGACTAGAATTGCATACAATATTGGAGGTGTGGTTGCACCAAGGAGCAATACAGAGGCATTCTAACATTCTCAGCTTTGTTTTCCATTTCTTTCCTAATAATTCCTAACATGTATTTGTTTTTTTTACCTGTTGCTGCACAGAGCACAGGGTTTCAAATGATCTCAGCGATGACACCTGGATTCTTTTTCTGAGCAATGACTCCCTTGCATCACGTAGCTGTAGTTTGGGTTCCTTTTTCCCACATGCATCACTTTGCACTTGCTCACATTAAATGTCATCTGCCATTTGGATGCCCAGTCTCGTAAGGTCCTCTTGTAATTTTTCACAATCCTCTTGTGATTTAACAACTTTGAATAGCTTTGTGCCATTGTCAAATTTAATTCCCTCACTAGGTATTCCCATCTGTAGATCATTTATTAATATGTTAAAAAGTAGCGGTCCCAGCACGGACCCCTGGGGAACCCCACTCTCTACCTTTCTCTATCAAGAATACTGACCATTCAACCCCGCTCTCTGTTTTCTGTATTTGGCTTCATGATTTTAATACTACATTTTTTTAATCAGCCCAAGGGTGGAATCAAACTCATTAAGCAAGTTAGTGCTGATTCAAATGTAACCAAGATGAAAAATGTTTTTTCATTAGTTCCCATTGGCTTCAGCGGTTCAAGACCAGTGCCCACAGATAATAAGGAAGTGAAAACAAACAGGGCCCTTACTCAAAAAAGAAATTCTTTGCAGAACCTACAAGGGGTGGAGAGAAGCAATTATCCTCTGCTCTTGCTGCTAAATGAATATTGTCTATTTATGGAATATGAACTGCCCACGCTAAGTCCACTATAATCTGGTTTTCGTTCTTAGCACACAGTACATGGGCTAATCATTATTTTATTTTTTTCAAATTATCAGCAAGTGCAGTTCAAGGTTAGCATTTATTACCAAGGTTGCATAAATTGAAACGGTGTGCACATCAGTGGGTATGCAACATGTGATGTATTGTAGTGCTATCGCAGGGTATCGCTGGAGCAAGTCTTTAGTGAAGTCAAATGAATGTGGAACTGCCCTCGTAAATAGGAAAGTGTTAATAACTAGGCAAAGATCCAGGATCAAAGTGAGGAGCCGCATTAATTTGGGTTGTCTGAAAAGGAATGCTGATAGTGCTTTGCTTAAGAAATGACACCGCAGACACTATACAATAACACACACACATAGATAAAAAGTAGACAAGTTATTTTTGCAGGTATTTACTGCTGTTTTCCTTCTTAGTTGTGCTGTTTCATCATGCTAGGACATATAGACCACATTGATGCAAACAGAAATAATACCAGGCTGGCAAAAAGGGCTAGAGATTTTTAACCTTCAAATGACACGTAAGTTTGTCCACAGTTTTATAAATCATACCCAAAGCACTCTATTAAGGAGATCCAGATGTAGGAAATACAGTGGGGTAAGGATATAAACACTATGAAAAAAAGAAAAAGTGGGGAGGGTAGTTTGAGCTTTGGAAAGAATTCAAACAGATTCAATTTGGATATTCAACAATCCTTGAAAAATCCCGGGAGAATGTTTTTCAATTTTACCCGGGTAAATAATTAGTTAACCAGGTGACATCAGTGGCAAAAAAATGTCCCTCTTCTGTTGTAAGCAGGAATGAGGCCTGGGACAGGGTTGAGGAGGACATAGCAAGTAGTGCAGAGGAATTTGATTTTTCACCCCCCCTCCCCCCCCCAATATCTGCTTTATGATGTTGACTTTCCTTTTTTTTTTTTTGGCAGGCTCAATGCGGCTTACATATACAGGTACTTATTTGTACCTGGGGCAATGGAGGGTTAAGTGACTTGCCCAGAGTCACAAGGAGCTGCCTGTGCCTGAAGTGGGAATCAAACTCAGTTCCCCAGGACCAGAGTCTACCACCCTAACCACTAGGCCACTCCTCCAAAGTCGAGTGCTGGATTTATGGATGGGCCATCTGTGATGCTGTGTACTAAAGTGCACTATCAACCATGGACCGCATAAGCTCTTGAGTCAGCCCTGCCTACTACTACTACTACTTATCACTTCTATAGCGCTACAAGGCATACGCAGCTCTGTACACCATACACAAAAGACAGTCCCTGCTCAAAGAGCTTACAATCTAAGTAAGACAGGTAAATACACAGAACAGTTAAGAGGTAAGGGAATTAAAGAGGTGGGGATAAAAGGGTACAGGGCGAATAGTGGTTAGGAGTCAAAAGCAGTGTGAAAGAGGTGGGCTTTTAGCCTGGACTTGAAAATGGCCAAAGTCGGGCTAGACGTACAGACTCTGGAAGTCGATTCCAGGCATGAGGTGCAGCGAGATAAAAGGAACAGCGTCTGGAATTAGCAGTAGAGGAGAAGGGGACAGACAGGAGACATTTATCTAGAGAGCAGAGTACACGGGGGGGGGGGGGGCGTAGGGAGAGTGAAGAGTGGAGAGGTACTGAGGAGTGGCAGAGTGAATACACTTATAGGTCAGCAAGAGAAGTTTGAATTGAATGCGGAAACGGATAGGGAGCCAGTGAAGTGACTTGAGGAGAGGGCTAATGTGAGCAGAGCGACTTTGGCGGAAAATGAGTCGTGCAGCAGAGTCCTGCCTGCAGCAAGATCCCTACCCTGCTCTCTCTCCCCACCACCCCCAGAGTGCCATAAGGTAGAACTAGATGCTATAATGCTGGGGAAGGAGAAGAGACAGAGATTCAGTGCGTACATTAGCCGAGAGAAGAAATGCGCTCCATGTCAGGCAAAGAAAGCCCACATGTACTTCCTCAAACCAACCCAGGCATGGAAAGTGTCTGTTGGTGGGGGGGGGGGGGGGGGGGGGTCTGATCTTGGGGAAGGTTTGATGTAGGGATTAGGGTTAGGACTTTGGCACCAGGGGCTTGAATGGGACAATACTTGTGCTGGAGAGATAGGAAGGGGGTGCTTGATGTACCAAGGGGATGAGGAAATTAGAAAAGGGGGGCGTGCTTAATATGCTGGTGGGATTGAAAGAAGGGAACCACCACCGCCACCACCTCCATCATCGCTTCATTTGTTTTTTGACAGGTCGGCAGCGTCCACGTTATTGGACTGCCAGTTACGTGACTACACTTAAAGTCACTTCTTCAGGTGGTGTTATGTGCAGCTGCAGTACTGACAGATGTGACAGCACACAGCACCGATCCACACCGCTGTCACAACCAGTCGTACCTCTTCTCCACATCTGACATGTCCAGTTCCTGCTACTGACATTAATGTCAATGTTAATGCTAATTGTACTTGATATACCCCCTTTTTCGAAGGCAAAACATAAATACATAAGTATTGCCATACTGGGAAAGACCAAAGGTCCATCGAGCCCAGCACCCTGTTTCCAACAGTGGCCAATCCAGGTCACAAATACCCAGCAAGATCCCAAAAACGTATAAAACATTTTATACTGCTTATCCCAGAAATAGTGGATTTTCCCAAGTCCATTTAATAATGGTCTATGGACTTTTCCTTTAGGATGTTGTCCAAACTTTTTTAAAACTCCGCTAAGCTAACCGCCTTTACCACATTCTCTTGCAACGAATTCCAAAGTTTAATTACACATTGAGTGAAGAAATATTTTCTCCGATTCGTTTTAAATTTACTACATTGTAGCTTCATTGCATGCCCCTAGTCCTAGTATTTTTGAAAAGCGTGAACACATGCTTCACATCTACCCATTCAACTCCACTCATTATTTTATAGACTTCTATCATATCTCCCCTCAGTCACTTTTTCTCCAAGCTGAAGAGCCCTAGCCGCTTTAGCCTTTCCTCATAGGGAAGTCGTCCCAAGTCCTTTATCATTTTCGTCGCCCTTCTCTGCACCTTTTCTAATTCCACTATATCTTTTTTGAGGTGCGGCAACCAGAATTGAACACAATATTCGAGGTGCGGTCGCACCATGGAGTGATACAAAGGCATTATAACATCCTTATTTTTGTTTTCCATTCCATTCCTAATAATACCTAACAAAGTGATTTACAATCAAAAATTAGGAAAGAGAAAGGAACACCAGTCTATCAGAGAGAAAAGTATATATAGAGAACATTATATAAAGATAGAGGAGAGAAAATAACATAAAAATGATAAGGCTGTAGGTGTCTTTACTCGTGAGCTAGATAATCCTTAAGATCAGGGAGAAGAATACAAATCAATAGTATTACTAGTTTGTAATCAAAACTGTAAATTGCAACGCATCATGATATACAAATGGAATAGACTATGTAAACTGGAGAATATTTCAGCAACCTTCTCCAGAACACACAAGATTAGCCATACTTGGTCAGACTAATGGTTCATCAAGCCTAGTATCCTGCCTCAGTGGCCAATCCAGGTCACAAGTACCTGGCAGTAACTCAAATAGTAGCAACATTCCATGCTACTGGTCCCAGGACAAATAGAGGCTTCCCCATGTTTATCTCAATAGCACGATGTTGTCCAAACCTTTTTTTAAACCCAGATACACTAACCACTGATAACACATTCTCCGAAAATGAGCTCTAGAGCTTAACTATTCATTGATTGGCAGATGATCAGAAGCAAATGCAGGCGCTAGAAGCTATTAGCACCATACTAGTGCCTTCGTTTGCTACCGCACCATGATCAGAGCCCCAGAGAGCGTGAAACAACATGCTTGTGGGCTCTGAACTCAACTAGCATGCAAATGCATGCTAAAAAGGGCTCTTAGCGCAAGTAGCATGCAAATGAATGCTAAACATATTCATCCCCAATGATCAGCAAGCAGCACACCTGTCCACAGAAAACCCTATGCCAGCTCAGACCTGGCATTAGGGTTTGCAGACCATTGAGAAGGAATGGTGAGCCCTGTCCAGCATGCATTTGCATGAGGCATTCCCCCCAATACAAACCCTCCTTAGAAGCAGAATCCCAACTCCCAGCTGTTGGATTATTTGTAGTAAATAATTAGCAGATTTTAGTACACACAGCTTCAGCTTTAGAAATGTTAATTTCTTTTCTTCATCTCTCTCATACACCCCAGAATAATTCACTGCTGAGTCACTTTAAAGTTGAAGTAACAAAAACATCTGTTTACTCACAGTTTGTAGTTAGATTATATTCAGACAGGCTTATATATACATAATACTATACATTTGGATTATCAGCTCTTTCCATGTGCTTAGATGGTAATGGATGCTCACACCACCATAGATCCTCTCAGCTAGGAGATCATGAGCTCCATGTGCTGTGCCTAACCCCCACAGGAAGTTGCATGGGTGTGACCTCTCTAAGCAATTTACATCAGAGGTCACAGAGTAATCACAGAGAAAAAATTGGTGACAGGCAATGCATGTAAAATACAATACATTATTCCAACAAACCCCTTCTCATGCATAACTGTCATGCAATTATTTATTCATACAAAGTCCAAGCTTTATACGCAGATTCTCAAAACGTTCTCTGGGTAACGGTTTGGTCATGATGTCAGCTGTCATCTCACTGGTGTGACAATAGTGTAGACTGATGACCCCTTCTTTCGCCAACTCTCGCACGTTGTGGTATTTCGTTGCGATGTGCTTGGTGCGTGACTGAACCTTGTCATTCTGTGACAGTCGGATGCAGCTCTGATTATCTTCCATTATCTGGATTGGTCTCTTTTCAGCTATTCCAAGATCCAGCAAAAGTTTTTCAATCCACATCAGTTCTCTGCATGCTTCTGATGCGGCCACATATTCAGCTTCTGTAGAAGACAGACTCACAATACTTTGTTTATAACTGGCCCAAGAAATTTGTACATTTCCATACATAAACACATATCCACTTGTGGATTTATAATCAGAATGATCCCCTGCCCAATCTGAATCACAGTAACATATTAGTTTTGGATTACTATTGGCTGAAATCTTTAATTTACAATCAATGGTACCTTTTAAATACCTTACCATCCTTTTAACTGCAGTCCAATCTGATTTGGTAGGTGAGCTGACCCTTCTGCTCAAAATTCCTACTGCATTTGCTATATCAGCCCTGTATGTGGTAGTTAGATATAAAAGCTTACCTATGGCTGATCTATATTGGATGTTATCTGGTAAAGGTTCTCTTACTGTTTCATCCTTCAGAAAATCAGTGATCATGGGAGTGCTTACAACTTGGGCATCTTGCATACCTAAACTTTCAATAAGCTCATTTATTTTCTGCTTCTGGCTTAGAACATAAGAACCATCATTTTGTTTCTCAATTTCTATACCAAGATAGTATGACACATTACCAAGTTCTTTTATCTCAACATTCAGGTTTAAATATTTTACAATGTCCTTGTACTCTTGCTCACTTTCGCTTGCAATGAGCAGATCATCAACAAAAGCTAAAATGTATGCATATTGTCCATTTCTGCACCTAGTGTACAAGCATTTATCTGCTTCACCTTGCTTAAATCCTAAATTTGTCAATATTTCATGCAATTTGTCATTCCAACATTTTGCACTTTGCTTTAATCCATAAAGACCTTTGTTTAATTTACACACTAGCTGTCTTTGTTTTGTATTTATGAAACCTGTTGGCTGTTCCATGTACAAGTCTTCAGTTATATCTCCATGAAGAAATGCTGTTTTCACATCAATGTGGTTGACTTGCATGCCTTTTGAGACTGCAATGCTCAGAAGTGTTCTAATTGTCGTGTGTTTCACTACAGGTGCAAACACTTCATCAAAATCTTCTCCATATTTTTGAAGATATCCCTTTGCGACTAATCTGGCTTTATACCTTTCCACTTTTCCTTGTGCATTCCTTTTTAACTTGAATACCCATTTGCATCCTATAGCTTTCTTGCCAGGAGGTAATTTTGTAAGAATCCAAGTATTATTTTTATCCAATGCATCAATTTCTTCTTGTGCAGCTTTACGCCATTCAGCAGCTTCTTCTGCTGGCATTTTCTCAATCTCATCCCATGTTAAGGGCTCTTGAGCTTCTGCTGACTTTGTTAGGTAAGACAGTCTTGGGGGTGGAACACCTTTGTTTTCCCTGGATGAGCGTCTGACAACAGGTTGGTCTGACCTTTCCGCATCCTCTAAATCTGAGAGTCCTTCTCCAATTGATTCCCCTTCTCCAACTGTACTGTCTTCTTCAATGATCCTTTCTGTGTCTGCTTCCTCTGCCTGTTCCTCGTTAGATACAGATGAGTTGCTTTCAGACATCTGCCTTGGTATGGCATTTATATACACTGGCATGTCTATTATGGTTCTAGTTTCATATTCTGGATGATAAGGCTCATCTGGGATAATCCAGCCTTTATCAACCCTTTTGTTTTCATCAAAATATGTAACATGTCTTATGCCAACAATGCCAGTTTTCAGATTCAAAATTCTATATCCTTTGTGTCCTGGAGCATAGCCAACTAAAATGCCCCTTTCTGTTGTGGAATCCAGCTTATGCCTTTTTTGCTTTGGTACATGAGCATATGCTGTACTTCCAAATGTTCTTATGTGTGACAGGTTTGGCTTCCTACCATGCCATGTCTCATGTGGTGTGCGCTCAGCGCCTTTAGTTGGCATTCTGTTTTGTAGGTACACTGCTGTGAGAATGGCTTCCCCCCATAGTCTTTTAGGGAGATTGCTATCTGACAGCATACATCTGGTCATTTCCACAAGTGACCTAAATTTTCTCTCTGCAACAGAATTTTGCTCTGGTGTATAAGCTACTGTTGTGATATGCTGAATGCCTTCTTGTTCTAGAAATGTGCGCATGCTTTGTGAAGTGAACTCACCACCATTTTCGGTCTGAAGAACCTTTGGTTTTCTTTCAAATTTATTGCTCACCATGGCTACGTATTTCTTCAGCATGTCTGTGACTTGACTTTTTTCTTTCAGCAAATAGGCCACACAGTATCTAGAGAAATCATCCAAGAATATTAGCACAAATCTGTTATTTCCCAATGATGGGATATTAAACGGTCCACATAAGTCACTGTGTATTAAGTCCAGTACTTTATTACTCCTATTTCCTGTGTATGCAGGAAATGAGGGTTTCACACCCTTTTGAGTAACACAGTCTATGCATTTCTCCATTTTACCAGTATCTGCACGTATCTGAATGCCGGTGGCTAGTTGCTTACTGTAAAGATCCTGGATCACCTTAAAATCACGATGTCCCAGGCGGCGGTGCCAGATTTCCAGACTACATTTACCATCATTCTTCCTTACTTGCGCCATATGTGAGGCTTCACCTGAAATGCTCAGTTTATAAATATCATTATGCATAAAAGCTTCAGCATACACTTCATCATTTTTAGAGATTGTGCACTTATTGTTTTCAAAATGAATCGCAAATCCCTTCTTATCTAATGTAGATACACTAAGCATATTGCAAACTGCTTGGGGAATATACAAGACATCACTTACAGGAATTTCTTTAACTTCATTAGACACTTTGCATTTTAAGAATCCAATGCCTTTTGCTTGGATCTTAGCAGTCCCTGCGTTTGCAGTATTAAGAATACCTTCTTCTGGACTCATTTCCTGAAAGAAATCCTTAGAATTGGTTAAATGGCATGTGCTCCCCGAATCCAAAATCCAAGTACTTTCATTTGAATTATTATTTACCATAGTCAAAGATTTTTCTGCCATTAGAAAGCTCTTATGTTTATTATTGTCCTTCATACATATCCTGGTTGGAGAATTCTTTTGTTCCATTGGCTTAGGTGAGCTAGAGGGAGTGTTTTGTGTTTCCTTACACCATTTAGATACATGTCCCTCCTTTCCACATGAGTAGCAAATCAGCTTGCCCTTGGGTGGAGTTTTCCCATAGCTCCGCCTTCCTCTGTTCTTTGCCAAGAAATTTGTTTCATTTCTCTCTGACTGACTTTGAGAACACTTCTCCTCAGAATCATTAATTATGCATTCCTGCCTCAGTTTTGATGCTGCCTGTTCAAAAGATTGCCCTTCAATGGCTTCATTTACAGACCTAAAAACATCAAACTTCTTTGATAGTGAGGTAAAAAGAAATGCTCTTTTCAATGCATCACACATGGGAATTCCAGAAAGTTCTAACTTTTGAAATGAAGACATAAGATGCATAATGTGATCATTACACTTACTTTTATCCCTTAATTTGGTTTCATTCAACTTTGCCAACCAAATTGGTTGCTGTTTTGCATATGTAGTTGCATACATAGTTCTCAGTTTATATAAAATGTCCTTTGGTGTATCTTTTCCCTCCACTAATATGGCTTGTTTCTCTGAAAGAGCTTCCAAAAACATGCACTTCACATAATAGTTTGCATTGTCCCATTCAGCCATATATTCAGCTGTTCTGTTTTGGTCTAAGCATATATTTAATTTCTTTGCTTGAAGGAGACATATGAATCTTAGTTCCCACTGCTGATAATTAAATTCAGTTAATTTAGGCACCTTGAGAGAGTGGAAAAATGGTGAATTTCCTCCCTCAGCCATTTTCTTAGCCTTGCCTTCTGTGTGGGGGGAGAGAGAGACAGACTGAATCTTTCTTTTAAAACTTAAGAGAAAAATGTGGCTTTTTTACTGCCTGGTAATATTTCTCTTCTTTTTCAATTCCTGGCCTGGGCCCATAACCCTTTTGTTGGATTATTTGTAGTAAATAATTAGCAGATTTTAGTACACACAGCTTCAGCTTTAGAAATGTTAATTTCTTTTCTTCATCTCTCTCATACACCCCAGAATAATTCACTGCTGAGTCACTTTAAAGTTGAAGTAACAAAAACATCTGTTTACTCACAGTTTGTAGTTAGATTATATTCAGACAGGCTTATATATACATAATACTATACATTTGGATTATCAGCTCTTTCCATGTGCTTAGATGGTAATGGATGCTCACACCACCATAGATCCTCTCAGCTAGGAGATCATGAGCTCCATGTGCTGTGCCTAACCCCCACAGGAAGTTGCATGGGTGTGACCTCTCTAAGCAATTTACATCAGAGGTCACAGAGTAATCACAGAGAAAAAATTGGTGACAGGCAATGCATGTAAAATACAATACATTATTCCAACACCAGCCAGCGACACTGAAGTCTCGGCAGCCATTTTGAAAACCTGGCGGCACTGCCCGCAGTACAGAAGGGCAAAGCGGAGATGGAGGAGCGGGAGGAGGCAGTAAAGGGTGGAATTATTTCCTGCCCTTGTAGCCGCAGAGGCCACTACAACACCAGGGCAGCCTTCAAGCATCAGGTAGGTCTTCTTCAAAGGGTTGTAGCGTGTGGGAGAGGGGGGTTGTAGTATGCGGGAGGAGAATGGCAGCATTACTGTGGCAGCAGGGGCGGAGGTGCAGGTTTTGGCATAGTATAAATCATCTAATGACTAATAGTCCACTCAAGCCTGAATAATAACTGAAAATCTAAACACAGCCTCACACTAGCTATGCATATGAGATATTTAACACTCACACTGTTATCAACCTATCACACATCCAACATACAATGATGGAGAAAAATGCCTCAGTATCGCCACCCAGCCAGCCCGGCACTGCGGACTATAAGGCGTGGGCCTGGCGCACCATCATTTGGCTTGAAAAAAACTCCATACTTCCTGCTACCGCTAAGGTTGAAATCCTTCTTAGTGTAAATAGATGAGGAGTGTCTAACTCCCCTCAACTCCTCCGGTAACAGTCGTGTGTGTATATGTAAACAACACTGAAATTCTTTAGATCTATTATTTGCTGATTTGATGTCTCACTGATACAATCACTATCATATATATATAATAACCTTCTTCTCAGCCCCGGTGTTCCCGCCAGAAACCACTTAGCTCTTAGTCCAAATGTGATGCTAGACGGGGTGGTGGGGGAGGCCAACCGATAGTTTGCAGGGGAGTGCCAGAGACCCTAGCACCTGCCCTGTATTCTAAGCAAAAGCCCGCACAGATCCTGGCTTTGAATATGTGGGAATAACTCTGTTAGCAATGAATAAAATGCTCACTGTCGCCAGCTGAATATCGGGCCCAACATTTTCTTTTTTTGCCTGCACATCCTCTTTCAACACGCATGATAAAGCATCATTTGCTCCCAACTTTCCTTCATTTATAGAAGTCTACATGTGGGAAAGAGGAACCCGAATTATGGCTACGTCATGCAAGGTTCCACGTTAGGAGTCACAGACCAAGAAAGGGATCTAGGTGTCGTCGTTGAGGATACGTTGAAACCTTCTGCTCAGTGTGCTGCTGCGGCTAAGAAAGCAAATCGAATGTTAGGTATTATTAGGAAAGGAATGGAAAACAAAAATGAGGATGTTATAATGCCTTTGTATCGCTCCAAGGTGCGACCGCACCTTGAATATTGTGTTCAATTCTGGTCGCCGCATCTCAAAAAAGATATAGTGGAATTAGAAAAGGTGCAGAGAAGGGCGACAAAAATGATAAAGGGGATGGGACGACTTCCCTATGAGGAAAGGCTAAACGAATCGGAGAAACGTTTTCTTCACTCAACGTGTAATTAAACTCTGGAATTCATTGCCAGAGAATGTGGTAAAGGTGGCTAGCTTAGCGGAGTTTAAAAAAGGTTTGGACAGCTTCCTAAAGGAAAAGTCCATAGACTGTTATTAAATGGACTTGGGGAAAATCCACTATTTCTGGGATAAGCAGTATAAAATGTTTTGTACATTTTTTGGGATCTTACCAGGTATTTGTGACCTGGATTGGCCACTGAAACAGGATGCTGGGCTCGATGGACCTTTGGTCTTTCCCAGTATGGCAATACTTATGTACTTATGTACATGCCAACTTTAGCTCATATATGCTAGTGGCTCTTCAGATTGCTTTAGCATGAATCGGAGAAAATTTTTCTTCACCCAACGTGTAATTAAACTCTGGAATTCGTTGCCGGAGAAAGTGGTGAAGGCGGTTAGCTTAGCAGAGTTTAAAAAGGGGTTGGACGGATTCCTAAAGGACAAGTCCATAAACCGCTACTAAACGGACTTGGAAAAATCCAAATTTCCAGGAATAACATGTATAGAATGTTTGTACGTTTGGGAAGCTCGCCAGGTGCCCTTGGCCTGGATTGGCCGCTGTCGTGGACAGGACGCTAGGCTCGATGGACCCTTGATCTTTTCCCAGTGTGGCATTACTTATGTACTTATGTCCTCTACTTGGCTCACTTTTATTACATAGAGCAGTGATTTAACCTATTGTGATGTCATAGTGGCTCATTCCACCAATAAGAGCCAACCTCATTAGTGATGTCACAATGGCTTGATTGTATAGAATGTTTGTACGTTTGGGAAGCTCGCCAGGTGCCCTTGGCCTGGATTGGCCGCTGTCGTGGACAAGATGCTGGGCTCAATGGACCCTTGGTCTTTTCCCAGTATGGCATTATTTAGGTACTAATTCTAACATGCTATTTATGCTGCAGGATAAGCTGTAGTGTCGAGGCTCCTTAGTCTCAACTAGGTGATTGATAATTCTTTTTTTCCTACTGTATAATAAAAGCTATGGTCTCTAGCTTAAAATCAATTAATAATCCTCATCAGTAGAGCTCGTTATTGGGAAATAATTCACTTCTTTGCACAACGTTTCTGGCTCTGCACTAGTGGTTTATATTTGGGGTACACAAAGAAAGGCTCAATAGCCTCCCCTCCTCCTCCTAGGAAGCTGCTAAAGGGCTATCAATAATCATACTTGTGTCTCATAGCAATGTTAATCATAGTCTCACCTGATTTAGTCTCTCGCATGTTCTTGGTTGGTTTTGGTTATAGGTTTCATTGTGCCTTCTAGCAGTATGAAGAATGGCAATGGAGCAGGGATGGAAAGTTAAATAGATCAAGCACTTCTGTCCTAAGTTAACTGGGTGAGTCCTGCTGCTAAATATTGGTGGTGTCCAGATGACTCCTGGCAGGGCTGTAGCAAGCTAAAAATGCACCCTGTGTGATTCGTTCACTGCATTATCCCCCGCCCCCCCCCCCCAAGGAAGAATCCTCCCATGCTCACAGACACACACCTCGTACCTCTCCATTGGTCCCCTTCCAGGCCTACCAGATGAAGGGCCTGGTGGTCTTGGGTAGGGTTGGCAGCAGCAGTCCTCACTTCCAGTGTCAGTTTTGGATTCATATTGGCAGCCGCGACCTTAGCATGAGACTGCCGCTAAAGGTCATGGCTGCCATTTTGAATCCAAAACCTGCAGGAGCAGCAGCAAGTGGAATCGTTGCTACCTGCCCTGCTAGGGCATCGGTCAGGTAGAGCTGAGAGGGCCTACAGGAATGTAGGTTGGTGTTATTTGGTGGGGGGGGGGGAGCATAGGGAGAGCAATTTTAGATGCTCATGAGGGTCAGTTCAGTTCCTTCAGCATAGCTGAATTCCCTTTTCCACAGTTCATTCTAAACACCCACTCCCCAACAATGAGTTCTCCAGAGCTCAGATCCCCCTTTAACTTTAATCCTCAAAACAGTCAGTAGAAAGAAAAAAAATCCAACTTGCTCTCTTGCTCTGTGAGACAGCAAGGATGAAGGCCTCTCACACAGCAATTAACTCAATGCCTTCTGCTCCCTTGGCCTTCCTAAACAATCAACAAAAGAAAATGAGCTCTAATGAAATCAACAAAGCTGACATTTAGTAGTTTATATTTTCATAGTCCGTTTCCTCCTCAGGGTTTTGGTTTGCAGTTACCTCTGGACAAACCACCATGTCTTCCTACTCTGTGCCATGTTGGTTGCACTGAGATCAAGGCAGGTGCCCACAGACCTATTTTATAATAACGTGTGTAATTGGCAATTATCCAGACGCACACATAGCCAACAATCAAGGGTGCATAATCTAGCCATAAGGATTTACAGCATTAGTACTAAAATTGTCTGCCACTGGAATGAGGGCACACATGTTAGTGCTCTGAGTGGTCATTTGTTTCTTCTTTCATGTACTGCATGATATATCAGTCTCAAAATCGGATGATGGGCATTTGTTGTGAACTACTTACATCAGAGAGGGAACAGAGGTTTGCTTCTCTCAATGCACAGATATATGTGACTCTGGTCAGGGGGAATCTGGATAAAGAGTGGTGTATGAGGTCTGTGCAGCCAATGGAAAGGAAAGGTCTTTAGTATGGTTGGATTGCCTCATCTCTCTCTTTCCATTTATAATGTTTTGGGATGTGGGCTGGGTGTCTATGTGGGTCAGGGCAGAGGAGGTGGGGAACCACTTGTATTAATTTATTTGGATTTTGCTCACACCTTTTTCGGTAGTAGCTCAAGGTGAGTTACATTCAGGTACACTGGATATTTCTCTGTCCCAGGAGGGTTCACAATCTAAGCTTGTACTGTTATGGTATAAGCCAATTGTCAGAATTATTTTATCAATATAAACAGACAGCTTTTAAAAGATGTACCTTCTTTCCCCTTTTCCTTGGGAATTTCTGGTAGTAGGACTAGTTAATTACAAAGACATTTAAGAGACCAAAAGGGTACTGTGCTTCAAAGAGAAATAAAACTCTCTCTGCCCTCCCACCTAAAAAGACTGAACAAAAGCTTGACTAAGGTGGGTACCTGGACGCTCATCAGGACATCTCTGAAAACCAAAGACCCAAGAGACAGAAAGTCTGGAGAAGCCATTGAAGACAAAGAACTCAGAGGAAAAGCATAAACAGGACATTTGCTTGTCAAAGGTATACCTGCCCCTCCCATCAGCTTTCAGACATGTACAGAAAGGAAGGACTTTTAATGTGTATCTGCTCCAGAGACTGAGCAGGAAGCCTTTTCACATCAAAAGACCATTTGTCAGCAAGATCCAGACAGCAAGTCTTGTGATCTCATAAGACATGAGACCAAGATACCACAATGCTTTGCAAATGCCCAAGGGTCGTGTGGAAACCAGGAAACCAGGACAAAGATCCACATGGCATATCCTCCTGCAGCTTGCAAGATATAAAAGCAAAAGCTGTTTCCCCAAGATTCAGATTCTCTTCAACTGCAAGCAACTCAGGAATCCACTCACTGCAGAAGCCCTCCTGTCCTGAACATGTGCTTACCTAATGCTGTTCATACTGTGTAACAAGGACTTGTAAGTAACATAACTTTTGATCTAGACCTGCTACCTTGCCTTACTTAAGCACAGATTATCTGTAAAGATCTTTTGAAACCTACCTCTCGTGTGCAATTTATATTAAATCAACCTTTTTGAAGCTAAAAATACGGTCTCTTTGTGTTCTGAGTATATGGTATCTTTTATATATACTTAATTTATTTAATTTATTGCAATTATCACCTTTGGTGATTGGTGGAGAAATTAATATCCTAAAACTTATAAATACGGCACCTGCTCTTAAATTATAAACAGTAGCGAGTGCTCTAGAGCTCTTTCCCCCAAGATAAATCATTTCTTGTAACAGTACCTGAGGCAATGGAGGGTTAAATGACTTGCCCAAGATCACAAGGAGCAGCAGTGGGATTTGAACCAACCACCTCTGGATTGCAAGACTGGTGCTCTAACCACTAGGCCACTCCTCCACTCCAATAACATCACAATTCTGATAACATCAACATTTATTTATTGTGTAATTTCCTCAATTAAAAAGCAACAATTTTTGGGAAGGGGATGGTTCACACAGGGAGGAAAAAAAGGAGGCCACCCTAGGGAAAGGAAGGCAGATATCAGGAGGTGGCTGGGCTAAGGATGATGCCAGTGTGCTGTATGGCAGATGCCAGGTCCCCATGGGTATACAGCATGTGCCATATAGCTTGCTCCATCCTCTCAACTTGCTCCTCTATGATTCTTAGCCTCAAGTAAAGAGCCATTTGTTGCCATGCTGGAGGGGTGAAGGGAGCTGTAAGGCATGGTTGGAAGGGCCCAGTGGCCTCTGCCTCCTCCTCTTCTTCTCCTTCCACCTCTGCTCCTTTTACTTCCACTACCAGTGATGCTGGGGCCAGGCCTGTGCCCTCTTCTCCAGAGAGTCCAGCAGCTTGATTGTCAGCTGTGGAAATGAACCAGAATAGCAGCTATTAGACCCATGAAACTAATAGGAAATGCAATTACCATTTTAGGGGGGGGGGCTCCAAAACTGGCCGCAGCCTAGTAGGAGGATGTGTACATTTTTGGGGTAGAAACATGAAAATGTGTGTGTTATGAGCACTCACTGGAAAGAAATCTTCATAACACCCAGGATGCTTTTACAGGGATGTTCCTCCAAAGGCCTAGTGGTAGGACCATGAGACTACTACTAGGGGTCATCAGTGCCATTTTGGTACCCAGAGCCAGATGGGGCAGGAGTAGAGGGGATTGTTCCCACTTTGTTCCACTATACCAACAGGGATGACTGCAGGGGTGGGTCCCGGGGATGGCTAAAAAGTCTGAGGATAGGAAAGGGTGGGTTTGAGTGCAAGGGGGAGAGGCTTCGCAACAGGGAAGGGAATTAGGGTGTGCAGAGGGGAGGGTTGGGGTATGTAAGATCAGGGGATGGTCTGATCAGGGGCAGGGTCAATGGTCATAAGAATATCACAACATAAGAGCAGCCATACTGGGTCAGACTAATGGTCCATCTAGCCCAGTATCCTGTTTTCCAAACAGTGGTCAAGCCAAGTCACAAGTACCTGGCAGAAACCCAAATTATGGCAACACTCCATACTACAAATCCTAGGGCAAGCAGTTGCTTTCAATGCCTGTCTCAATAGCAGACTATGGACTTTTCTACCAGGAATTTGTCCAAACCTTTTTTAAACCCAGATACTGTTGGATTATTTGTAGTAAATAATTAGCAGATTTTAGTACACACAGCTTCAGCTTTAGAAATGTTAATTTCTTTCTTCATCTCTCTCTCATTCACCCCTGAATAATTCACTGCTGAGTCACTTTAAAGTTGAAGTAACAAACATCTGTTTACTCACAGTTTGCAGTTAGATTATAATCAGACAGGCTTATATATACATATTACTATACATTTGTATTATCAGCTCCTTCCATGTGCTTAGATGGTAATGGATGCTCACACCACCATAGATCCTCTCAGGTTAGGAGAGATCATGAGCTCCATGTGCTCCATGTGCTGCATCTGCAGTGTCTGACCCCCACAGGAAGTTGCATAGCTATGTGACCTCTCTAAGTAATTCACATCAGAGGTCACAGAGTAATCACAGAGAAATAATAGGTGACAGGCAATGCATGTAAAATACAATTACATTCCAACAAACCCCTTCTCATGCATAACTGTCATGCAATTATTTATTCATACAAAGTCCAAGCTTTATACGCAGATTCACAAAATGTTCTCTGGGTAACGGTTTGGTCATGATGTCAGCTGTCATCTCACTGGTGTGACAATAGTGTAGACTTATGACCCCTTCTTTCGCCAACTCTCGCACGTTGTGGTATTTCGTTGCGATGTGCTTGGTGCGTGACTGAACCTTGTCATTCTGTGACAGTCGGATGCAGCTCTGATTATCTTCCATTATCTGGATTGGTCCTCTTTTCAGCTATTCCGAAATCCAGCAAAAGTTTTTCAATCCACATCAGTTCTCTGCACGCTTCCGATACGGCCACGTATTCAGCTTCTGTAGAAGACAGACTCACAATACTTTGTTTATGACTGGCCCATGAAATTTGTACATTTCCATACATAAACACATATCCACTTGTGGATTTATAATCAGAATGATCCCCTGCCCAAGCTGAATCACAGTAACATATTAGTTTTGGATTACTATTGGCTGAAATCTTTAATTTACAATCAATGGTACCCTTTAAATACCTTACCATCCTTTTAACTGCAGTCCAATCTGATTTGGTAGGTGAGCTGACCCTTCTGCTCAAAATTCCTACTGCATTTGCTATATCAGCCCTGTATGTGGTAGCTAGATATAAAAGCTTACCTATGGCTGATCTATATTGGATGTTATCTGGTAAAGGTTCTCTTACTGTTTCATCCTTCAGAAATCAGTGATCATGGGAGTGCTTACAACTTGGGCATCTTGCATACCTAAACTTTCAATAAGCTCATTTATTTTCTGCTTCTGGCTTAGAAGATAAGAACCATCATTTTGTTTCTCAATTTCTATACCAAGATAGTATGACACATTACCAAGTTCTTTTATCTCAACATTGAGGTTTAAACATTTTACAATGTCCTTGTACTCTTGCTCACTTTTGCTTGCAATGAGCAGATCATCAACAAAAGCTAAAATGTATGCATATTGTCCATTTGTGCACCTAGTGTACAAGCATTTATCTGCTTCACCTTGCTTAAATCCTAAATTTGTCAATATTTCATGCAATTTATCATTCCAACATTTTGCACTTTGCTTTAATCCATAAAGACCTTTGTTTAATTTACACACTAGCTGTCTTTGTTTTGTATTTATGAAACCTGTTGGTTGTTCCATGTACAAGTCTTCAGTTATATCTCCGTGAAGAAACGCTGTTTTCACATCAATGTGGTTGACTTGCATGCCTTTTGAGACTGCAATGCTCAGAAGTGTTCTAATTGTCGTGTGTTTCACTACAGGTGCAAACACTTCATCAAAATCTTCTCCATATTTTGAAGATATCCCTTTGCCACTAATCTGGCTTTATACCTTTCCACTTTTCCTTGTGCATTCCTTTTTAACTTGAATACCCATTTGCATCCTATAGCTTTCTTGCCAGGAGGTAATTTTGTAAGAATCCAAGTATTATTTTTATCCAATGCATCAATTTCTTCTTGTGCAGCTTTATGCCATTCAGCAGCTTCTTCTGCTGGCATTTTCTCAATCTCATCCCATGTTAAGGGCTCTTGAGCTTCTGCTGACTTTGTTAAGTAAGACAGTCTTGGGGGTGGAACACCTTTGTTTTCCCTGGATGAGCGTCTGACAACAGGTTGGTCTGACCTTTCCGCATCCTCTAAATCTGAGAGTCCTTCTCCAATTGATTCCCCTTCTCCAACTGTACTGTCTTCTTCAATGATCCTTTCTGTGTCTGTTTCCTCTGCCTGTTCCTCGTTAGATACAGGTGAGTTGCTTTCAGACATCTGCCTTGGTATGGCATTTATATACACTGGCATGTCTATTATGGTTCTAGTTTCATATTCTGGATGATAAGGCTCATCTGGGATAATCCAGCCTTTATCAACCCTTTTGTTTTCATCAAAACATGTAACATGTCTTATGCCAACAATGCCAGTTTTCAGATTCAAAATTCTATATCCTTTGTGTCCTGGAGCATAGCCAACTAAAATGCCCCTTTCTGTTGTGGAATCCAGCTTATGCCTTGGTACATGAGCATATGCTGTACTTCCAAATGTTCTTATGTGTGACAGGTTTGGCTTCCTACCATGCCATGTCTCATGTGGTGTGCGCTCAGCGCCTTTAGTTGGCATTCTGTTTTGTAGGTACACTGCTGTGAGAATGGCTTCCCCCCATAGTCTTTTAGGGAGATTGCTATCTGACAGCATACATCTGGTCATTTCCACAAGTGACCTAAATTTTCTCTCTGCAACAGAATTTTGCTCTGGTGTGTAAGCTACTGTTGTGATATGCTGAATGCCTTCTTGTTCTAGAAATGTGTGCATGCTTCGTGAAGTGAACTCACCACCATTGTCGGTCTGAAGAACCTTTGGTTTTCTTTCAAATTTATTGCTCACCATGGCTACGTATTTCTTCAGCATGTCTGTGACTTGACTTTTCTCTTTCAGCAAATAGGCCACACAATATCTAGAGAAATCATCCAAGAATATTAGCACAAATCTGTTATTTCCCAATGATGGGATATTAAACGGTCCACATAAGTCACTGTGTATTAAGTCCAGCACTTTATTACTCCTATTTCCTGTGTATGCAGGAAATGAGGGTCTTACACCTTTTTGAGTAACACAGTCTATGCATTTCTCCATTTTACCAGCATCTGCACTTATCTGAATGCCGGTGGCCAGTTGCTTACTGTAAAGATCCTGGATCACCTTAGAATCACGATGTCCCAGGCGGCGGTGCCAGATTTCCAGACTACATTTACCATCATTCTTCCCCACTTGCGCCAGATGTGAGGCTTCACCTGAAATGCTCAGTTTATAAACATCATTATGCATAAAAGCTTCAGCATACACTTCATCATTTTTAGAGATTGTGCACTTACTGTTTTCAAAATGAATCACAAATCCCTTCTTATCTAATGTAGATACACTAAGCATATTGCAAACTGCTTGGGGAATATACAAGACATCACTTACAGGAATTTCTTTAACTTCATTAGACACTTTGCATTTTAAGAATCCAATACCTTTTGCTTGGATCTTAGCAGTCCCTGCGTTTGCAGTTTTAAGAATACCTTCTTCTGGACACATTTCCTGAAAGAAATCCTTAGAATTGGTTAAATGGCATGTGCTCCCCGAATCCAAAATCCAAGTACTTTCATTTGAATTATTATTTACCATAGTCAAAGATTTTTCTGCCATTAGAAAACCCTTGTGTTTATCTTTGTCCTTCATACATTTCCTGGTTTGAAAATTCTTTAGTTCCATTGGCTTAGGTGAGCTAGAGGGAGTGTTTTGTGTTTCCTTACACCATTTAGATACATGTCCCTCCTTTCCACATGAGTAGCAAATCAGCTTGCCCTTGGGTGGAGTTTTCCCATAGCTCCGCCTTCCTCTGTTCTTTGCCAAGAAATTTGTTTCATTTCTCTCTGACTTGCTTTGAGAACACATCTCCTCAGAATCATTTATTATGCATTCCTGCCTTAGTTTTGATGTTGTCTGTTCAAAAGATTGCCCTTCAATGGCCTCATTTACAGACCTAAAAACATCAAACTTCTTTGATAGTGAGGTAAAAAGAAATGCTCTTTTCAATGCATCACACATGGGAATTCCAGAAAGTTCTAGCTTTTGAAATGAAGACATAAGATGCATAATGTGATCATTACATTTACTTTTATCCCTTAATTTGGTTTCATTCAACTCTGCCAACCAAATTGGTTGCTGCTTTGCATATGTAGTTGCATACATAGTTCTCAGTTTATATAAAATGTCCTTTGGTGTATCTTTTCCCTCCACTAATATGGCTTGTTTCTCTGAGAGAGCTTCCAAAAGCATGCACTTCACATAATAGTTTGCATTGTCCCATTCAGCCATATTTTCAGCTGTTCTGTCTTGATCTAAGCATATATATAATCCTTTTGCTCGAAGGAGACATATGAATCTTAGTTCCCACTGCTGATAATTAAACTCAGTTAATTTAGGCACCTTGAGAGAATAGAACAATGGTGAATTTCTTCCCTCAGCCATTTTCTTAGCCTTCTGTCTGCTGTGTGGGGGGAGAGAGAGACAGACTGAATCTTTCCTTTAAAACTTAAGAGAAAAATGTGGCCTTTTTTTCTGCCTGGTAATATTTCTCTTCTTTTTCAATTCCTGGACCCTGGGCCCATAACCCTTTTGTTGGATTATTTGTAGTAAATAATTAGCAGATTTTAGTACACACAGCTTCAGCTTTAGAAATGTTAATTTCTTTCTTCATCTCTCTCTCATTCACCCCTGAATAATTCACTGCTGAGTCACTTTAAAGTTGAAGTAACAAAACATCTGTTTACTCACAGTTTGCAGTTAGATTATAATCAGACAGGCTTATATATACATATTACTATACATTTGTATTATCAGCTCCTTCCATGTGCTTAGATGGTAATGGATGCTCACACCACCATAGATCCTCTCAGGTTAGGAGAGATCATGAGCTCCATGTGCTCCATGTGCTGCATCTGCAGTGTCTGACCCCCACAGGAAGTTGCATAGCTATGTGACCTCTCTAAGTAATTCACATCAGAGGTCACAGAGTAATCACAGAGAAATAATAGGTGACAGGCAATGCATGTAAAATACAATTACATTCCAACAGATACGCTAACTGCTGTTACCACATCCTTCGGCAAAGAGTTCCAGAGCTTAACTATTCATTGAGTGAAAACATATTTCCTCCTATTTGTTTTAAAAGTATTTCCATGTAACTTACTCAAATGTCTCCTAGTCTTTGTACTTTTGGAACGAGTAAAAAATCAATTTACTTTTACTCGTTCTACATCACTCAGAATTTTGTAGACCTCAATCAAATCTCTCCTCATCCATCTCTTTCCAAGCTGAAGAGCCCTAATCTCTTTAGCCTTTCCTCATATGAGAGGAGTTCCATCCCCTTTATCATTTTGGTCACTCTTCTTTGAACCTTTTCTAATTCCGCTATATCTTTTTTGAGATATGGTGACCAGAACTGAACACAATACTCAAGGTGCGGATGCACCATGGAGCGATACAAAGGCATTATAGTGTTTTCGGCCTTATTCACCGTCCCTTTCCTAACAATTCCTAGCATCCTATTTGCTTTTTTGGCCACCACCGCACACTGAGCAGAAGATTTCAGAGTATTATCTACAACGACACCCAGATCTTTTTCTTGAGTGCTGACCCTAAGGTGGATCCTAGCATTAGGTAACTATGATTCAGATTATTCTTTCCAATGTGCATCACCTTACATTTGTCCACATTAAATTTCATCTTCCATTTGGATGCCCAATCTTCCAATTTCCCAAGGTCTTCGTGCAATATTTCACAGTCCTCACATGTTTTAACAACCTTGAATAGTTTTGTATCATCTCTCAAATTTGATCACCTAACTCGTTGTTCCGATTTCCATATCATTTATAAATATGTTAAATAGCACCGGTCCCAGTACAGATCCCTGAGGCAGTCCACCGTTCACCCTCCTCCATTGAGAGAAATGACCATTTAACCTTACCCTCTGTTTTCTGTCCAATAACCGATTCCTAATCCACACCAGAACCTCGCCTCCTATACCATGACTCTTTAATTTTCTCAGGAGTCTCTGAGAAAATTATCATGGGATAGGAGGCAAGGTTCTGATGTGTTCCTGTTTGTTGGTGCCATTCCCGTGCTAATGAACTGTTGGTAACGTGGCACTTACTGACACCTTGGTAAGGGCAGCTGTACTATCAGTAGTCATGACAGCTAGTGCATGGTACCATCTCCATGTATTAGCTGTCACAGCCATGGTGCTTCCCTCCCCCCCCTCCCCCAATGTTGATCTCGGGGTTCATAGAAATGCACTCTCCTTCTGAAATAGGGAATATAAATTTGTGTTCATCCTGCCTCGCAAAACATACTCACGCATGCATTAACGATATAGATGGCCTTCTAAAATCATGCTATGAACATTTATCATAGAGAGACATTTTTGTGCCAGGATTTTTAAACTTCTAAGTCACCAATAGGGTTTCTAAAGTAACTAGCTGTTATGCCCGTTAAAACGGGCGAGATTTCTAGCTACCCTCCTTGCCCGAGGTCACCGCTACCGTTCCCCCCACACCCCGGAGTCGCCGGCCCGGGCCCTCTCTTCGTGATTCAACTTACAGCACCGAAACCACAGCAGGCAGATCAGCTGAGCTGCCATTGGCCTTCCTTCTCTGCCTGTGTCCCGCCCTCGTGTGACATAACGTCGGCGAGAGCGGGACAGAGGCAGAGAAGGAAGGCCGACGGCAGCTCAGCTGAATTGCGAAGAGAGGGCCCGGGCCGGGTGGAGGGGGGGCAGCGGCGGTGACTCCGGTTGGGGGTGGGAACGGTAGCGACCTCAGCGGTTCCCTCCCTCCCTCCCCTTCGCGCAGTTTCCCTCTCTGTCCCGCCCCCATCATCACGTATTGACGCGGGGGTGGGACAGAGAGGGAAAGTCTCTACTGCGCATTTGCGGGTGAGTACGGTCACTCGCAATTTATATGTTTGATGGCGATTATGCCCCCAGGAATGCCTATACATGGTATGCAAATAAGTAGGCATGATCTCGAAGGCACTCATATGCATATAAATGATCACATAATTTTATATAAGGCCTTTTCTGCTCACAAAACTAGCTTTACATTCAGACAAGCCTTATAAAATTATCCCAGTATGTCTATTTTGATATCTTTGAACTGATACGAAAAAAGAAATGTACTGTGCTTATGTGCAAGAATTAATGACAAATGAGAAGAGTACACTGTTTTGTAAATAGTACTAGGCTGGTATCAAAGTTCATATAGAATAATATTATTTACATAATCGTTATGCTGGACCAAGAAATGTTATTGCAGCCCACAAGGAATCCAATTTCTCCAGCACCAGTTCAGCTACCGGAACTCTGTCCCAGGAAAATGCATTCGTATTCCTTTTCTTCTAAAGAATCTATAATAATCAGTTATGCTTTGCATTTCATCTCTCCTTGATAGACTTGTGCATTTATCTTTTTGTTTATTTGTCAGAGTCTTCTCTTGGCCATTTTATTAAATCAGCTGAGAAGGTTATTGAAGGGCATACAAACATGAAAATATTGAAGGACGTGCAAACACGAAGTCCTGCTGTACGTGCCCCGTGCCTCTTGTTTCAATTCCTCTGTAGCAGGAGATGCAGGAGTATATACCTAAGGCATATGACTGCCAGCATTCATTAGGACCAGTGTTTAATCTGGACCGACAGCATCAGTGAGAAAATCAGAGCTGGGAGCTGGCACCAGCTCAATAAATAATCCTGCTGGGAAACACAGGGAAGAGTATTTTGAATGATTTTAGCTGGCACGTCGCTATGAGGTTGCAGAATGGCGTGGCAATGCACCCACCGACTAATTCCACTGTGCAATGTTTGTCTGACAGATTTTCGCTCCATAGAAACATTTAGGCCTCTATTTACATGCAAATGGATGCTATTCATGTGTGAACCATATTAGATATGGACTCTGCCAGATGGAATACTTTTTGGGATGGGGCCGTTCTGTTTGCTGCAAGCTATATGTGGTCATACATAGCTGATTGTTAAACTGGAACTGCAGTTTTCCAAAGTTTAGAGGTTATTTGCATGTCTGTGCAGGGCAAAGGGAAGTGTCATGGATCGGTGCTATTTGCCATTTTAGAGAAAGCAGGGCAGAGGGAGCTGTGGATGTTTCCTGTCTCTCTCCCCTAGCCCTCAGCAGTAATAGCAGATGACATAGGCAGCGGAGTTAGGGAAAAGTAGCATAGTCAGGACTGATTTTTGGTGGGCATGAAGTTAATGGTGGCGATTTTATTAAGTCACTTTTACATATGTGAATAAAATAGCTCATAGAAAAGAAAAGAACCATGCGTAAAAGTATGTGTGATGGCATGGCCACTATGTGCTTTTACTGTAGGCATTGCTGGGGTGCAGTCTGGTGCAGGCTGACCAGAGTTCGTAAGTACTCTGCATTGATTATAAAACTTATTAACTTACATTTGTACTTGCAAAATTTGTGCGTGAATATTTACACCTGCTCTAGAGTGGGTAAAAATATCTACACTGGCAATATAGGCATTTTATAAAGACCTATATTTATGCAAATTAGATCATGC
Organism: Microcaecilia unicolor; assembly: GCF_901765095.1. NCBI lineage: Eukaryota > Metazoa > Chordata > Amphibia > Gymnophiona > Siphonopidae > Microcaecilia > Microcaecilia unicolor. The sequence goes on along the minus strand of NC_044035.1, from coordinate 335,562,041 downwards.
CTTTTTCCAAGGCAAGTTACATTCAGGTACATATTTTTTTTTTGTTACATTTGTAACCTGTGCGTGCTTTCCAACTCATGGCAGGCTCCATGTGGCTTACATGGGGCAATGGAGGGTTAAGTGACTTGCCCAGAGTCACAAGGAGCTGCCTGTGCCTGAAGTGGAAATTGAACTCAGTTCCTCAGTTCCCCAGGACCAAAGTCCACCACCCTAACCACTAGGCCACTCCTCCACTCCTGCTGGGCAGGGCTTCCCTACCATATAAGGGAGAAACTGTCACCCGATTTAAATCACTTTGAAGATCAACCTCTTATTTACTAATAACTGGAGTTAACAGCAAAATATCATGTCTTAATGTAGCTTGTGTTGATAACTCCCCCTCCCACTTACCTAATAGCATCTCCATGTATAAATAGCTGAATTTACATGTGTAGATTGTATACATGTATAAATGATGATTTCAAAATGTCACTATTTACATATGGAGATTCACAGATCCACACCATGAAGAAATTTCAAGTGGGTATGATGGGGGCATGATTTGAGCAGAAATTGTGGAGGACTAAAATGTACACGTTTCAAAACAAATTATCAACACTAATTGGCGTTAATTAGAATTTATGCATACCACTTGCTAAGCGTATTCTCTAACATGGTGCTTGTAAATTCTAAGTCACATAGAGGGGCATAATCGAACGTCGCCAGTGAAATAGATCGCCGGCGATCTATTTTGGCGGCGGCGCAACAGCTGGCCGGAACCGTATCATTGAAGAAAATGGCCGGCCATCTTTTTTTTCGATAATATGGTTTACTCCGGCCAAATGCCAGAGTTCGCCGGGTTTGAGATCGCCGGTTTTGTTTTTCAGCGATAATGGAAAAAAATGCCGGCCATCTCAAACCCAGCGAAATCCAAGGCATTTGGTCGTGGGAGGAGCCAGCATTTGTAGTGCACTGGTCCCCCTGACATGCCAGGACACCAACCGGGCATCCTAGGGGGCACTTCTAAAATTTTTTTTTAAATATACAAATACCTCCCAGGTGCATAGCTCCCTTACCTTGGGTGCTGAGCCCCCCAAACCCCCCCAAATCCACTCCCCACAACTCTACCATTACCATAGCCCTTATAGGTGAAGGAGGCACCTACATGTGGGTACAGTGTGTTTTTTTTTGGGGGGGGGGATTTGGAGGGCTCAACACTTAGCACCACAAGTGTAACAGGTAGGGGAGGGGATGGACCTGGGTCTGCCTGCCTGGAGTGCACTGCACCCATTAAAAACTGCTCCAGGGACCTGCATATTGCTGTCAGGGAGCTGGGTATGACATTTCAGGCTGGCATAGAGGCTGGCAAAAAAGTGTTTTATTTTTATTTTTAGTGTGGGAGGGGGTTGGTGACCATTGGGGGAGTATGGGAAGGTCATCCCCCATTCCCTTTGGTGGTCATCTGGTCAATTGGGGCACCTTTTTGAGGCTTGGTCGTGAAAATTAAAGGACCAAGTAAACCCGGCGAAATACTGATTAATGCTGCTTTTGTTTTTTCCATTATCTGCGAAAGGCGGCCATCTGGTAGCCACGCCCATGCCCGCCCATGTCCCACCTTCGCCGCCAATATGCCCCCTTGAACTTTCGCCGGTGTGGCGACGGGAAAGCGGTGATGATGTCAAAAACGCTGTTTTCAGTTATACAGATTTCGCTGCTTTTGCGAAATTGCCGGCCATCTCCCGATTTATGTCGGAAGATGGCCGGCAATCACTTTCGAAAATAAGCCTGATAGTTGGAAAGGGGGCAGGGCCCGCTCCTCACCTAATTTAGGCGTTGGGATTTACACCAGGTTTTACTTGGCACAATTGGCCGCTACTAAATTTAGTTGCATGGACTGGTGCTCGGCGTATTCTATAAACCGCTTAGAAATGTAGGCTTATTCTATTAAGTACGCCTAAATTAATTGAGATCTCCAGGCTAGGACATACTTAATTGTAGCAACATTTTAGAAAAGTCTTTGCTAATGCAGAGTCTCTGCTAAAAAAACCCAGCAGGAGTGCACAATGCAATGGAGGAGCCATTTTAGAAACACACATATGTGGAAAATAAATAGCAGAGTCCTGGCAGCTTCCTCATGGAAGTGCCCCACTGTACAAATCTGCCTGTGTAAATGCCACCAATTAAGTACTCAGTCCATAGTTTTTATTTGGTTTCATTCTGAAGATGGAAATAAATAATGAGGTCAGTATTCAAAGCAATTTCACTGGCCAGAAAAATGATCCTGGTGAACGGCTTGTTCGGATTAATGGTCATATTCAGCTGCACTTGTCATTCCGCTGAAAATGTCTGGCTAGAACTCAACTTGAAACTGCCTATTTTGGGGTTTTTCCAATGTTCAACATGCAACCAGCCAGGTTAACTGCATAAATAGGACCTTTTAAAAGTCTGTCCTATCTTAATGTGTCCAGAAAACAACAAGACGGTTTGCCAAATCCAAAATGGACAATAAAACAATGAGGCAGACCTTGTAAAAAAAAAACAACAACAACAACGACAACAACGATGTCTTTATTTGTAGATTAAAAGCTCCCAGGTATTTAACATAAAATGCCCGACATGGCCGTGTTTCGCCGGTATAAAAATGTCTGCGTCAGGGGCAATAAGTCACCAGCTGATATACGACTTCAAAATAAACCAGGCTGATGTGATCGTAAAAATGTAGAAAGCTAGATTCTGTTTACTAGAAGTGACAGTAATTGCTTAAAATATCCAATATGATTGCAGCACAAGACAGTTAGTTGTGTCAACTTGTTGAGAAGATTTATTAGCTGGAAGAAGAGAACTACAGTATATTAAAACATGAACCTGAGAGAATTACCATGATGAAAATGTGACCTCTTATTACAACAGTGTTTGATTTTTGCTAATTAGCTGCTAATCATAAGAACGCAATAGAAGTGGCTTTTAGTATCACCCAGCGCCACGCAGGGATGATATCTTTCTCTTAAGTATCTCTGCAAAGACATTTAAAGGATGGGTTTTGCCTATCACATATAAACAACAGGGGAAGAGAACAGCGTCTGAGTTCCGCATGTCAAGGTCACAATAGCTGTGTGACAGAAGACTTCTGGATAGCAGCTCAGCATAACAGTGATTTACATTTTTCAAACTGATGAAATCCAGTCTGACTGAATAATTTATAATCCATTATGCAGCCTCAGATGCTCTAAACATGTGGAAATCCCAGACTACTGTACATCTAAATAAATTGGAGTTCTGAGGACCTGGAAGTACTGTGCTACTTAGGAAAAGTTCTTAAAGAGCAAGCCCTTCAGGTCAGCTCAATGTCTAACAGCACCATTAAGGATGGCAGTCAGGTCTGAATGACTTCATTCATAGCTTTCAGATTCTCTGTCTGAGAATAGGTAACATAATAGAATTCACTTCACAGAGGTAATTTGGCTGAAATCTAGTGGCTTGCATGTGAAATAGCTGCAGTTTTAAGAGTCAGAATCATATCGCACATATACCCGCCCCTCCCACACACACACTTAAAAAAAAAAGGAGAAACAGGGGTGATATGATACAGACGTTCGAATATTTGAAAGGTATTAATCCGCAAACGAACCTTTTCCGGAGATGGGAAGGCGGTAGAACTAGAGGATATGAAATGAGGTTGAAGGGGGGCAGACTCAAGAAAAATGTTAGGAAGTATTTTTTCAAGGAGAGAGTGGTGGATGCTTGGAATGCCCTCCCGCGGGAGGTGGTGGAGATGAAAACGGTAACGGAATTCAAACATGCGTGGGATAAACATAAAGGAATCCTGCTCGGAAGGAAGGGATCCCCAGAAGCTTAGCCAAGATTGGGAGGCAGAGCCGGTGGTAGGAGGCGGGGCTGGTGGTTGGGAGGCGGGGCTAGTGCTGGGCAAGACTTCTATGGTCTGTGCCCTGAAAATGGCAGATACAAATCAAGGAAAGGTATACACAAAAAGAAGCACACGTGAAATTATCTTGTTGGGCAGACTGGATGGACCGTGCAGGTCTTTTTCTGCCGTCATCTACTATGTTACTATCCAGCTTATAATCGAACGAGAAAAACGCCCAAGTTCCGACCTACATCGGGAGATGGGCGTTTATCTCACAAAAACGAATAACGCGGTATAATCAAAAGCCGAATTTGGGACGCTTTCAACTGCACTCCGTCGCGGATGCGGACAAAGTGGACGGGGGCGTGTCGAAGGCGTGTCAAAGGTGGAACTGGGGCGTGGTTATCACCCGAACAGAGATGGGCGCCCTTCGCCGATAATGGATGCGTTTGTAGCTAGAATTTAGGGCACTTTTCCTGGACCCTGTTTTTTCACGAATAAGGCCCCAAAAAGTGCCCTAAATGACCAGATTACCCCCAGAGGGAATCGGGGATGACCTCCCCTGACTCCCCCAGTGGTCACTAACCCCCTCCCACCACAAAAAAATGATGTTTCACAACTTTTTATTTTCACCCTCAAATGTCATACCCTCCTCCCAGGCAGCAGTATGCAGGTCCCTGGAGCAGTTGTTAGGGGGTGCAGTGGACGTCAGGCAGGTGGACCCAGGCCCATCCCCCCTACCTGTTACAATTGTGCTGCTTAATGCTTATTAGTCGTCCAACCCCCCCAAACCCACTGTACCCACATGTAGGTGCCCCTCTTCACCCCTTAGGGCTATAGTAATGGTGTAGACTTGTGGGCAGTGGGTTTTGAGGGGGATTTGGGGGGCTCAACACACAATGGAAGGGTGCTATGCACCTGGGAGCTCTTTTACCTGTTTTTTTGTTTTTGTAAAAGTGCCCCCTAGGGTGCCCGGTTGGTGTCCTGGCATGTGAGGGGGACCAGTGCACTACGAATCCTGGCCCCTCCCACGAACAAATGCCTTGGATTTATTCGTTTTTGAGCTGGGCACTTTCCTTTTCCATTATCGCTGAAAAGCAAAAACGCCCAGCTCACACATTGGCGAATAAAACATGGGCGTCTATTTTTTATCGATAATACGGTTCGGTCCGCCCCTTCACGGACCCGTTCTCGGAGATTAACGCCCATGGAGATAGGCGTTTCTGTTCCATTATGCCCCTCCACGTAACTTCCTAGAGTTACACACACACACACACGCACGCACACTGTAAACCCCTAGAGTTTTTTGAACAAATGCAAAATTTTACAGCTTTATTTGTTCTTATTATCAACATTCAAAAATGTTTGCACTGTAACATTAGCATTCGCTCTATTAAAAACCACCTATCCTTCAGAAAAATCACTGAAACCCCATCTATTCAAGAAAGCTTATCCAAACGCCATAACCTAACCCTACGAATCCACCTATTCATCACCTGATCCTGCGACAAGGGCAATGACTCGGACCACTCCACCTCCAATTTTTCCCTATGTTCACCCTGACCCTTTCCCTTGATTATCTCAATCTAGCCTAAAACTAGCACCTCTTCCTACCTCCTCTAATCCCTCTCCCTTATTATATTACTTATCTACACTTCCCCATTACTCTGCTAAGCTTAGCCTGTTTTCTCTGACTATACTTTGTATTCCTATTACTATGTAAGCCGCATTGAACCAAGAAAGGGATCTGGGTGTCGTCGTCGATAATACACTGAAACCTTCTGCTCAGTGTGCTGCTGCAGCTAGGAAAGCGAATAGAATGTTCGGTATTATTAGGAAAGGTATGGAAAACAGGTGTGAGGATGTTATAATGCCGTTGCATCGCTCCATGGTGCGACCGCACCTTGAGTATTGTGTTCAATTCTGGTCGCCGCATCTCAAGAAAGTTATAGTAGAATTGGAAAAGGTGCAGCGAAGGGCGACTAAAATGATAGCGGGGATGGGACGACTTCCCTATGAAGAAAGACTAAGGAGGCTAGGGCTATTCAGCTTGGAAAAGAAATGACTGAGGGGAGACATGATAGAGGTATATAAAATGAGTGGAATGGAACAGGTGGATGTGAAGCGTCTGTTCACGCTTTCCAAAAATACTAGGACTAGGGGGCATGCAATGAAACTACAGTGTAGTAAATTTAAAACAAATCGGAGAAAATATTTCTTCACCCAACACATAATTAAATTCTGGAATTCGTTGCCGGAGAACGTGGTGAAGGCGGTTAGCTTAGCAGAGTTTAAAACGGGATTAGACAGTTTCCTAAAGGACAAGTCCCTAAACCACTACTAAATGGACTTGGGAAAAATCCACAATTCCAGGAATAACATGTATAGAATGTTTGTACATTTGGGAAGCTTGCTAGGTGCCCTTGGCCTGGATTGGCCGCTGTCGTGGACAGGATGCTGGGCTCGATGGACCCTTGGTCTTTCCCAGTGTGGCATTACTTATGTACTTATGCTGTAAGTGGGGAAAGTGCGGGGTACAAGTGTAACAAATAAATAAATTATTGGAAAAAAGGGGGGGTAACCAGGTTACTTAATGACATCACAGTGACATACACATTTGTCTGGGGAGCAATGTTGGAGGCCTATCACAAAGCCGCAAACGATCGCCAAACTCAAGGAAGCGCTGCAGATGATCTGGAACAGCCTACCACTGGGACTGATCGACAAGGCTGTTAAGAACTTCCCAAAGTGACTGAAGGCCTGTGTTAAAGCTGTCTGAACGTTCACAGTGACTGCAACATTCTGACACATTGTTAATTGTATCATTTGAATGATATTATTTTGCTGTGCTTTAGCTCAAACATTTTCAACGTGCAAAAATTGCAGGATAGTAACACTAAAATGTCAGTAACATCAACATAGCTTAAGTTAATTAAATGTTGTTTAAAAGAAATACGTAAATATGATGACTAAATATGTATGTAAAATTTCTCATTGAAATTCAAAGCAGTTACTGAGAAAACTGCCAGGAGTTACTTTTTTTTTGCCTCACCCTGTGTGTGTGTGTGTGTGTGTGTGTGTGTTATATATACGTATATATTTTTGTTTGTTTGTTTGTGATATTTGTATCCTGCATTTACCCAAACAAGTTCAGATTCAATGTGGCTAATATTAAACATAGTAACATAGTAAATGACGGCAGAAAAAGACCTGCATGGTCCATCCAGTCTGCCCAACAAGACAAACTCATATGTGCTACTTTTTGTGTATTCCCTACTTTGATTTGTACCTGTCCTCTTCAGGGCACAGACCGTATAAGTCTGCCCAGCACTATCCTCGCCTCTCACCACCGGCTGGCTCTGCCACCCAATCTCGGCTAAGCTCCTTAGGATCCATTCCTTCTGAATAGGATTCCTTTATGTTTATCCCACGCGTGTTTGAATTCTGTTACCGTTTTAATTTCCACCACCTCCTGCAGGAGGACATTCCAAGCATCCACTACTCTCTCCGTGAAAAAATACTTCCTGACATTTTTCTTGAGTCTGCCCCCCTTCAATCTCATTTCATGTCCTCTCGTTCTACCGCCTTCGCACCTCCAGAAAAGATTCGTTTGCGGATTAATACTTTTCAAATATTTGAACGTCTGAATCATATCACCCCTGTTTCTCCTTTCTTCCAGAGTATACATGTTCAGGTCATCAAGTCTCTCCTCATACGTCTTGTAACGCAAATCCCTTACCATTCTCGTAGCTTTTCTTTGCACCGCTTCAATTCTTTTTACATCCTTCGCAAGGTACGGCCTCCAAAACTGAACACAATACTCCAGGTGGGGCCTCACCAACGACTTATACAGGGGCATCAACACCTCCTTTCTTCTGCTGGTCACACCTCTCTCTATACAGCCTAACAACCTTCTAGCTATGGCCACCGCCTTGTCACACTGTTTCGTTGCCTTCAGATCCTCAGATACTATCACCCCAAGATCCCTCTCCCCGTCCATACATATCAGATTCTCCCCACCTAACACATACATCTCCCGAGGGTTTCTATTCCCTAAGTGCATCACTTTGCATTTCTTCGCATTGAATTTTAATTGCCAAACCTTAGACCATTCTTACAGTTAGCAAACAGTTATAGTAGATGTGGAGGAGTGGCCTAGTGGTTAGGCTGGTGGACTCTGCTCCTGGGGAACTGAGGAACTGAGTTTCATTCCCACTTCAGGCACAGGCAGCTCCTTGTGACTCTGGGCAAGTCACTTAACCCTCCATTGCCTGCCACATTGAGCCTGCCATGAGTGGGAAAGCGTGGGGTACAAATGTAATAAAAACATTATAAATAAATGATATTATGGATTAACATCACCAATTCTAAATAACACGAATAAGGTAATGAGTATACCACAGAGTTAACAATTACTAATGTTGGTAAGGGATTTACTGAATAAAAATGCTTTCAACAATTTACAAAATTTAAGGTAATCAGTAACATATCTTAATGGTTTTGATAAAGAATTCCACATCCTTGTACCTTGATAGGTGAAGCCTGCATCGTAAATTGATCTGTAATGGAATTTCTTGCAGCTCGGGAAGTGAAGGGTGAGATAATCTCTAGACGTAGGAAAAGCATTTTGTAAAGGCAATTCTAACAGATTTTGTATGTAACAAGGTGATAAACCGTACAAAATTTTGAGAAACAAATACACATAGCTTGAAGGCGATTTGTGCATTTATTGGAAGCCAATATAGCTTAGTCAGGAGAGGAGTTGCCTTGGTATAAAGAGAGACTTTACACAGAAGATGGGCAGCAATGCTCTGTGCTGTTTGTAGTTTATTGATTAAAGAGTAGATGGCATAACAATAACTAAATCTGGAGACTAATAATAATTGGACCAAAGAATGAAAGACTGAAGGCCTCAGTCATTTCAATCTCCACAATGAATTAAAGACACCAGATATCACCTTAGAGACCTGAGGTTCAAATGACAGACACTAGTCAATAGTTATTCCTAAGGTTTTTGTGGTGGTTGCTAATGTATCATCTCTAGTAAAGCTTTTATTGACTATAGGGTGGTAGAGGTTAATTAGGATTAGGAGCTTGGTTTTATCTTTGTCTTGTATCAAGGAATTAATTCATACTTAGGGATAGCTAGAGCACTCACTAATGTTTATATATATATATATATATATATATATATATATATATATATATATATATATATATATATATATATATATATATATATAATTCTCCACAAGTTGTCAATTACAGCAACAAGATTCACAATTGCAGTGTTCTGTACTGCAATATTTAAAAGTATCCACTCAGGACACAAAAGACCATATATTTAGCTTCAAAAGGGTTTATTTAATATAAATAATATTGCAAACGAGAGATAGCTTTTAAAAGGATCTTAGAACAGAGAATTTGTGCATAAAATAGAACAAAGTAACTGGCTTAAATCTTAAGGTTATAGTTTAACTTACAGGAGAGTCTTTGTTACAGAGCATGCTGTGGTCCAGCTGATTGATGAGCACATGGTCAGGAGCAAGGCATCAGCAGAGATGGATCTGGATTGCAGCTGAAGAGAAGAATCTGTGTCTTGGGGAAACAGCTTTTGCTTTTATACTCTTAGTTTGCAGGGAAGAATGAGTGCATGTCCTGTGTGCATTTTCTTCCTGGTTTGCACACGACCCTGAGTAGTTGCAAAGCATTGTGGTATCTTGGTCTCATGTCTTATGACATCACAAGACTTCCTGTCTGGATTTTGCTGACAAATGGTTTATTGAAGTGCAAGACTTCCTGCTTGAATCTCTGTGATAGATACTCCTCTGATAAGATTTGTCTGGGGCGGCCAGCAGGTGTCCTTTGTCTTTAGTAGCTGGATTTTACACCTTTCCCGCCTGCCTGTCTCCTTGCCTCTTTGATCTTTGTTGTGTTGATCAGTCAGGCTTTTTGATCAGAGGAAGAGAGTAAATTTAAAACTTCGAGACAGTCTCTTACTTGAGAATAGTCTTTTGTTAAAAGGGGGAGGAAGGGGGGAGCACTGAGTCCTCTGTGGCAAGTGGTTTATGGCTTCTTGATGAGCCTTCAGGTATCCACCTAGTCATGCTTTTGTTATGAGTCCTTGTTAGGTGGGAGGAGAAGGAAGCTATATCCCAGTACCTTTTGTCTCTGTTAAGTGTTTGTAATTGACTAGCCCTGCTATCAAAAGTTTCCCAGGAAAAAGGGAGGGGGAGATGAGCTTGGAGTGAAAACCAGTTTCTGCTGCAGTTTCAATATATAAATGTATGTATCTGATCCAACACAACATCATGCTACATATATTTCAATAATCCTGACAATTAAACTGATACCATTACAGTCTAATTTTAATTTGAAGTTAGCAGCCCAGGCTTCCATCAGATTTAATACTGGTCAGGATTCCTTCTATATTTTTTATGAATGGAATTCAAATGGTGACATTGTCGGCATGTATGAAAGTACTGAATTCTCTTGATTCTAATAAACTCCCTAGTGGGACCATCATTATATTGAACAGAATAGGGGAAAGAGGGGATCCCTGGGGAACACCACAAACAGAGAACCAAGGTGAAAGAATGTGACATGATTGCTTTACTTGATATCGTCTAGATTTTAGAAAACCATTAAATCATTGCAAAAATACCAAACTAATCCATCAAACTTAGTAAAATGCTATGGTCAACTGTATCAAAAGCACTAGACATATTAGATTGTAGAATTAAAATTCTCCTACCCAGACTTAGTTCTTTCCTGAAATTGGCTACCAGGGTGGTTAGAATAGTCTCTGTGCTATATGCAGGTCTGAACCCAGACTGAGAACTTTATAAAATAGAATGAGTCTGAAGACACCAGACCTTCCATCACCTTTACCAGCAATGGTATGGAGGCCACCAGTCTATAATTGGATACAACATATCTGCTGGACTGGGGGTTCTTTGGAATAGGGGTAAGGATTATTTTGCCTTTGTCTTTAGGGAATAAACCATGAGATAACATGAAAGAGAGATTTGACAAAAGGTAATGGATAAGTCATGTGCTGACTTCAGTAGGTAACTGGGGCAGGGATCCAATAAGCAATGTGAAGATGGATATTTAGAGAGAGAAAGTTTGGCTGAATCTAATGTTGGTTGAGAAAAGGATGACCTTATCCTATCTGCTGATGGGCATGTTGTAGATTTGTTAAGAAAGCTAAGGTGATCATCTAAGGCAGAACTAGGGCATTTCTGATTTGAATGATTTTTCTGTGCAATGGGATAGGTTCATTAATAGTGGATAAAGATTGGTCACTGAATTAATTAAGGAATAAAGTATCCTAATGTTTATTGAGGATCCACCTATGTTGTAGTAAGAAGTTGTGACTTTTTAAATTTTGTATTTATATTCTTTGGCAATGGCGTACCAAGAGGGGAGGTGGTGAGGGCGGTCCGCCCCGGGTGCACACCACTGGGGGGGGGGGTGCCGCGCGCCTGTCGGCTCTTCGTTTTCATGCTCCCTCTGCCTCAGAACAGGTTACTTCCTGTTCTGGGGCAGAGGCAGCATGGAAACGAAGAGCCGACAGGCGCGCGGCACCCCCCAGCGGCATTCACCTGGGGGGTTCTTTCACCGGGGGGTCGCGCTGCACCCGGGGGGTGGGGTTATTTTGCCGGGGGGGGGTCGTGCTGTTCCGGGGGGGGGGGCACTGCACCTGGGAGGCGGGGCACATCGGCGATCCGCCCCGGGTGTCAGCGCCCCTAGGAACGCCACTGTTCTTTGGACAGTTTTTTTCCAGGTAGACCAGTTTTCAGTGGTTTTTGATTTGGGCCAAATTCTTTCTTGATGTCTATATTTTTCTGTGAACCATGAGAATAGTTTTTTTGTTGGGTCCCAATTTTGTTTTTTTTCAGGTGCTATTACATCTAATATTTCCCTACTTACGTTGTCCCAAAGAAAGAAATCTGATGAAGAAGAAGCTGTCATTAAGTGGTCATACGGCATATTAGACCAGAATTCATTAACATTCATTTTGCCCCTACTTGTAAAGGTAGATATTTTGTTTACTGGTTTCTAACAGTTATATCTTCTTTCCAATTAACTGTTAGAGTCAACTTACTATGGTCAGACCAGGGAGTGGGTGACCACAATAGCTCTGAGATATAAAAATGTTTTGGGTTGGTGAATCTATAAGCTAGAAGGTCTAGCTGGTGACCTCTGATGTGAGAGGAGCTAGCAGTAATGAAGGAGAATTGCCAGTAATTAAGGAAGTCTGAGAAGCTCTTGGTATGAGAGTCGTTAGATTTATCAAGATGAAGATTAATGTCTCCTAGCAATAGAACATTATCAGAGAGAACACAAGTGTTAGAAATAAATTCAGCAATATCATTTTCTACATTATTCCAGTTGCCTAGAGGATGATAAAGTAATGCTAGACAAATTTGTTTAGATAGGGAATTGTCACTGATGTTACACGCAACAATTTCTAGCTGCAGAGAAAGTAATTCTGAAATAGGTTTTAGCCTGAAGACGGATTTGCATATTATTGCTATACCGCCACCTCTTAAAAAAAAAAATCTTTTTTTAGATGAAATATGTTGTTACCAGACGGGCACAAGTCATTGATGTCAGGATTATCCTTTGAGTGTAACCAAGTTTCAGTAATCAAGGTGAAGCCAAATTGTTCTTTCTGTTCAATCTTTTATTTCCGATTTGTTAACAACTGATCTGGCATTTATATAGCCTTATTGCATGTGGGAAGGAGGAACCCTAATTAAAGCTATGTCAAGCAGGGTTCCGCTTTAGGAGTTACGGACCAATAAAGGGATCTGGGAGTTATCGTGGATAGGACGTTGAAATCTTCAGCTCAATGTGCTGCGGCGGCTAAGAAGGCGAACAGAATGTTGAGTATTATTAGAAAAGGGATGGAAAACAAGCATGAGGATGTTATAATGCCGTTATATCGCTCCATGGTGCGGCCGCATCTGGAGTACTGTGTTCAGTTCTGGTCGCCTCATCTAAAAAAAAGATATAAAAGAATTGGAGAAGGTGCAGAGAAGGGCGACAAAAATGATAAAAGGGATGGGACGACTACCCTATGAGGAGAGGTTAAGAAGGCTAGGACTCTTTAGCCTGGAGAAAAGGCGGTTGAAGGGTGATATGATAGAGGTTTACAAAATAATGAGTGGGGTAGAGCGGACAGATGTGAAGCGTTTGTTTACACTTTCTAACAGTAATAGAACCGGGGACACAAGATGAAATTAGAATGTGGTAGGTTTAAAACAAATCGGCTGGCCTTGCTGAGTTTAAAAGGGGTCTGCACAGATTCCTGAAGGAAAAGTCCATTGATCATTATTAAATTTTGGGTTTTTGCCAGGTTCTTGGGGCCTGGATTGGCTGCTGTCAGAGTGCTGTGCTTGATGGATCTTTGGTCTTTTCCCAGTGTGGCAGTGCTTATGTACTTATGTACTTATATTGGGATGCTTGAATTAGCTGCGGTTAGTGAAGGTGAGATCTTAATTAGTTTTCTTTTGAGTTGGAATGCTTTTGTGTTGTATTATTATGATCATTGGCTGATTCACTATCCAACAACTGATATCTCCCTCTCTCCTCCCCCAGTCCAACATTTCTCCTTCTGTCTTCCCGCCCATCTACCTCCCAGGTCCATTATTTCTCTTTCTTCCCTGGGGTCCAACATCTCTCCGTCTCTCTTCCCTCCCTTCTTGAGGGGAAAAGCAGCTGCAGTGTGGCGGAGAACAGTGCTGGAGGAAGGCTGCTGCTGGCAGGGCTTGGGGATCCCTGCCAGCCAAACCAGAGGCCCCAAAGCCCTGTGTCTGCTCCTCCCCAGCCTCTAACGGGGGCCCGGCACTCAGTGGCGTTCCTAGGGTGGCTGACACCTTGGGCGGATCACCGATGCGCCCGCCCCCGGGTGCAGTGCAACACCTCCCCCCGGCGAAAGGACACCCCCCGGGTGCAGTGTGACCCCCCACCCCCGGCAAAAGGACGGACACCTCCCCCCCCCGGCGAAAGGACCCCCCGGGTGCATTTTTACTTGCTGGGGGGGGGGTGGTGCCGCGCGCCTGTCGGCTTCGCTCGTTCCCTGCTTCCTCTGCCCCGGAACAGGAACTAACCTGTTCCGGGGCAGAGGGAGCAGGGAACGAGCGTTGCCGACAGACGCGTGGCACCCCCCCCCAGTGGCGTGCACCCGGGGCGGACCGCACCCACCGCCCCCCCCCCCTTGGTACGCCACTGCTGGCACTGGAGTTTCCTCTCTCCTGTCAGGACACAATCACCCGGGTCCCGTCAGGAGCAGCAGAGAGGCAAACCCTGACGCCGGGCCCTCCTTGGAGGCTGGACCCGGGGGAACCTCCCCCCTCCTTTTTCGGCGGCCCTGCTTACATCTCTAATGTTGAAGAGCAGGAAGCAGCCCACTAGGTATTTCCCATATAAATATTAATCTAATGCAGATGGATCAGGTGGCCTATCTGCAACTTCCAATAACGTATAGACTTAGGGGCTTCAAAAGAGTATAGTAGGTAATGTGTAGTATTTTGAAGTTTGACTGGTGTGCTAATAGTATTAACGGTACATTTGATATAACAACCTCCATTTTAGTAGAGAGGTCATGTAGTGAAAGAGTTTGCTTATAGTTCGTATTCATGTGCGTATAAATACATACATGTGATTGGGTCCATGGTAATATGATATGCATGGTTTGATGGTTAGATATTTAATTTCTCACTTTTACATTATTTTGTATTGTTAATAGATTGACTGTTTTGTGGATTTTCTGGAGATGAAAATGACATGACAGCTTTTTAGGTAGGATTCCGGGTTTGATTTTTTTTTTGGGGGGGGATGTCTTTAAGAGAATAGTTTATACGTATGTTTCACACATGCTTGATAGGTTAGCTGATTTTTATAATGTGTTTTTTTAGACCCCTGATGTAGGCCAGTGGCAGAAACACGAGTCGTGTCGGGTCTCTTTTGCTGTAGAACCATATGGAAGATACAATAAAGGAAATTTGGACACCATTTGTGAGAGGTTCTTTTTATCTCCCTTACTGTTTTCTGTTTGGTGTGCTTCATCTGTGGAGGTTGTTGTTTCTTCTGTTTGTGACTGCTTCAAAAGAGTTGCCACACCCACGGGGCTGTTTTACATATATGCAGAGGTTATTCCCCCCTCCCCCAGGGGCGTATCTGCGTGGGGCCAAAGGGGCCTGGGCCCCCGCAGATTTCGCCCTGGACCCCCCCTACCGCCGCCAACCCTCCCCCGCCATTGCTGAGGGTACCTTTGCTGGTGGGGGACCCCAACCCCCGCCAGCCGAGGTCCGCTTCCTCCTGTCGCTTTTAAGTTCTTTTTCGTCCTAGGCTCCGTCACTCCGTGCTGTTCAAAGAAGCTGGCGCTGCTACCTCAATCCACTTTCGGAGTCTGACGTCGCTGCACGTTGTAAGTGTAGGATGTCAGACTCACACAAAAACAGAGTCTGTGAGCCTGACGTCCTGCACGTACAACGTGCAGCGACGTCAGACTCCGAAAGTGGGTTGAGGTAGCAGCGCCAGCTTCTTTGAACAGCACAGAGTGACGGAGCCTAGGACGGAGAAGAACTTAAAAGCGGCAGGAGGAAGTGGACCTCGGCTGGCAGGGGTTGGGGTCCCCCGCCAGCAACGGTAGGTGATGGCGGCAAGGGGGGGTCAGCAATGGTGGCCCGGGGGGGGGGGGGGGTCAGAAATGGCGGCGGCGGTGGCAGCGGCGGCAAGGGGGGAGGGGGGTTATAATGTGCCCCATCACTCTGGCTCCGGCCCTCGCTACCGCTGACTTTCAGATACGCCCCTGCTCTCCCCATCTAAAATGGGAAAGAGATGGGAAGTGGTTTACTTATCCCTGATCCCAAGAGATAAATTGGTTAGATATCTTCATATCACATGTAAAACAATAAATTAGCAGCAAACCATCCCTCCCTACAATTTTAAAAGCAGCTCTGCCCCTCCCTTAAATCATATGCAGGTCTACTAACTAAGGGGCCCTTTCACTAAGGTGCGCTAAGCTCTAACGTGGGCTTAGTACCAGAAAAAAAAAGTTTACCGCAGGACCAAGGCCAGATTATGGCCAACTGATGCCCTAAGCACAGCTCAATAATGGTGCTCTTCGGCCCTTCCATTACCTAACTGACAAGATATTAAGACTCAATAAGTTCTGAGAAATATTATTATTATATGAAACAAGACATCATATATATTTGTAATGATTGGAAAAATGTTGAAATTCAAAAATACTAGGACTAGGGGGCATGCAATGAAGCTACAAAGTAGTACATTTAAAATGAATCAGAGAAAATATTTCTTCACTCAACATGTAATTAAGCTCTGGAATTCGTTGCCAGAGAATATGGTAAAAGCAGTTAGCTTAGCGGGGTTTAAAAAAAAAGGTTTGGCTAGCTTCCTAAAAGAAAAGTCCATAAGCCATTATTAAAATAGACTTGGGAAAATCCACGGCTTATTTCTAGGATAAGCAGCATAAAATGTATTGTATACTGTTTTGGGATCTTGCCAGGTACTTGTGACCTGGATTGGCCACTGTTGGAAACAGGATACTAGGCTTGATGGACCTTCAGTCTGTTCCAATATGGCAACACTTATGTAATTATATGTACTTATGATGGATAATGGGTGTGGCAGACAACAGTGAAAGAGTTAAGGCCATGATAACCAGGAGAAAAAACTCTATGGTGCCCCTTTTCCTTTGTGCCCTCAGTATATGCTTATTTTGCTTAATAGAAACATAGAAACATGACGGCAGATAAGGGCCATATGGCCCATCCAGTCTACGCATCCTCAGTAAACACTAACTCATTCTTTTCCTAAGAGATCCCACGTGCCTGTCCCACAACGTTTTAAACTCAGACACAGTCTTCATCTCCACAGCCTCCACTGGGAGGCCGTTCTATGCATCCACCACCCTTTCTGTGAAAGAGTATTTTCTTAGATTCCTCCTCAGCTTATTGCCTCTTAACTTCATCCTATACCCTCTCATGCCAGAGTTTTCCTTGATTTGAAAAAGGCTCACCTCTTGTACATTAATGCCACTGAGATATTTAAACATCTCTATCATATTCCCTCTCTCCCACTTCTCTTCACTTCCAGCGTATACACGTTGAGGTTCACAAGCCGACCCAGTGAGTATGAGATCCCAATTGCATTGGTTGGACAGGTGATTTTTAAAGGACAACGCCATCGGGATTATCCTTTCAGGCATGCAGATACATAGGCCTACAGGCTCCTGGCATGGGATGAAAATTATCCTCTTAAGATGCAACTTCATTTTTTTAAAGACATTTTAAAATTTGCAACCTTGGCCATTATACCTGTGTCTTGAGTTAACAAATAGCTGTCTGATTATTTCTCTGTGAAACTCAGTCTGTGTAATATATATATATTTTTAGATTCTAGCTCGTTATGGGACTCTTTCAGAAAGCCGCGGTAAAAGGGGTCCTGCGGTAGGCATTGGTGTGGATTTTTGTGTGCCAAAGCCCTCTTTAACCGCTGTAAGTGAACTGCTTGCCGCGCAGCCATTTCCCTGGGAGCCCTTACCGCCACCTATTTAGGAGGAAGGGCTCTTGCGGTAACCCGGTGGCAACTGGGTGGTGCGTGGGGCTGCCCAATTAGTGCCGGATAAGCTCCTGATGCTAAGAAAAGTATTTTTTCAGCGCCGGAAATGGCGCATGCTGGGGGCAGGCATTACAGCCGGGCTCTGGCGGTAATGCTGGATTAGTGCGCAGCAAAGCGGCAGTACGGGTACTGTTGCTTTGTGAAAGGGGCCCTATCCAGCTTATAATCGAAAGTGATCGCCGGCCATCTTCCGACACAAATCGGGAGATCGCCGGTGATTTCGCAAAAGCAGCGAAATCGGTATAATCGAAAGCAGCATTTTTGACAGCATCGTCGCTTTCCCATCGCTTCGCCGGTGAAAGTTCAAGGGGGCGTGTCGGTAGATTAGCGAAGGCGGGACACAGGCGGGGCTACCAGATGGCCGGCTTTCGCCGATAATGAAAAAAAAAAGCGGCGTTAAGCAGTATTTCGCCGGCTTTACTTGGTCCTTTCATTTTCATGACCAAGCCTCAAAAAGGTGCCCCAACTGACCAGATGACCACTGGAGGGAATGGGGGATGACCTCCCCATACTCCCCCAGTGGTCACCAACCCCCTTCCATACTAAAAAAATAAAACTAAAAACCTTTTTTGCCAGCCTGTATGCCAGCCTCAAATGCTGTACCTACCTCCATGACAGCAGAATGTGTTGTATCCTCCGACAGCCTTTCCCTGGTTGCAATGTGGCTCTCAGGTGAGTGTGACACCTTTTCTGTTAGGTGCCCTGCAGAGTCACATTAGCAATGCATTGTGGTGGGTGTAGGGTACTGGGCTCTACTCCCATGGTGCTTTCCTCCCCTGCTAACTGGGTCAGAGTGTGCCCTGTTTTGTTTCCTGTTGTAGTCCATGCGGTAGTGGCCATTTTTGTAAGCCAGTTTTAGTTCCCTTTCCTGTGTTACCCACGTTAGAGAACGTAGTTCTTACCTTGAATGATGCGGAAAGAGGGCATTGTACACCATTGTGCCAGCTCTGACCTACTGCTAATCTTAGTACTAGGGGACTCTTTGCCAGTGGGGCACAACCTCTGATCTGCAGTTAACTGTGAGTAAACGTGGTTATTTCAAGAAAGGACTTTTTCAGAGAGATTAGTCTTCAGGTGTGAACTGGTGTGCCAAAGTTATACAGCAGCAATAAGTCCTAGAGGCTGTATGCAGGTCCCTGGAGCAAATTTAGTAGGTGCAGTACATTTGTGGGTAGTGGGTTTGGGGGGCTCAGCTCCCAAAGTAAGAGAGCTATGCATGTGGGAGTTTTTCTGAAGTCCACCACAGTGACCCCTAGGGTGGCTGGTTGGTGTCCTGGCATGTCATGGGGGCCAGTGTACTAAAAATGCTGGCTCCTCCCACAGCCAAATGCCTTGAATTTGGCCGGGGTTTGAGATGGCCGACATAACTTTCCATTATCGCTGAAAAACAAACCCGGCCATCTCAAACCTGGTGAACTCCACGACATTTGGCCGGGCTAAACCGTATTATCGAAAAAAAAGATGGCCGGCCATCTTTTTCGATAATACGGTTCCTGCCAGCTGTAGCACCGCCACCAACATAGATCGCCGGTGATCTATTTGGCCGGCGACGTTCGATTGTGCCCCTCCACGTGATCGATTTATTATGCACGTAACATTATAATGGGGTTACAGTTTGGATCAACACCCTCATTTTATCGGTCTTTAAAGTACTGCTATAAGGCAAAGCACACCCTAGCCATTTAAATTTCCATGTATTACTTTCTTGGATATTTTGGTTCTAAATAAACTCATTCAACCTTCAAGAAGAAATATTTAAACTTTCATGACAAATATTAACATTTCACAGCTGTCTTTTATTTTACTTTTTTTTTGTGTTCTGGGCCCATGTAGTTATCACACTAATTGGCATGAAAATAGTGTTGGGTCACATCTATGTAATTCCTTGATTCAAAATGTTGATACTCTAAGAGAAATTGTATTTATAATTTATACTACATCAAAATATTGCAAGCATATAATTTTCTATGTGGAAATAAAATACTCATTTTGTAAAATGCATGATGTTATTTTTGAGTTATGAGTGACATTTACATTAAATGCATAATACATTTGACTTTGCATTCAGGGATGCCGACTGACATCCATTCTTCAAAGTTTGCTACACTTCAACTTGAATCTTTTATAAAAACAGCTCATATCTCCACATAAAAATCAGATTTTGTGAGGAGAGTCAAATAGCCTTTGAGGTATTTCCCTAGTGGATGAAGATCTGAACATATTAATATGCACAGATTCCTGATTTTATTGTCACAGCACTAAAACTAGCTTGATATAGTCATGTGCAATTTTTTGCATTAATGCATATTAATTTGCATGCAAAGGATAATTTTATGAAATGTTTCCTACATCAGAAGGACAAGTAGGAGCCTATTTTAAGAAACTTGAAGGTGTATTTTCAAAGCATTTATAAAGTTACATAGAGGGGCACTTTCGATCTGACGTCTACGTCCGACTTTGGACTTTTTGCTCAAAAAGTCCAGAATCCGAATAGCAAATATAGCCATTTTCGAAACAGCAAATGGATCATTTTAGATAAGGCTTCTTATGCATGTATAAATACATACACGGGGGCAAAACCATTACATGGGCAATTTTATTTCAGGGAATCTAGGTTAATAGAGCAGAAAGTGTCTATCTTTAACCTAGTTTATAGACACTTACTAGCATAAATACTACAGAAACGGCAAGTAGACTGATGGTGTGGACATTGTTATTATTATATATTTTTTTTTTACATTTGTACCCTGCACTTTCCCACTCATGGTAGGCTCAATGCGGCTTACATGGGGCAATGGAGGATTAAGTGACTTGCCCAGAGTCACAAAGAGTTACCTGTGCCTGAAGCGGGAATTGAACTCAGTT